>NW_016805314.1:3594820-3627311 GCF_001698545.2 Rhinopithecus bieti
CTTCTTTTTATTATCAAGTTCTTTATATATCCTGAATGCAAATCCTTTATCAGATTATGATTTGCAAGTACTTTCTCCAGTCTCTTGCTTGTCTTTCAATTTCCTAATGTTTTCTTTTGAAGGCAAAAAGGTTTTAATTTTGATGAATTCAAATATTTTTTCAAGTATGAAATATGTTTTTGGCATCATGTTTAAGAGCTCTGCTCAATCTAAGGTCATGAAGAATATTTTGTTTTCTTCTAAAAGTTTTATCATTTTATAGTAGCTCTTACATTTAGGCGTATGATCTATTTGAGTTGAGTTGTCTGTCAAACCACAGAAAGTGAAAGCAAGGATGAGGAGGGATCCCTGAATGTTGTTTAACTTACAAATAGTTGAAGATTTCCCAGATTTCTCCCCACTGTTGATGTCTAATTTAATTCTTTTGTGTTCAGAGAATATGCTTTTTTATTTCATTTCTTTTAAATTTGTTGAGATTTGATAGTATAGCGTATGATCTATGTTAGAGAAGATTTCAAGTATACTTACAAGAATATGTATTCCACTGTCAGTGGTTGATTCAAGTGTTCTCTCGCTCTCAGATGAAGCTGGTCAATACTGTTGTTCAAGTCTTCCATTCATTTAATGATTTTCTGTCTACTTTTTCTTTCAGTCACTGAAAGTCAAGTGTTCAGGTCTCTTACTTGCTGAATGGTTTATTTTTCCTTCCAATTCAGTCAGTTATCGCTTCAAATATTTGACAGCTCTCTTGTTTCAGGCATAGACATTTACAATTGTTATATTTTCCTTTTGTCATTGTGCAATATCACTTTGTCTCTAGAAATATTTTTGTCTTAAACTATATTTTGCTATTAATATAGCCACTGCAACTCTCTTACGGTTATTGTTTGCATGGCATATATTTCCCCCCTTTTATTTTTAAATTCTTGTGTCTTTGAAGCTAAAATACGCCTCTTATAGACAGCATAGAGTAAGATCTTTTTTTTCATCTGGTCTAACAATCTCCACCTTTTGATTATTTAGTCCATTCACATATGTAATTATTGATATGATTAAATTTATATTTGCCATTTTACTATTTGTTTTCTATATGTCTCATGAGTTTTTTATTCCTTGTTCTTTATTTATTATATTCTTTTGTATCAAATAGATACTTTTAGTGTAATATATAATTCCTCTTGATTTTTTAAACAGTATATTTGTACTTTTGGTAGTGGCAGATATGGGGATTATAACATACATCTTAATTAATTGCAGTCTCATCAAAGTAATTACAGTCTACATCAAAATAACTTCATTCTGGTAAACTGTAGAAACCCTGTTCCAGTACACCTTCATCCCTCAGCTTCCTTTGTACAATTATCATACGTATTAAATCTATATTATGTTGTAAATCCAATAATACAATGTGATAATAATTGCTTTATGTAATCTTATAAAAGAAGTTAAAAGAAGTGAAGTATATATTTATATAGACTTCTTTTTATTATTTTTAACTCTGGTAAAATAATGTAACATGAAATTTCCCATATTAACCATATTTAAATGTACAGCTCCGTGTTATTAAGCACATTCACACTGTTGTGCAACCACTGCCATCATCCATTTCCAGGACTCTTTTTATTTCACAGAACTAAAATTCTACCATTAAACAATAACTCCCCATTCTCTCTACCCTCAGCTCCTAGCAACATGATTTTACATTCTTTCACTATGAAGTTAACTATTCTAGGCACTCTATATAAGTAGAATCTTGCAGTATTTGTTTTTTTTGTGGCCGACTTATTTTACTTAGCATAACGTCTTCAAAGTTCATCCATGTAGTAGCGTATTTTAGAATTTCCTTCCATTTTTAAGGCTGAATTATATTCCATTGTGTACACCACATTTTTAAAATCTGTGTATCCATTGATGAACATGTGGGTTGCTTTCACCTTTTGGCTTTGTGGATAATGCTGCTATGAACATAGTCCTACATGTAGCTCCTCAAGATCCTGCTTCCCGTTCTTTTGGGTATTTAACCAGAAGTGGAATTTCTGAATCATATGATAATTTCATTTAAAAAAATATTGTTTAGTGACAGGATCTCACACAGTTACCCAGGCTAGAATGCAGTGGCATGATCATAGCTCACTGCAGCCTCAACCTCCTGCGATCAGGTGATCCTTCCACCTCAGCCTCCTGAGTAGCTGGGACCACAGGCGTGCACCACCATACCCAGCTGGGTTTTTTTTATTATTATTATTTTGTAGAGACAGGGTCTTCCTATGTCTTCTATGTCTTCCTATGTCTTCCTATGTCTTCCTGGTCTTGAACTCCTGGCCTCAAATGATCCTCCTGCCTTGGCCTCCCAAATTGCTGGGATTCCAGGCATGAGCCACTACAGTCAGACTCATTTTTAACTGTTTGAGAAACCACCATACTGTTTTCCACAGCAGCTGCACCATTTTACATTTCTACCAACAGTGTGCAAGGGTTCCAATTTCTCTACATTCTCACTAACATTTATTGTTTTCTATTGTTTTGAATATGCACATACTAGCCATTCTAATGGGCATAAGGTAGTATTTATCGTGGTTTTGATATGCTTTTCGCTAACGACTAGTGATGTTGTGCGTCTTTCCATGTGCTTATTACCCATTCGTATATCTTCTTGAAAGAACCGTCTATGAAGTTCTTTGTCCACTTTTTAATCAAGTCATTTGGGTTTGTTGTTGTTGTTGTTGGGTTGAAAGAGTTTTTTATACATTCTGGACACGAACCTCTAATCAGACAGATGATTTGCAAATATCTTCTCCCGTTCCATGGGTCCCTTTTCCATCTACTAATAGTGTTCTTTGATGCACAAAAGTTTTGAATTTTGATGTAATCCAATTTATCAGTATTTTCTTGTAGCCTGTGCTTTTGGTGTTTTATCCCCACACCCAAAAAAAAATCATTGACAATTTCAATGCCATGAACCTTTCCCCCGTGCTTTCTTCTAAGAGTTTTATAGTTTTCGTGCCTACAGTTAGGTCTTTGAGTCATTTTGAGTTAGTTTTTGTATATGGTTTAAGTTAAGGGTCAACTTTATTTCTTTGCATATAAATATCTGGTTTTTCCAACACCATTTTTTTAAACGGCTGTTTTTCCCCCATTGAATACTCTTGGAACCACTGTCAAAATTTATTTGACCATATATGTGAGGGGTTATTTCTGGGCTGTCTATGCTTTTCCATTGGTCTATATGTCTGTCTTTTTTTCCTTTTTCTTTGTCTTCTTACAAACAGAGGTTTTATTGCGTTTGGTCCATAGTCCTTATTTCTCATTATCTCATGGTGCAGGACCCCTGGGTGGGGTTTCCTGTGCAGTACTTGGTGGACTGTGTAAGGGGCGGGGAACCAGAGCAGTATAGCTGGTCAGGCCTGGAAGGGGAAAGAAGGATTGGGGCCCCTTAAAACCTACTCAGGAGCCAGGCGCGGTGGCTCATGCTTGTAATCTCAATACGTTGCGAGGACGAGGCAGGCAGATCACCTGAGGTCAGGAGTTCGAGACCAGCCTGGTCAACATGGTGAAACCCCATCTCTACTAAAAATACAAAAATTAGCCAGGCGCGGTTGAGCACCTGCAGTCCCAGCCACTCTACTCGGGAGACTGAAGTAGAAGAATCCCTTGAGCCCAGGAGGTGGAGGTGCAGTGAGCTGAGATTGCCCCACTGCGCTCCAGCCTGCGCAACAACAACAAAACCTACTGAGGCCACAGTGGCGGGGGCGGGAGGTGGGGGGAGATTAGCATGGATAGGGGTTCAGGCTTGACCCCAACAACTCATAATTCCACTTCCTTGTATGGGCCTCAGTTTCCCAACCAGGCCATGAGATGGGTCTGAGGGTCTGAGGTCTGTTGGTCTGAGGGTCCTAGGGAAATCCAGCCACTCAGGAGCCTGAGCTATTTAGCATCGTGGCTGGGCTCCCTCTCCCAGGGGACTCATTTTCCAGCACCTCTCCACTGTCCCCGCCCCATTCCTCTGGAAAAATAAAACATATATATATTTTTTTCTTTTGTAAATACTTCCTGAAACTTTTGCGGGTACAGAAACCACAAACTGATCGGCTGACAGAAGGGGAAAGAGGCGAGGCAACTGGAAACTTTCCGGGACCGGTTCCCTCCATGCCCAGGTCTCTTCTCCCAGCACAGGGACCCTCCCCTACACGCATTGGGATAGAGCCTTGACCCCTTCCCCCACAGCCCGGTGGCTCAGTCCTGCGAAGGAACCAAGGCAAGAGGAGAAAAAAGCCCTGCTGCCTGATCCAGCGCCGCCACTCACAGACCCTTGGTTGATTGGCAGCACTGAATAGGTAAAAAAAAAAAGAAAGAAAGAAAAAGAAAACACAAAAAAAAACCCAAAAACCCAGACGGGGAGACAATGTGGGGAGAGAGCAAGCTGGGAGCCTCAGCAGCCGGTCTCCTCCTGGTAGTAAGGGGAATACTCAGGGGCCTCCCCAGGGCCGGGACAGTCGCCTGCACCCGAGGGAGCCCCATCGGCCCCTGTGCCTTGCGGGCAGTGCTTGGGGTCCTATGTCTGCCGGCCCAGGCCCAAGACCTGGCAGCTCTGGTTGGCGTCCTGTGTGTAGCCCATCTGCGGGGACATGGAAGAGTTGTCACACTTGTCGGTGCCCAGCTTGGTGTCATAGACGTGCCACCGGGTCCCGGGAGCCATCGTGCCCACCTGGCTGGCGCACTTGTTTGCAGCCATCTAGAGGTTGATGGTCGAGTGGTCCATGGGGGGTCACGGATGTGGTTCTTGGGGTCGTAGAGATGCCTCCTCTCCGTACGCGGTCATGCCGGACTGGCTGGTGCATCTGAGGGTCCCCATCTGCAGCCCGATGACGCACTGGCCGGCCTTCCTGGCGGCGGCGTCAGGTCCCCTCCTGCTTCTCCGAGCGCTTGTCGCCGCTGTCCGCCCCGCTCTGCAGCCCCTCAGCCTTGGCCTTCCCTGCCAGGGCGAGAAGAGACACCTCCGCCTGCAGCGTGTTCCCGCTCGCAAACAGGTCGTTGGCCTCAAACCGGTCCACGGGGTTCATGCCGTAGGTTTTCCGGCTGTGCCAGTTCTGCGCGGTGCGGTTGATCTTGGGGTCTGAGCCCGGCTGCAGCTTGTTCACGAGTGTGCACAAGATAACCCTTCAGGCCCTTCTACAACTCGGGGCCGTGGAGAGGCCAGTGAGTCCCTGGATCCGGCTGCGGAGCTCTGACCCCTTCTGGAGGTCATATTTGGACAGGAGCCGGTTCCTAACCTCAGCCAAGAGGCCATACGAGGGGCCTTTGTTTAGCTGCGTGGAGCTCATGGCTGGCGGCCCTATGTGTCTGTCTTTGTACCAGTGCCATACTGTTCTGATTACCGCAGCTTGTAAGATGTTTGAAACCCCCAAGTGTGAAACCTCCATCTTTAATTCTTCATTTTCAAGATTGCTTTGTCTGTTTGGGGTCTCTTAAGATTTCATATAAATTTCAGGATGGATTTTTCTATTTCAGCAAAAAAGAAAAAAATGAATTTTTATAGAAAATACACTGAAACTGTAGGTCACTGAGGGAAGTATTGATATCTTAATGATATCAAGTATTCTAATCCGTGAACACATTTACATGTGTTCTCTTTAGTTTCTTCCACAATATCTTGTGGTTTTCAGTATACAAGGTGTATTAGGCCATTCTTGCATTGCTATAAAGGAATACTTGAGATTGGGTAATTTATAAAGAAAAGAAGTTTAATTGGTTCATGGTTGTGTAGGCTGTACAAGCATGGCTCTGGCATCTGCCCAGTTTCTGGGGAGGCCTCATGAGCTTCTGCTCTTGGTAGAAGGCCAAGCCGGAGCAAGCACATCACATGGCCAGAGCAGGAGCAAGAGAGAGAGTGGGGGAGGGTGCCATACAGTTCTTAAACAACCAGATCTCACAAGCAATCATTTACTATCATGAGAACAGCACCAAGGGGATGGTGCTAAATCATTCATGAGAAATGCACCCCCATGATCCAATCACCTCCCACCAGGCCCCACCTCCAGCCCTGGGGATTACATTTCAACATGAGATTTGGCAGGCACGACTATCCAAACTGTATCGTAAGTCCCTTGCCTCTTTGGATATGTTTATTCTTCAGTGTTTTTGGTGCTATTTTAAGTGGAATTATATTATTGATTTCCTTTACTGATTGTTCATTTTTAGTATGTAGGAGGCAACTGATTTTACATGTTGTTTTTGTGTCCTACAATTTTGCTGAATTTGTTTATTAATTCTAACAGGTACTTTTTGTATGTGAAACCATTAGGTTTTCTACATGTAAGATCATGCCATCTGTAATCACAGATGATTTTACTTCTTTTCCAATTTGAATGCCCTTTTTCCTTGCCTAATTGCAATGGCTAGAACTTCCAGTATTATACTGGGTTTTGGTGGGAGGCGGGGGTTGGTTTGTTCTGTCGTTGCTGTTGCTGTTGTTGTTGGAGATAGATTCTTGCTCTGTTGCCCAGGCTACAGTGCAGTGGTGTGATCTCAGCTCACTGAAGCCTCCACCTCCTGAGTTCAAATGATTCTCCTGCCTCAGCCTCCCAAGTAGCTGGGATTACAGCAGTCTGCCACCATGCCTGGATAATTTTTGTATATTTTGTAGAGACAGGGTTTCACCATGTTGGCCAGCCTAGTCTAGAACTCCTGACCTCAAGTGATCTGTCTGCAGCAGCCTCCCAAAGTGCTGGGATTACAGGCATAAGCCACCGCACCAGGCTTCTAGTTTTGTATTAAATGAAAGTGGCAAAAGCAAGACATCCTTGTCTTTTTCTTACCTTAGAGGAAAAGCTTTCAGTCTTTCACCATACAGCATGATGCTTGCTATAAGCTTTTTATATATGGTCTTTATTATGTTGAGGTAGTTTTCTTCTATTACTAGTTTACTGAGTGTTTTTATCATCAGAAGTGTTTAATTTTGTCAGATGTTTTTTCCACATCAATTGAGATGATCATGTGTTTTTATTTCCTTTATTCTACTAGTGTAATGTATTACATTGATTGATTTTTGTATGTTGAAACATCCTTGCATTCTAGGAATAAATTCTGCATGGTCATGGTGTATAATCTTTTTAGTATGCTGTTGAATTTGGTTTGCTATATTTTGTTGAGGATTTTTGTACCAATATTTATCAGGGACACTGGTCTCTAGATTTCTTTTCTTGTAATGTATTTGGCTGGCTTCAGTATATGTTATTTTAGGGCAATACTCATCTAAAAGAATGAGTTTGGAAGTATTCCCTCCTCTTCAACTTTTTCAAAGAATTTGAGGAGGATTGGTGTTAATTTTTTAAATGTGTGGTAGAATTTGCCAGTGAAGCCATCTGGTCTGGAGATTTCCTTTGTTGGGAATTTTTTTTATTATTGACTCATTCTATTTAGTAGTTGTAAGTCTGATCAGATTTTTCATTTCTTCATGATTCAGTCTTTGTAGGTTGTATATTTCTAGACTCCATTTTATCTAGATTATCCAATTTGTTGTTCATAGTATTCTCTTATAATCCTCCTTATTTTTATAAAATTGGTTATAATGTCCTCTCTTTTATTTCCGATTTTAGTTATTTAAGTCCCCTTTGTTTTTCCTTAGTCTAGCTAAAGGTTTGTCAATATTGTCAGTCTTTTCTAAGAACCTGTTATTGGTTTTGTTGATTATCTCTATTATTTTCCTATTCTCTGTTTTGTTTATCTCTACCCTAATCTTTATTATTTTCTTTCTTCTCCTAGCTTTATATTTAGTTTGTTCTTCTTTTTCCAGTTCCTTAAAGTATAAATTTAGTTTGTTGATTTGGGATCTTTGTTCTTTTTAATGTAGCATTTCTAGCCATACATTTTCCACTTAGCACTGTTTTCACTGCATCCCGTAAGTTTGGGGATATGGTGTTTTCATTTTTACATGTCTCAATTATTTTCTAATTTTCCATGTGATTTCCTGTTAGCCCATTGGTGTTCAAGAATGCATTATTTAATTTCCACATATTCATGGATTCTCCAGTTTTCCTTCTGCTCTTTTCTTGTTTTATTTCATTGTGATAAGAAAAGATATTTTGTGTGATTTCAATCTTTCTAAATGTATTAAGATTTGCTTTGTGGCCTAACATATGGTCTACCCTGGAGAGTGCTCCATGTGCACTTGAGAAAAATGTGCTTCAGCTGTTGTTCAACAGAATGTTCTTCATATGTCAAGTAGGTGCAACTGTTGCGTAGTGGCGTAGTGTTGTTCAAGACCTCTATTTCCTTATTAATCTCCTGTTTAGTTGTTGACGTAGATTTTTCTATTTGCTCACGTATTTACTATTTACTGTTTGCTCCTCGGGCCTCTCTGCCGGGTTTTTCTATGTGCTCCTCGGGCCTCTCTGCCGGATCCAGGCCGTTTCCCCTCCTCACGCTGCTCCTCTGAGACAGGCGCCTTTTGGGTTGGCCATTCCCCTCTCGTTGCTGACATCCTCCATCCTCAAGATGCTCTCATTTGCTGAAAATGTCAGCGCCTGCCCCAGTCTTCCCCTCTTTCCAAGTCAGGCCATTCTTCCCAGGAATGGACCCTCCCCACAGGGCATCTGCCCATTGCCCTGGGCTCTTCGTTCTCTGAGCATTGCCTTCAGTGAGCTTCTCTACCCCACCTGAGCCAACCACTTGCAGTCACACCATGGCCTACTCATTACCAGATGCTCTTCCTGTAAGTTATGAGCGCCAGGATCTGCCTGCAAGCCCCTGTTCTTCAAGCAGAGAAACCCAACACTGTCTGCAACACAAAAGCCAGTCATCAAGTCTCGGATCCATTGGACCCATCACTTTACTTGTATTTATGCATCTCGTCCTGTCTCGTGTACTCACCAACCTTGGATTCCATGGTTTCTCGTATTATTTCACCCTCTCCCTCAACTACCTCGTCCCACTCTCTCCATTATACTTTCCTAGAAAATCCACGACTCGGGATAAACCACCGCACATTCATCATCACCAGCCCCATACTGACTCCACACAGCCAGTGATCCTCAGCGCTTCCCCAGCAGGCTTGCTTCTCTGCAGGTTTCCTCCGCCACCCCCACGGCCCCTCTGCCTTCCAGCTGATACCCTGCTTCTCACCTCCTGAGAAATGCAAGCCATGGCAGGAGAGCTCCCTCCTGGCCCCTGGCTGCCCAGCACCTTCCCCTGCAGGCCAGTCCTGCTCCTCCCTGCTCTCTATCAAGGACCTTGTTCCTTTCCTGAGTGTCTTTCCCTCTGGTATCTTTGGTCTCTTCTGTTGGATCATTCCAGAAGCATGCTTTAATCCCTTCCACCTAAAACTCAGGCAGTGCCCACCTGTGACCACACTCTGCTAGCTGCCATCCCCTTTCTCTCCCCTGTTGTGATGTGGTATATGAACTCTGTCTTCTGGTGCTTTGACATCTGAGGCCTTGCTGACCCCGGAGGGACTGCCCCTTCCAGGATTAGCTAATTCCTAGAGACATTAACTCACCCCATAATGCCCTTTTAAATACAAACCCACCCAATCCAGAGCCCACATCCCAAAACCTCCTGCGAGGGTCTTAGAGTCCTGCCGTAATCACCCAGGGCCAGGCAGTAGACACCTAGGGTACCAGTGCCCCAGAGCCTGCTACCACTATTGAAGCTAGACAATCCTGAGCCCCCTCACCCTGCTTCGCCCATTCCTTCCTAGGGAGACCACAGTGAAGACCCCCACCCACAGCTCCCGCGTCCTCTGTCTCCCGGCCGACTCCAGTGCTTCCCCAGGTGGCCCCGTGGTGTGGCGTGGTGTGGCGTGGTGTGGCGTGGTATGGCGTGGTGTGCTGCTTCCTCTCAGGAACTGTAACAAACTATCTTCAGTGACAATTGCCTTTTGATGTGCGGGCCTTGCTATGCCTCAAATACCCTGTTAATACACTGCAGTTTAAAGCACTTGGTGTCTGAAGTGTTGTCTGCATAACAGTCCCCAGTGGCTCTGTCCCCACTCAGTGAGCTCCCCACTGGCCACTGCTCCCATCACACCACTGAAGTTGCTCTCCCAAGGGTACCAACGACCTCCAAATTAAATAATGCCAAATATCATAGGCGTTTTGCTGACCAGTCATTCATTCTGTCCATAAATATTAAGTCTCTCTTTTGTGGTAGGCATTCAGGCTCCAACAGTGAACAGGACTGATGGGGGCTCCACTGCCACGGGGCTTCCACACTAGTGAGGCAGACACACAAGGAGCCAGTGAAACGAAGCGCAGTGAAAGGCTTTATTTAGGTCAAGGAGCTGCAGCTGCGAAGGCCCACAACCGTGATAAGATGAAGGGGCTTCCGGTGTGAAGGGATACTTCCTGTTGCCGTTTGACGATTAAGGCCCCAAACTGAGGACACACAGGAGCTAAGCAGCCTACCCTGTCACACAGCGCTGGTTACCTCCAGCACAGCTGAACAAGAGGCGGCACAGCTGGCTCTAGCAGCACACCAGGATGGCGGCAGGAAGGAGATGAAAGGGAAGGTTGAAGTCCAGTCACTGGCCTTCTGAGGAGTGCCTGGAAGTGCTAAGAGGCGTTTCCCTCCCCCTCCTTATGTGAGTGGAAAGGGTGTGCTTCTCCCTCAGAACCAAGTGAGATAATGCTCCATAATAATCTGGCATAGAGAGGGGGCTGCCTGCAAGAAGGAGAAAGTGGCATTTCTCCTTGGAGGATGCCACCAAGCTGCAGACCCCTGCACTCAGCCTGTGCTGCCAAGGCAGTCCCCGAAGAGCTGGACAGGTACCCTGTGCGTCTGCGCAGACACAAAGAACGTGTGGTCTCCTGCCAAGAAAGGCTGGCTCCCTCCCCGCGGCAGCTGCATCAGAAAGGCCAAGGAATTTCCCCAAGGTCCGCCCCCCAACCTTTTCTCTTTTTTTTGAGACAGAGTCTCACTCTGTCGCCCAGGCTGCAGTGCAGTGGCTCGATCTCGGCTCACTGCAAGCTCCACCTCCCAGGTTCATGCCATTCTGTTTCAGCCTCCCGAGTAGCTGGGACTACAGGCGTCCGCCACCACGCCTGGCTAATTTTTTGTAATTTTTTTTTTTTAGTAGAGACAGGATTTCACTGTGTTAGCCAGGATGGGCTCGATCTTCTGACCTCATGATCCACCCACCTCGGCCTCCCAAAATGCTGGGATTACAGGCGTGAGCCACCGCACCCAGCCAGTCACCCCTTTCATAATGGCACAGGCAGGACAAGGACTTTTTCCAGGGGTGGGGGGTGAAGGCAAGCCACTGTGAATGCGGACAATTTCTCCACCAAAGCTGAGGAGCACAGGAAAAGCAACTTCTCGAAAGCAGTGATCAGTCTCGTATGGGAATTGCAGGGTGCTGCCCACCTCTCTCAACTGATAAACCAAGGCATCATGCAATTCTTCTTCAACACTAGGTTTGTAGACAGATGGCTCCTAGGCCCCTGACCACAGAGAAAAGCATTCCATGGAAATGGGGAAAACAGCCCAAAAAGGGAGGCTGGGGGCACAGGAGACTCTGGCTGGTTTACCTACAGCACACCATCTGCGTGGTGATGCAGACCCCTGAGTACCCCAGGACTAGCCTGGTCTCTCCCCAAAACCTAATAGCAGAGCTTCGGCCCTGAAATCAGCATGGTCTCAAGGTGTACAAAGCCCAGAGTTTGTTGTCACCTGGTCTCCCGTAACCCTTTCTCTGGCACCATAATTCACCCAAACTTCCACTAATAAAAGTCCTGGCGTTGCTCAGCAGGGTTCCCAAGTGCCGTTTCCTAGACTCAAGGCGCTACATGACCTCACTTGGGGAACATGGGTGTCCTGGGACTGCATCATGTTCACCTGAAAGGAGGCCTAAGGGAGAAAGGACTGGGCCTCATTTTTATTTTCTACTTCCTGCTGCCTTAAAGCCTTTGAGAAGTGATGAGGGGAGGAAAGGACGAAGGGAGAGAGGGAGGCAGAGACCGGAAGCGAAGGAGAAGGGAAGGGCCGTCGATTGGCTCATTCATTGGTTCTGACCAAAAAAGAGATAAATCACTTTTTATCTATTTTACTAAACCTGTGAGGTTATCATGAGCATCAAATGAAATAAAAATGAAAGGATTTCTTCAAGTATGGAGCACACGAATTTAGGCCCCATCTTAAAAAGAGACGAAAGTCTCTTAAATTTAACAGAGACGGTCCTCCAGACCAAAATTATTTTTTTCTCACTTTTTTTTAAATTTAGCTTTGCCAGAGAGCTTGCGAATGTTACAGAAGGACTGTGAGGTCAGCCAGCTGCTCCCGTGGAACGCCGATGGCATGCTGGGAGCGCAGTACTGCACTGCGCACAGCCTCCTGGATGAGCCGAGAGCCGGCTCTCACAGGACAGGGTTGGCAACTTTGGCCACGTTCACCTATGCATAAGAAAGAGACTGCGAGACACTCCATGCATCTGCTTTTACAAATTAAGACCAAATACAGAAGAGACGTCAAAATGATTTTCATCATGGCCTGCTAAGAGCAGGGGAGGGCAGAGGAAAGAGCGAGTGGAAACGAGAGAGGAAAGAGAATAGAGGCAGATCACTGAGGAAGAGGAAAGCTGTGTGGACACAGGGCCCGCCTGGTGGAACGGCCCATCTCACAGCTGTTAGGGAATTTCACACGGCAGAGGTTTCTTAATGTACAGATGGGCCTATTTCTGTCCGTTTGCTGGTTTGTTCATTTGGCTGTTTTCTTCTCTTGGTTGTGGCATAAACAGGAGTATCATATTTTGGCATCTGATCTCTACCTAAATCCCAAATAAAATGAGAAGGCAGCCTAGTAGGTGTTGCTGGGGAACAAGGGGAGCATTGCCTACATCCAGCATGAGAAGGGGAGGACGAGGATGAGGACGGGCCAGGGCAGGAAGTCAAGTCCCCAAACTCAACCCTGGAGGAGACAGAGTGAGATGCTGAAGCCTGAACATCGCTCCCTCCCGGGGAAAAGAAAGGCAGAGACAGAGGGGCCATCACACTCCTGACTCTTGCATGAGATTTTGCCGAGGGCCAGCAGGAGTTGCTGGCTGGGGGGTCATTTAGACAAAGATGGAGTCCAACCAAAAAATTATCTTAATCGCATAATTGAAGAGCCAGCGTAAAAAGCCTACAAAGTAAAAGAGACATCTGTGTGCATTCACCAGACAAGCTACTCCCTTTTTGCCTTTGCTCCAGGGCTGCCTCCCACCGAGGCCCTCTCTGAGCACTCTAAAATAGTGTTCTAAACCGCAGCCCCCTCCCTCCTTCTGTACATCAGCAGCCCCTTACCCTGCTCCTTTTTTTTTTTTTTTTTTTTTTGCCTTAGGTCATTTGATGTCATTTTCTTAGTGCAATAACGACTCATTCTCTCTCCCCACCACCAGAATAAAAGCCCTCCAGGAGCAGGAGCCTTGTCTGGTCTGTTCACTCGTGCACCCCAAGTGAATTGAACAGTGACTCACACACAGTATACCCTCAGTACATGTGTGTTCAATGAACAAAAGGCAACCTCTTCATCTCCCAGCTGCAAATCCTTTCAGAATCATGTTGAGTCGTGAGTTTAAAGTGGGTTGATTAGGGAGACCTAGGGCCAGGGGTGAGACAACATCAGGAAGTACTCCCTAGGTACAAAAAAGAAAATTAGAAAATGAACTTTTTTTTAGCAAATGTTTATTTATATCAAAATACAAAACATTTCTGAAGCAGAGTAATGTTACATGAAGAGCAATTAAATACTAAACGTCTTTCCATCAGTTTAACTTGCAACACTCCCGGGGACCTTCACTGGCTGCACATCTCGTCATTTGATGTGCCTTCTTTTTTCTCGTCTGCTTATGCACTTGTTTGCTCATTTTGCTTTTTAATTCAGGATATGAACATGCAGTGTTACTGGGGATGAGTTGGTTAGTACTTAGCAAGCCTGAAAATACCAGCGAGTGGAGCCTGGCGGGGTGGCCTGAGCTGAGGCAGACTGCAGGTTCTCTTCCTAATTGAGTCTGGGGTGTCACTCCATTTTTAACTGGCAAGTCAAAGGCCAAAGGGATCACCGTCATCAGCAGCCAGGGCAGGCATTATTGCTTAGGGCCGTGGAGCAGGCGTGGCTTTGGGGTCATCTCCAGTGAGGTCTTCTCAGAGGTTTGGGAAGAAGGGGCAGGGCAGTCTATAGGCCCAGGCCCAGGAGCAGGATGCCCAGGGGCCCTGCAGGAAGAACCCTCTTCCCCAGGAAACCAAGGAAGGGTTGGGGAGAAGAAAGCTCCTCCCACTCTTGGAAATCTGTGATTTGGTGGCTGGGGGTGCCTGCCCCTAGGAAGGGCCCCTTATAAGTACTTTGAGTTTGGAGATTTTGAGGGAAAAAAAAGCACCTGATTGAGAGTGTAGCTGTTTCCAACACACCTCCCCTCCCTGACAGAGAAGAAGGGAAGGAGGCAGGAAACGGGAGAGAGCATCCCCCTTCATGCCTACACCGCCCCGCTCCCAGAGCCAACCTGGGTCTCCCTTCAAGCTCGTACTTAGTGCATTCACTTTGGCATTGATCACCTGTGAGCTCTCTCACTCTCACTCTCTCGTGCGCGCACACACACACACACACACACAGGTACACACACATATATATGCAGGTACACGCACACACGCACACACAGGTATGCACACATATATATGCAGGTACACGTGTGCGCACACACACACACATCAGGTTTCCTTGCAGTCCACTCAGGCAGAAGGGTGTCCCATCCTCACCATCACACACACACACACACACACATCGGGTTTCCTTGCAGTCTGCTCAGGCAGTAGAAGGGTGTCCCATTCTCACCATCATCTTTTGCTTCCCAGGGTACCCTTGGCCCACAGGTCCCCAAGACCCAGCCCCAGGCTTGGCACGCGCTGGCATTCCCAGGCTTTTGAGAAGAGGGTGATAGAGCAGGGAGCTCCTCACAGACAGGTTATACAGAGTGTAGAATATGTTCATATAAGGCTTTGGTACAGCACCGATTTCATGTTCTTATAGTTTGATTTCTAAGTCATCTTTTAGAAGAAGAAAAAAAAGCTTACTGAAAAAATAGTGTTTTTATTTACTTTTGAGTTACATACCTGAAGTTCAAAAAGTAAGCCTCTAGTTGCCATTCAAATTCACACTCGAGGGTGTTCTGTGTGCAGCTGTACAATTTGTTGGTTTGTCTTTAATATTGAACAAAAGTCAGCCAACCCATACCATAAAGTCAGCTGCCCAAACTCACTTTAGCCAGTCCATACATACAGACAGAAAAGAGAGAGAGAGAGAGGGAGAACACAAAAGCCGCCCCTAAGTCACCCACCCCAAACCCCGAGGGAAAAATCAGAAAGAAGACAAAATACAGCAAGATATCAGGAGCCAGTGGGAGGGGGGAGATTCAGCCCAACTGGCCTCTTCGAGAACAGCACCATGAAGCACCCTAGCGCAGTGATGTTGGAATACTCAACATTCAAGAAATGGAAACGAGGTTGGAGTGGTCTTCGCAGGAAGACCTGGCATGGATCGGGGGTCACCCCCAAAGAAAGTGGAAGAAAGAAAGAGTTCGAAATGAGAGCAAGAAATCTCATGACGAAACTGACAGTCATATCCAGAAAAGAAGAACTACAGCAAGAGGCTGCCACGCACCAAGAGGTACAGAGTTTGGAAGGGATCTGGGGGAGGTAGCATCCGGAGCCCCTCCCCACCCACACTGCCCGCTCACCCCCACCCTCTGTGTGTCCACAGACCACCAGGTGAAATGGAGGAAAGCAGCTCATCTAAAACTTGCCTCCAAGTGTGCAACGGGAGAACTCTATCCCGCATGATCAAAGTCCCTCCTGGGGAAGAGAAAAAACTGAAGACCAAGGGGCAGGAGTCGCCGCTGACATGAAGCAGGATGTGGTCCCTTCACGTCAGTGGCTGCAGAAGAGCAGCAGCAACTGGTGACAGCGCCCCCTTCCGGGCCCTCTATCCCTGCCCCACCAATGGCAGTTAGGAAATTAAATCTGAATGGGAGGTCAAGACCTTTTGACACTGATGTATACAACTTGGCAAGTGGAGCATTAAACTGCTGTTCTCCCCTAGCCAGCAATTCCCCTTTCTAACACCTGGGTCTAAAGTTCCAGAATCAAGACTATCCCATCAAGTACCTTCCTCCCAGTCCCCAGACTCTGAGACCCCACCCTCCAATGCCACAGTCAACCCACTACCGACAGGAAGTGTGCTATGCAGGCTTGCTTCTTCCCCCGCCTCCTACTTTCAGACTGCTCAAAGTGGGTTGACATGAACATCTACCACAAAGAGGGATGGAAGCGCGCAGCAAAAATCCAAGACAAGGCCTCTTCCCCAAGCTGCTGGTTGGTGACAATGGGGAAGAGGGACAGGGCCCACACTGATCCATGGGAGGGCAGTTCTCACAGATCTCCCTATCCCCAACTCTTGCTCTGTACAGCAGACAGAGGTAGCAAGACAGAAACAACTCCTCAGATACCCCCACCTTCTACCAAAAGGGAAAAGCACCAAAATTCAATGTCCATTCTGCTGTGAGGACCAAGGAACGTGTCCCACGCATGGGGAAGAGCTCAGGCTCCTGGCAGTGGCTGTGGGCCGTAGAGGCCCCATCAGAGCACACTCATCCACCTGTCGCACCCACTGATGGCACAAGCGGTTCCCAGGCCTCCTCCTTACTCCACATAAAGCTGATCTCAATGCCCCTTGCTCCAAGTGCCTTAAGGGCTGGCTCTTCAGAGAAGCTGGAAGTACCCTCTGACACCCACCCTTACCTCATCTTGCTGAGCAGTGGAGCAGAAAGGTCACAGGGAGGCACTAACATCCCCTCCACACTGTACAATTTCAAGGTACATAGCCCCATCTTCCCTTTCCCTCCCCAAAACAAAGAGTCCAGTGGAGGCTGAGGAATGGAATGGTGACATGCGGGCCAGTGGCTCTCCCAGACCTTGATGCTGCTGAGGACCTAGTCTTGGGCTGGCCCTGGTGGGAGGGTGAGCCCTAGGACGTGTCCGTGGTGCTGGAGCGATTTACTCTGCTGGTTGCATGTGGCCCAGAAGTCGGGCGGAGTCCACGGAAAGAGAGGGGATGGTGGGTCTAGGAGCCAAAAGAACGGTGATGGAAGCCTCCCTCGTGCAGAGACTGTGGTGGCCTGGGAAGGCTTCAAGGTGGGAAGGGAACAGAATTCGCAGCTCTTCTTCTTGCCCAAGCCCCCTGAAAAATCTTACAAGAAATACTCAGCTGCAGGAGCCTGCAAGAAAGATCAGTCGAGGCAAGGATGGACACACTGCGAGTGGCGCCAGCACTGGGCCCTTCCGGCTGTGTGGACAGAGCCCATTTCCCATCAGCGTCCTCAGAAAATGGGAAGTGTTCTCAGCAGTTAATCTAAGGACCCAACGACAGTGCCTGACTGAATGGCAGGGCCTCATAGGTCCATGTGAGGATCAAGAGTTAGACTCAAGCTTCACCCGAACCTACTCTTCCCATAATACACCAAAACTGTCAACCAAGCCCTTCGCACAGTGAAGGCATCTGCTTTCCTCTAGGGACCGAACTCTATAGACAAGAGTTCTTAGGGAGTGCCACGTCTTGGTTAGGAAAGGCGTTAGTACTGCCCTTTTCTGAGTGATGAGCAGGAATAAGGAGCCGAAAGGTTGCAGTCCTGAGTCTCTCCTCGCTGCCTGCACCATCTGGCCCAGCACCGGCTTCAAACACAGCACTCTGAGCTCTGGGCAAGTCAGGAAGGAGCTAGCACCCAGGAGACGCTTGCTGAGGCTGCAAGGCAGGGCCCCTGCATGTGTGTGAGGTCTGGAATTTGCTCAAAGAGGTATTCTTCAGGGCACACTGCTTCCTGCTCAGATACAAGTGACCTCCTGCTCTCCAGAATCTCCCGTTGTGGGTCCAGTTCTACCAATACATTGTTCAGTTTTCTAAGTCCCCGGCTGGAGGCCAGAAGGAAGGTTCCACTAAGACCTATTCTCCCAGTCCTGCCCAAAGTTAATCTCTCACTCCCCATCCTCCACTCAGTGTCCCAGGATTGGACCATCCCATTTGCAATGGCACTTTATTTTCCAATTAAAAATCACTGAAAAAAACATAGATGACATATTTATACTATATATCACATTCACACTGGCTCTAAGAATCTGCAGTGACACTAAACAGGCCATGTGTTCTCCAAGACCAAGCCCACACAGCCAGCCTCACAAACTCTCCCATCGCCATGCCCTCTAGGAGCTGTCTGAGCTGTCTGAGCTACAGTGCTACAAACCAAGACAGGTGTCACCGTAGGTCCCTAGGTAGTCTCAACCACCCCCTTTCTAATGCTGCGAAGCCAGGTTCTCTCTGAGGAACTGGGTACCTTCCCACAGCCACATGGGGATCCAGTCACAGTTCTCATCTCCTCAGCCTTGCCCTGTTAAGCACCTCTGCAAAGAAGTTCAAGTCAACATCCCTCCCAAGTGGCAAGAGACGCATGGGTCCTGGTTCTTTAGGGCTATCAGATCCTGCAGCTCCACACAACCTTCAGCTCACTTGTCCTTCCTGCAGGTGGGTTATTTGTTTTGTTATTTTACAAACTTTTCATATATATATACATTTCCATCAGAAAGACCCAAGAAACTCTGAACAGAGAGAATATCAAAGGAAGAGCCGGGAAGGAGGTGGCATCAAGTACCCCAGACTGCCTGGGAAGGCAGCACTGCTGAAAACATCTGTAAGCACAGATACAAAAATACAGCAAACTACGACTTCATAGAGATCTAGAGATAGATAGACTTTATCTAGGTTTTCTTTATATTTATATACGTGTGCAGAGGGCACAGGCCCCTGTGCATCTTGCCTGGCACTCATCTTTTGCCCTCCCACTCCCCATACCCCACGAGTACCACTCGCCCGAAGCTCCCACTCTCCACGATTGCATCTGATCCTTGCCCCCCACATACATTCCCCTCTCTCCTTAAAATAGAACCAATTCTAGAGATTTATATAATTTTATGTACAGTCTCCATAAAAAATACATTAAAGATGGTGCATTACTAATTTGACCCTCCTACCCAAAGAGAAGTTGTCTAGAAAGGAGTCAACTAAAGGAGGGTCTCCTGGGCCTGACGCTACGCAGGCAAATCAGCACGTCTGTACAAATCTCTCTCACATACACCACACACACAACAAACACACCACACACAACACACACACAACACACACACAACAAACACACACACACACCACACACAACACACCACATGCACACTACACACACCATACCACACACCACACCCCACACACACAGCTACACACAATAACACACCACACACAATACATACAACACATACCACACACACACCACACACAGTACACGCACACCAAACACACCACAGACACACCACACACACAACACACACCACACACACAACACACACACACCACACATAACAGACACACCACACCACACATACACCACAAACACACATGCACACCACACGCAACACAACACATACACCAAACCACACACAACACACATACACACCACACACTGCATCACACACACACCAGACACCGCATCACATACACGCACATCACAGACACACCATACCACACCCCACACTCCACACACACACACAACCACACACAATACACACACCACACCACACAATACACACAACACATACCACACAGAGACACACACCACACACAATACACACACCACACACAATACACATACCACACAATACACACACCACACAGACACACCACACACACACACGCACACCACACACAGACATGCACACCACACACAGACATGCACACCACGCACATACCACACACACCACACACATACCACACACACCACACACACACACATACACCCCCACTTACTTCCTGAATCCAGAAAAGAAACACTGGACTAGACAGTTGGCTGGGGGTTAGAGACCAGGGGAACAACCTGATGCCTGCAGAGGGACACATGAGATGATCCCCTTTCTCCAGCCCCGCCAGGACACCATTGGCCATGGCACACCTCTCGTTCATGGCAGGCCATATAAATCCTCATTGATAGAGCGCATGACAACTACCCTTTCAAGAACTGCAAGATGACCGTGAGGAGGTCCATCCCCTCCACCAGCAATATAGCTTCATAGACCCCTATGCCAAAAGGAGGCCAAAGCCCTAGGTTCCACCACCAGCGTGAGGAGGGCTGGGCATTCGCCCCTTCCATGGCTCATGTGAAAACCCCACAAGTGGCCCAAACGCATGCCCACAGCATTTCTGAGTCCGAAAATGCAAGTCCCCCTCCCCGGCCCAAGCCCCTGCCCTCCAGGATTCCCTGCCCCTCCCACCACCTCCCCATCGTAAACCATGCACATGTCCAAGATCTCTGGAGCCACACAGAAGTGGGGAAATGAAAAGGGAAGGGAAGCTACCTAGTGTGTATATGGGGTGGCGAGGGAGGGTCTGCCCTGGTTCCCAATATAAATCCAGGAAGTCCAGTGCCACAGAGAGGTAGGATTGGTGGAGCACATTTCTTCAAGACCCGAAAGAAAGGCAGGCCCAGGCAGCCATTCACGTCCCCATCTAGTGCGATGGGAGTGGTGACAACCAAGGACCAGGGACAGGAGCTGAGCATTAGAGCCATGGGGCTAAAGCTGTCCAATCTAGCTCTTCCAGCCAGGGCTCCAAAGCCGGTAGCTTTTCACCAGCCCTCGTCCAAAACCCTAACTACTACTACTACTACTACTACTGTCTTCTACGCCGTGGAAGACAACACCCATGTGATTCTAATGACTGGCCACTGTTCCACCAAAGTATATGGCAACCAAGACACCCAGATTCTTCCTTCTCTAAGATGTGAGCAGCCATCAATGACCCCTGTATGGACGCTTCATTTGTCTTTATCCTACATGGGATCCCTCATGGGATGGTGGTGTCTTTGGACCAAATTCAATCTACTGAGTGTTTTTCTAACAGCTTAAAATGAGGTTGAAAAAAACTTCCACCTTCTCAGCAACCCAACACACAGAACATCTGGTGGGGTTATTACACTTGCTCCTAAAAGAAGGTTTTGAGAGTACAGACAGGAACCCAGAAATAAGGCTCTGGACCAGTGTGGATTCACTCGCAGTCTGAGGGAAGGGTGGCGATGGGTCCCCCTAGCCAAACAGCAAGCTGGTAAGAGTACGAAAAGTCCAATCTGGGCTTTGATCCTTGGTTTACTGACTTCTTCTAAAGAAGAGATTTTTAATTCTGCCTCTTAATCTAAAAAGAAGCAGAGCTGGAGACATTGAAGAGAGAAGAACGGCTGGTCAAGCCAAGAGCTTCAGGTGAAACTCTTTTGCCCTCCCACCACCACAGACTAGTGACTTTGGCCTATCAAAAAAAGAGAAAGTAAAGAGAAGGCCTCACGAAGCCACTGTGCCATGTCATGGCCTGAAGGAAGCCTCTATACCTCAAGAGGAAAGGGGGATGAAGGCACATCAGGCTCCAGCTCCTCCTCTCTATCACCATCACCAAGGCCCATGAACATTTTCAGACTGTGTGGACGGAGAGGCAACCCACCACTGCAGCTTAGGAAAACAAACACGTGAAGCTCGCGAGAATGGCGCTTCCTTCTCCACTGATGAAGAGCTGGTGATAGGACGGGCATCTCAAGACAAGTCTCTCAGCTTTGGGCCTGAGGAGCCCCCAAAAACAAATGAAGTTGAAATACAATATAAAGATGTCCATGTTTGGTTTGGGCACTTAGTGTTAGAGGCTAATTCTAGAAGAAGCGAGGAAGGTCTAGCTAAGAAGGAAGACCTCTCCCAAGATCCAGTCTGGGTCCACATGCAGGACCCCACCCCACAATCTGTCCCCAATGCCTAGATCCCCCTCCCACAGGCCCTGCACGGCCACCGCTCCCCAGCCAGACTCCCACCAGGCAATCATTCTTCGTCGTCTTGAGATGATCCTCCAGTGTGTACTCTGCACCCTTACAAGTGACTAAGTTATCACATGACTCAAAGAGATGCTGAGGCTTGATGTCCCCTGGGGTGGTCTCACCATCCTAACCCATGCCTGACCTCATCCTCTGTGCCCCTTCCAGCCTCACCAACACCTGGCAAACACATAGGTCTCCCCTCCACCCTCCAGTTCTTCAACTCCCCCTCCTGAAACACCACTGCCCCATTCATTACCCTAGTCAACCTAGATCTGGCCAATAAGACACCTCTTTGGCCCTCTCCCCAAAGCAACACACACAGCCACATGGGGCTCTACACACTGCCTACCAGATCCACTTTATCTGAAGAAGATACCCAGGCAGGGCTGGGTTAGAAGCCCTGGTGGGAATGTGCACAGCTCCTAGAGTGCTGCAGAGGCTGGACTCACGGGGCCTTCCACGACCCGCTCGGCTCCACCCTCTGCCCCTTCCTGCAGCTCCCCAGCCATCCCTGCAGTGCCCTCAAAGCTCCTTTACATGCAAGCAAAGCAAGCCCAAGATTAACCATTAGCTTTTCTTTTCCTAGGTTTCTCTACATATTAATAAAATGTACTTTATGTACAATTCTTCCCCCACCCCACCCCCAAGCCTGGAAAAGGCTTTTGCTAACAAAATGGGAAGAAACAGATTCCAGCCACGCAGTCTTCAGCCCTGGAGATTTGGATCGTGGGCAGTGCCAAAGATGCCGGAGGCTCCGTGAAATCTCTTTCTCCCCGGAAGCTACTGTTGTGTCAACCTTGTCCCCCACCCCAAATAAAATCAGAAAATTTCACATTTGAACCTTACCCCAGTTTCCTCAACACAAAAGGGCAGAGGAATAAATTCAATCAGTTCAACCCCAAATATTTTAGATCACAAATCAAAATAAAGACAGAGAGCAAGGAAAAATATCAAGAAATACTCGGCTCAATCCACCTGGCTTCAGTCTGCCCCCATGCGCATGGCTGTGGGACTAGGCCACCTCAAAGGAGGGCACAGACCCCATCAGCCCACTGGGAAAAAGGCGTCCTTCCTGCTAAGAAAGTAGAATCTCAAAAGCCCCGTCCTACCCCCAGTCTCTCGGGGGAAGCTGCTTAGAGGCAGACTGACTGCAGGCAGGGCCACTCTGGGATGCTGAGCCCAGAGCCACCCCAATAATCCAGCACAGGACCCCACTCAGCACTAGGGAGCCCACAGCAGCCCACCAGCAAATTGAGACAGGCTTCGCCTCTCTGCCTCGTCCTACATCTTCTCTCCCCATGCAAATGCAGTCATCCAGGCCCCACTAAGAACCATTTCACCCTCTACCTGGTCTGTGGGTCACCTGACACTGCAATAGCCACTGTTCTCAGCCACAATCCTGAAGAGGCAGACAGACATCTGAGACACAGGAGCAGGTTTGCATCTGAGCTGTGTCTACTGCAAGGCTGCCAGACAGTAAAAGGGGAAGTTTGGAAAGCGTGATCTCCCACAGAGTGAGCGCAGAAGTCCTAAGAAGCTGGTCAGTAGTCACTGCCATTGTTCAAAGGCAGACTATGAAGGACATTGGTCCCTAGAGGTGGCTACAGCTCCATCACGCACATGTTCACAACCACGCTGTCACACACACCCACACCGAGCACCTAAGCTTGTGCCTGTGACATCTTCACCCTCTATCCCACGGACAGAGGGTGTTCCACCAACTTCCATTGCCGTCCATGGGGTGCAGGAGGGCTGCTGGCCTCCGAGGGCACTGTCACAGGAGGAAGCCCTCATGGGAGCTGAATGAGTGGCAGGCCACTGAGAGATGGGTAGACCTGACGTCCTTGCCCTAGCCAGGGAAGCCACAGCACTACAGCCATTCAGTGACCAGCGAAAAGCACGGCTCCCCGCGTTGGGTCTATGTGCTGAGGTCATGGGCACTGCCAGAGGAAAGCAGAGGAGTCAGCACCTTGGTTAGCACGGGGGTGCCCTGGAAGGCACAGCCACAGCCTGAGCATATCAGCCTCTCATGACATCCAAAAGCAGCAAAGCCTTCTACCTCATCATCTCCTCTTCTTTTCTAACCTGAGGGCTGGAATTCTCAGGATGCTGCTCAGAAAAGTTGGCCAAATTCATCCTGAAGGCTGACAGCCTGATGCCCACATCGCAGTGCATCCCAGGGCCTGGCTGAGCCCCCTGAGCTCCTCTGGGAGAGAAACCCCACACTGCCAGTGCACAAAGGCTGCACGTCAGCTTGCGGTGAGCCGCCACCTCCCACCCCAACACCTCAGGTAAGCTGGCTCCCATCATCCCCCAGGAGAGACCCGAGTGAGCAGCATGTCACGGCATGGGGGGAGAGGGTGTGCCACCGGGAAAGAAGGACCCGAAGAGTCCTGTGCTCTTCCACCTCGCAGAGCTGTTCCTCAGTGGTCAAGTGGATTCCAATGCCCCCGAGAAGCACATCAACTGGAAGGCCCAAGTTCCACCCCAAGGGTGCACGGCCCAGTCTCAGAAGCCCCTTTGTGCCTCTCTCACCACGAGCCCTTCAGATGTGTTCGGAAAGGAACTGCGGTGGTGTGACTAGCACAGTAAACCTCAAGAGTGGAGCTGGTCCTCAGCTCCCTGGGTGAAAGGAAGGACCAGGGCCTGTGTGGCAGAGAAGAAGTCCTTCCCCTAAGATGGAAATGCCAAGAAGAGACAGCAGCCATCCAAGGCCTCCTCCTGCGAGGTCACTGGGCCAAGCCCATGGCAGCTGCAAGAGACCAGCAGAAGCTGTCCAGTGCTGCCATGGCTCACATCCAAGCAGGGAACTCGGGAGAGGTGGGCACCCCCAAACCCACCAAGACAGCAGCACCAAGAAGGAAATACTTCAAGGAACCTTCATTCGAAGCCAAGCCAGAAGCGGGGCTCCTACACAAAGTGGGGGAGGGGCAGATCTGCCCTCCAGCCCGCCCTCGGGGCCTTCTGCCCTGTCCTTGGGCAGCACCATGTCTTACGGGCAGAGAGACACCTTAGTGGGAAGATGACCTCATGAAGCTTCTGGATGCTAAGAGTTTGAACCAGGACAAGACTTTGGCAGAGGAAGAGTCAGTGCCCAGACCTTACTCACCACCTCTCCCGCCTTCATTCCTATGCCTCAGCCACAGAATAGAACTGGGCAAAGAGGGCGGGATCCAGAGCGTCCCAGGCCCCAGCAGCCAGAGGCGCCCTGGCTTCACCTGAGCCCATCCTCCTGGAGCTCAGGTCCACAGGAGGAGGAAGGCCCCAAGGCAGAGAAGAGTCGGCAGGCAGCACATGGTGAGTATGGGAAAGCCACAGGCGGCTCCGCACAAGTGGTAATTAATCAATCTGGAGAATTAGCTCCCACAAAAGCAAAGGAGGATCCAATCAGCCGCTGTGGAACAGCACTGCAGAGTGCTGAGCCGGAGACGGTATAAATAGAGCCGGCAGCTTGGCGCTAGCACAGGTGGCTCTGCGGTGGGGGAGCCTTTGGCCACAGAGCTCACGGCCTGGCTAGGCGGAAGGGTGCCGATGGATGCGCTGGATTTGTGCACCAGGGGCTTGCTTTAGCCCCATGGCTGAGTAGCCTCTACTTCTGCAGTGTGAGCCGTGCTGGAAGGAAGAAAGATGCAGGTCTGGGTGCCCGGCCACCCCTTCTTCACCCAGGAACCAAGAAATAAAGACTTGAATTTAGTTCTGCAGTAACTCATTGCTGAACCCCCATAGAAGGCAGCCAGTAATCACAGCAAGGCCCCATTTCTACTCTGGGTGGGAGAAGGTAGGAGACAAATGGAGAATTCAGCTGAGAGGCGTGGATCCTGTTTCAAGAGAAAGAATCCCCCAAGACAGATGTCAAGCACCTGGCCAATGTGCAGCCAGCACTGATCGCAAACCCCAGCTGACCACTGCCCTCCTCCTCCTGCCTCCACTGACCACAAAGAGCAACAGCACTTTGCCTCGATGTACATATATATATGTATATATATATACACACACACATAGAGAAACCCACACACTACAGACATATGCATCTGTATCTATATCTATACATATGTGGGGGTGTGGAAGATGGACATTAAGTCCAGCCTTCTTCCAGGACTTGAAAAACTGAAACAGAAGCAGAGAGCAGTAAAAGCCATTGCTTTCCTCTTCACTTCCAAAGACATTGGAAGAGATGAGAAAAATCAACCTAGTGAAGCAGGGGGCGGAGGGGCGGAGACAGGTGTTGCCCAGTCTCCAATCCACTTCCTGACCTCGACCCACAGGTGGAAGGTCTGCCCGCCCTCCGTCCTGAAGACAGGTGGCCAGAATCTGGAGGGAGACGCCCGCTCTGGCAAAAGAGGGGGCATGCAGGACAAAGATCCGGGCCGTCCTTGGCAGGTGGAGGAGGACACACCCCCACACGGTGGCCCTCCCTGCCTGAGCCCAGCAACCTCGCCCCGGGGACACCTAGGGTGGGGTGGAGTCACAGCAAAGTGGCATGTCCTGGGTCATCGTGGTCCACACTGTTGAGAATTGCTGTCTGGTCTTCCGGAAGCTGGCGGTGGCACAAGTCTGAGAGCCGGGCAAAGGGGTCAGGACGAGAATGTCTCTTCTTCTTTCGGAGGCAGACAGCTTCATCGGGCCACAGAACCTGAGAGTTGGGAAGCTGCTGAGCCTGGGAGGCAGAACCGTCTAGGGAGAAAGGAAGAGGGACGCAAAAGAGAAGAAAAGCAAGCGGATGAAAAGGAAGAACGCAGCCCGCTCACCTTTTCCACCTGCATATGTTCCGGGATTCTAATGTTGAAACAAAGCAATCACCTGAGTCTAGAGACCAGAACGAATTGCTGCAGAGAAACCACTTTCTTTCTGCTAAGGCAACCAGCAACCTGACCCTGCTCCTTCACTGGAATAGGAGTTAAGAAAGTGGAATGGAGAGGATTTTCTTTCTCATTCATTTCTTTCTCAATCAGTCTACAAATATTTATTTTAGTGCCTCTGGAGTACTAGGCATCATTCTAAGGACTGGGGATCAGGAAGGAACAGGCTGGGACTCAGGGCATCTTTCTTGTCTGCCCCAAGCAATGACTGACTTTATACAATATTTTAATTCCATGCAACAGTCAGGCCTTGACCCTTCCTGGAGTGCCCAGGCCTCTCCTCTGTCTTATGGCCCTTCTGAAGATTAAGCAGGAATGCCTTTGCTATCTTCAAAGACTATGCATCCATGTTAGGGTGCAGAGGAAGAGACAAACTGTCAAGACTTTAAAAGTACAGAAATAAAATTTGCAGTTAGTGAAAATACTACAAAGATAAAATAGAGTCAACTGAGGCACTACTCCGCTCCTTAAAGGGTTAACACTTGAATTGCGTCTTAAATTACAAGCCTTCTACAGATCTGAAGAAAAATTATTATTCCCAACAGAAGAAATGGCATTTGTGCAAGCCCCAAGTTAAGGGTAAATGTGGTGTGTCCCCAATACAGAAGGGAGGTCATCTCAGTTGGAAAAGAGTGAGGCAAGAAAGACAGGCAGGGCATCTAGGAGCTTGAAATCTGTTCTGGTTACGATGGGAATCTTCTAGAAGGTTTTAAGAAGTGTGTGTGTGCGCGCGCATGCCTGCACGTGTGCGTTCGTGACTGAGAGGATGCTGCTACGTGTCCTACAGCTTGCTGTGGTGGCTGTGTGTGGAATCTGTGATGCAAGGTACAAGGATGGGGCTGGAGCACCAGTCACAAGGTACTGCACTAGTCGAGGTAGGACAGACAGTGACTCAGAACACAGAGTTAGCAATAGAGACAACGGAAAGTGGCCAGCTTCAGGATATGTTGCAAAGGCTGAGCTAACAGGTATTACCTAGCGGGCTCGACGTAAGATGCAAAGGCAAGGGAAGAATATGGGAATTAAAGGGCCTGACACCCCAGGGGGCACCAGTGCTAGTGATTAAACTGAGGAAGAGCTGAGGAGAAGCAGACCTGGAGAGGTTGATCAATAACTCTGCTTTAGACATCGTAAAGGCGTATGAAACACCCACGTGCACATTCAGCTGGCAACTGGAAAGATGAGCCATGACCTCAGGGAAGGGACCTGGGCTAAAGACAGACATTTGGGAGATGCCAACATAGAACTGGTAACAGGACCACTGCCATCAGAACAAGAGAGAATGCAGGTCTCTGATGTGACTTTTTTTTTGCAACAAAGAAATACATAAGTTATACATATACAAAAAATATATATTGATGGGTCCTAAACGGGTTAAGAATGGGCTTAAATTGGTTGAAAATGCAGCTTTGAGCTCCAATTTCTAACCCAGGCCCTAAAAACATCATTTTCTTTTTCTCTGCCATGGTATTTCCATCTGTAAACCGAGAGGGTACTAGCACCAGCCAAAGGCTAAGCGGTCATAAGTGGCCCCGTCCCCCAGAGATTCATGGGGCTCTGAATTTCTGTGTAACACTCTCCCACAATCCTGTCTATAAGGAGAGTTACTGTACAGCAGTTATCAAAGATCTGTAAAGAAACTGTTCGGCATTCTTCCTTGACAGCCTGCCACAACACTCCTAAAACCATTCATGAAAAGAGGGTTTTTAACAAACATTAAAGAATTTTCTAGTCTTAAAGAGGGCTAAATTCGTTTTGCACTCAGAAGCTACCTATCCCTGCAAGATACACATCGGACATACTTCGATAGAGGCGCCCTCTCTGTGGGGTAAGGAGGCTTCCTTCACTCGATCTCACTGAGAAGAGTGCGGCCAACCTGCAGAGGCTGGGCCCAGGCTGCAATGTACCCTGAGCTCCACACGGGGCCCCGTCATGCCTACGTTCCCTAGAAGGCCTGAAATGATAGAGGGGAAGTAAGTAAGGAGATAGAGTTACGTGCAAGGTGAACGGCAGACTGTAAAAATATATCTGTACTATTTGTGTTGTTTGAAAACACACTAAAACAATAGGATACTTTTTCTGAAGCTGTAGGCACCGAAAAGGTTCTGAAGGCACATATGCTGAAAATGACAGTTCTCCAGCTGAGTGGAAACAAATTGGGAGGGCAATCAGATAGATTCTGCTTATCTTTCTCATTTTGTATATTAAAATCATGTTCGTGTATTGCTTGAAAAATAGTGTTAAAAAAGAAAGGACAAGAGAAGCTTGTGGATTCAATTCTAGAGAAAGCCCAGGGTTAGGACCCTGAGCCCAGTCACCCTCCTGACAACGGCAAGGCAAGGTGGGAGAAGTGGGGCGGGCCTCTGCCCATCATTTACCGGATCGTTTCTTTGACTTCGAAGAGCCCTTGGATGACTTTTTGGGCTTCTTTATCCGTTGGTATTTCAGAGCCTCCAGCCTCTCAGGTGCAGCAGCGTTCCCGGGTGCAGGTGGAAGTGTTCTGGAAAGGACAACCAGAGAGCCACAGGTCAGCTCCCGGATGTGTGAGGCTTTGGAAGAGGGACTGGAAGAAAGCCAAGCAGCTGACCCATAGAAGGACAGAGTTCAGTCCCACAGAACCCAGGGTGCCCACGATGGCTCCATGACACCCGCCTTTCTATTGCTCCTGGAAAGAAGAAAACCCAGTAGAAAGCTCCAGGAGCATGGCCCACCTCGGCTGGAAGCCAACCTGCAGAGCAATCAGCAGACCCTAGCAAAGGGAGAGAGAGACGTTAGCAGTAAGCCCCTTCCCATGTAACTCAAGCTGGGATGTATTCAGTGTCAGAGAGAGAAGTAGGCTCAACGTCTGGAGTTCCTAGAAATCACCACCATCAAGACCTTTGCATGGAAAGTAAAAGGGCATATTAGAGCAGGGGGCAAGCAACTCCCATCCCAGTGAACCATCCTCCATCTCCAGAAAAGGGGGTGCTAAGCGAGAAACCCGGACCCCAGTTGCTTCTCCTGCAGCTGCAAGATTCCCGCAGAACAGCAGCAGCTTACAGCAGCGAGTTCTTGTCATATACCAACATTTTCAGGGCAGTGTCTCCTCAGCTCTGCAGACAAGGCTCAGCTCTCCTCGGTCATGTAAGAAAACAGGAGAAGGTGGCAGGAGATGACGGCAGAACCACCAAATCTGGCAGCCTCCCAGAGCCCTTGCTGTCTGTAACAAGAAGGTGGTGAACCTCTGCATTTTCGGATTCGACAGAGAAACGAGGTGGTTGGAACAGAAGTGGACTGGCCTCTCTTCCTGCATCCTGATTGTCACTTGCCTGGTGGATCAACTGCACAGTTAGGACAGGGTCCACGGTCTGGCCACACCCGTGCAGCAGCCCAGGTACACAAGGGAGCCAAGAGAGCTGAGAGGACAGGCCGTCTGTGACACTCGGTGCATATTGGAGAGAATCTTTCAAGAGTCATAAAAGAGGAAAACCTAAAAGACATGTTCTCAATGCCATTTCTTCTCAAAGTAACCCACCTCAGAGCCTGAGGAATGAAGGGGAAAGAGAAAGAGACAGGTCACTCTGTCCTCCCACCAGCACTGGCATTAGCACGCGATCAGAGAAGCAGGGACGCTCTGGGGCTACGGCGGATGGGCGTGCCTCGCTCTTCTTCTCCTGGACCCCCCAACTCCCTCCCCTATTGCCATCGCAAACAGTTTTTAGAAAGTCCTGATTAAAAGAGGTAGGACAGACAATGCTGTGAGGGCAAAAGAAGACCCCAAAGGTCAAGAGGTCTCAGGTTAAAAAAAAAAGTTAAGAGGGATAGGAAACCTGCAGCCTCTTCTCCAAAACATCAAATATCTTGGCAGCAAGGCGGGAAGAGGAGACTTACACACTAAATGCAGATAAGCCTCTGGTCTCTGGGGTTTCCTGCATGCACTGGCAATGCAGTGACCTCCATCTTCCTGGGGGATGTCATTGTTCTCTAGTACTTTAGTCCATAAAGTTTCAAAAGGCTCCCTCAAAAGTTCAGGTCAGGATCAACCTCTTGACTTTCCATAGCCCCTGACAGCAGAGCTGAGAAGGACACACAGGGTCCCTTACATGCACACACAGGCACACACAGCCCTCTCGTGAAGAAGTGACCCAACACGCCAGTCTACCCAGAGAGATCCTACAGCACAGCAGCAGCTGGGAAGGAAGCGGGAAGGCAGACAAAGGGTGCAGGTGCCCGGGCGGGAGGGAGCACACCTTGCCAGTGTGGAAGGCACATCCTCACCCCTTCTCATCCTCGACTGAGGCTTCTTCATGCTGCCTGCAAGGAAAGTCAATGTGAATCCACCTATTCAGTCGATCTCTGTCTCCTGGCCGGCCTCTTCAGGAGGACCACACAGGGTGAGCAACGTGTGGTCAGGGAGGCACGTGACCAGCAAGAACAGTAGTCTCCAGCGTCATTCAGGGAGACTGCAGGAGCACGAGAGAAACGGGTACAGGGTGCCCTGAAAACTGTTAGGGGTTCTTCAAGCCAGGTGAAACTTCCAGGGGTGATACGATGGTTAGAATCCACCTCTTATCACTGTTGTCATTTTTATCTAGCATTGATTTACCACTTACCACAGCAGGCACTGCTGTACAGTAATTGCCTGTAATCTCTACAGCAAACCTAAGAGGTAAATACTACAATGCCCCCATTTTTCAGATGGAGACACTGAAGTTTAGAGAGGTAAGCAACCTGTCGAATAATCCAGTCATCGTGGGACAGAGCCAAGACTCTTAACGTTAGGCTCACCTCTCAACTGCCCTTCCAACGTCTTCCCAATCAACACAAGTATAGCAGCTACAAAGAAGAAAAGCATGGCATCCCCACCACACCTGAGAAGCAGATACGCCTTGCAGCATACTTGAGGCTAGCACTGACATTCTGTGCTTTGGTGGAATAGCCCCGGTAAGACAGACCAGGGCTGTAGAGGAGCCTGCTTAAGTTGTATCTTCAGACAAAAATTCCCAACAGTAATGATCCAGTAACCAGAAGCAGCCGATTTTCCCTTGAGAAACAGCCAAGCTCCAGCCCTTCCAGGACACCTGCTGTCCACCTGTTTAGCTCTGGGCTCAGCACGGAAGCATGGCCACAGGACAAAGAAGGCTCTGGACATACCAAGACCCTCACCCAATGCAGGAGGAAAAAACAAAAGCTAGTGTCTGGCAGAACAGGAGGGAGGAAGCGGGGCAGGCAAAACGAGTCTATTTTTGGCACATGGTACAGAAAAGACGCATAGACCATGATCTAACAGACTTTACGAACTGCATGTAAAGCCCTGTGCAATCGAATTGCCTCCCTGTTTTAGGAAAGGTGACCATGTTTGCTGCCAATGCCAGCCCCACCTGGGACCCTTTGGTCATGGAGCTCCTGGTGCCAATGTCTCAGATGGGAAGCTTCAGTGAAGCGACTCCATCCTATCCCTGGAATTCAGCTGTCAGGTAAATCTAAGTTTGATCCACAGATGACCCCATTACACCAGAAGCCAGTCCTGGGCTCTCCAAGAATTTAAGGTCACAGCTCTCTTCCCAAACAGCCTATACTGTTCTAAAGCATGCAGGAATGCTATGAACCCTGGGGCTCCTCTTCTTCCAGGAAGTCAGGGGATTACTGTAAGATGAGGGCCTCAAAGCCTTGGCACAGAGGTGACTTTTACAGTACAGAACTACCAACAATTGCCTGGAACTTACTTCTCTCTTTTTTTTTTTTTTTTTTTTTT
>NW_016805314.1:3629710-3727746 GCF_001698545.2 Rhinopithecus bieti
GGCCCGGCCGAAGCCCCGTCCGCCTGCCCGCCCCCGCCCGCCCAGCCGAGGAGCTCCCTTACCTATTGAGCTGAGGAGAGGCTTGTCTCGACAACACTGCCCAGATAGCTGAGATCAATCAGAAACAAAGCAGTTATCAACACCGGCCGGGGGGCACCGCCCACGCACACCCAGAGGGAAGCAGGGGGGGGCACAGCGAGCACCGGACAGGCGAGGCCGGAGCGCGGGGGAGGGAGGAGGAGAGAGACGGAGACCCAGACACGATGGAAGGAAGCAGATGAGCTGAGCGCGCACAAAGCACAGAGACAAGGCTGCCGCGGCACCTCCCGCGCAGACAGAGGCGGCGGCTGCGGCTCCTCCACCTCCCTGCGCCCTAAGCTCCGCACCCCCTTCACCGCCCCGGAGCAGCCCGCGGTGGGGCTGGGGATGGGAGGTGACCTTGTACTTCCAGGTACCAGGGAGGGTGGGGGACGGGGCAGGGGAGGGCGCTGGGCTCCCTCCTCCTCGACCACCTCCCATCCTGCCTACCACCAGGCCAGCCTCCTCTGGAACTCTCTGCTCCCTCCACAGGCGGCTACATCAAGAAGAGAGACCAAAGGACGGAGCCAGAGAGAGAAAGAGAGAGAGAAGAGGGCGGGAGGACGGGGTATCCAGGGGCACTACAGAGGCGTGGCCAGTTCTTCTGAGCAAGTCGGGTCAACCCAAAGACGATGGTGAGGAAAGAAGATAGGCAGAGAGAAAGACTGACTGGAGAAGGAAGGAAGGGCAGGGGGAGGAGGAGGGGGGCCGGCAGGGGAGAAGGATGAGAGAAGAAGAGGCATAGACAGGTGTCCAGGCTCTGGTACCTGGAATACCAGCTGCTACAGTTTAGAGAGTGCTCTCTCAGGCGGGCTGATAGCCGGAGCTTGTCTGTCTGTCTCTCTGCAGCTTCCTGCGAGGTATACAGGTGGGGGTGGGGGACGTGTCCTGCACATGGTCACAAGGCCTGACACTTTTCTCTGGGCCTCCAGGAGAGGCTGAGGAGGGAGCTGGAGTCCGGCGCTCACTAGAGCTGCTAAGGGCCAGGAGTTTGGGAACAGGAGGCCCCTGGCCTGGTGGTCTGGAGAAGTCAGGCTCCGGGGTCCTGCTTAACAAGGAGGAGGGGCCGGGGAAGAAAAGGAGGCTAGACAGGAGGTGTGTGGGCAACCCCAGGACCACCACCCGATGCCAGGACCACAGGGACACGGAGAGCCATCAACTCCAAGAGGGACGGGGTCCACCCCCGCAAGGGCACTCGCTGTGATCCGCTGCTCCCTGGTGGGTGGTGCGCCCGCTGAGAGCTCAGGGCTTGCTGGAGAAGATGCCTCATGCTCCTGGCAGGGCACCTGGGCAGGTGGGCCCGCTCCACCCCAGCAACTGCACCCTGCCAATGCCAGAACTCCTCTCCCGAGGGATGCTGGTGCAGCATGTCCACACAAGCCCTGTCACCGGGCGGATGGACGGGGTGGAGGGCAGGGCGAGGCGGGTGGGGAAGGAAGTTGACCAGGTGCGGGTGGTGGAAGAGGCGGCGCACTCACCCTGAAGTAGGTAACGTGGGTGGTGGGGGCTCTGGTCGGAGCAGTTCCTCCCCCATCCTTCGAGGGGAAGGCGTCTGTCCAAACACGTCCAAGCTGTCCCCGGGCCCAGCAGGGGCAGGGCCAGGTGGAGGGGAAGGGTAGCCTGTGGCCAGTGTGGTGAAGCCCATGGCGGGCCGGTAGCTGGGACTCCCGCTGCGGCTGCTCTGGGTCGGGGAGCCCGTGGAAGGTGTGGACTTTCGAGAAAAGCTGACTGCAGCAGGAGGCTGCAGGGTGATCTCTGACATCTCTGCCTGCTGTAGGAGGCCCGGGCGAGGCCGGGCCCGGGCGGCAAGCTCAGGGGAGCCAGTGCGGGAGCTGAGGGGGCTTTGGGTCAGAGGTGAGAGCCGGGAGGGCTGTAGCACCACTTGATGTAAACTGGGCTCGGCACGCCTGGCCTGCCGGGGGCTGGGCCGGGGCCGGGGCTGGGGCTCATACCACCGGGTGTCCAGGCCAAATGTGCTGGGGCCGCCGTGTGCCCCCGGCTCAGCCGGCTCGGGGTAAGGCAGCACAGGTATGCCCATGCCTTGGCTTGTGTGTCGCAGCTGCCCTTGGCTTACCAGAGGTTGCATAGGTCTGTCCTGCCACTTGGCGGCGGGAGGCGCTGGGACAGGGCCCCTGCCGGGCGACTTGCCTGCCCAACCCTTTGGTGCCTCCAGAGACAGGATGCCCGGGTAGGCTGCGGGCACCTGCAGGGAGGTGGGGGGCAGTCCTCGGGGGAGGCCGGCCTTGGGCTGCAGACTCTCGGGCACATCACAGGGTGGCAGCTGGTGGGGGAACATCATTGCTGGGGTCTCCAGCCCCCCGAAGGGGAATTCTGGCCGGCCCCAGGGCTCAGGGGAGCGCCCTCCTGTAGGTGTCTGAGTCAAGGGCAGAGTGCTGTTGGATGCATTCTCTCCATTCTCCTCGGGGATGGTAGGGTGGCCAAAGGGCCCCTCGGTGTGCAGGGGCGGGGACGACATGACGGAGCTCAGGGGGCTGCCCACTTCTGGCACGTAGAATGGGGGCGGCTCCACCTCCCCAGGGCTGCTGCTGCTGAGGTACCCATAATACTGGCCGTGGTGGAAGGGCCGGGGAGCAGGGGGCCGGGCCTGGCCTGTGGCCTGAAGCCGACCTTCCAGGCCACCGGGGCCCTCCAGCCCACGGGGCTGGAACCGAGGGCTGTATGCTGGTGGTGGCAGGTAGGACTCCTGGCTGGATGACAGAGGGGTGAGCTGGGACTTCAGGGCGGCCACAGATGTGGGCACCAGTGGGTCCTCATTCTCCTCATCCGACTGGCGGAACTCGGGATACATGTCCGTCTCCTCGGCGAAGGGGAAGCCCTCGATGCGCCTGCTCTTCAGTGAGGGCTCCATCTCGGCAGGGTCCATCACGAAGCGGCCGTCAGGGCCTCTGCTGATGAGTTCGATGGGCGTGGTGGCCTCCGCCTCGGCCTCCGCTTTGGCCACGCTGTACTTCTTGCTGCTGATGGCCCGCTTGGTCTTCTTGTACAGCGACAGCTCCTTCTCGCGGGTAGGGCTCAGCATCCTCTTGGCCGCAGGCTGGCCCTGGTCGTCCGAGGATTCTGACGGCGCCCGGAGCGTGCGGATGCTCTCAGGGCTCACCTTGCCAGAGGACAAGCTGCAGGGAGGAGTGAGAGCCGGGGGGGATGAGGTGGGGGAGTGTGCTGGCCAGGACTTCCTTTCCCTTTCTCGGCAACCACCCAGCACCCAGGATCCTCATGCTAAAGAAAACTGGCTGCGTATCGTGGTGTGAAATGCTTTGGTCAACTCTCCACTGTCTGGATGTGCATCCTTCTTTTTTTTTTTAGAGACGGGGTCTTGCTGCGTTGCCCAGACTGGTCTTGAACTCCCGGCCTCAAGCAATCCTCCCGCCTCAGCCTCCCAAAGCACCAGGATTACAGGTGTGAGCCACCGCACCCGGCCCCCCCCCCCACATCATCCATCTTTCCAGTGAACACTCCCCTCTCCACTTTTGTGCTGGCCTGCCCCCTCTCTGGTGTGCTCTAAGCATACCTCCAGCTTCATTCCCCCCTTTTCAAGGCAAGCAAGCTCACTTTAATATCAACTTAAGCAGTACATATTAAGGAGGCAAATCTGCTAGGGTGGGAAAACACTAGAGAAATACATTCCAAGGCTGAAGAGAAACTGATTACTGGCTAATTTGGATCATCTACACTGCCATTCCCTCTACCAGTGTGGACAACTTACAATTAACACACAGAGCAATCAAGAAGAAATGGCTTAGAAACACTGAGATGGGGCTGGGCAAGTACAATTAACACACAGGTCAATCCAGAAAAAATGGCTTAAAAACAGAAGAATGGCTTAGATGGGCTGGGTGGGGCAAGCCGTCTACCTATGTGCCCCCTGCCATGAACAGCACAGTTCTCCCAGGATCAGAGACACTTACGGAGACTCCAGGCTCTTCCTGCAGTGGGTGATGGAGAGTGGAGGGTCTGGAAGGAAAGAGAAAGGGAGAGGCTGCTGAGGCCAAGCCAGCAACCAGGCAGCACGCTCATCCGCAGGAGCTGACAGGGCCCCGGAGCGCCGCCGCGCGGGGAAGGAGCTGACAGGGCCCCGGAGCAACGCCGCGCGGGCAAGGAGCTGAGAGGGCCCCGGAGCGCCGCCGCGCGGGGAAGGAGCTGACAGGGCCCCGGAGCGCCGCCGCGCCGGCAAGGAGCTGACAGGGCCCCGGAGCAACGCCGCGCGGGCAAGGAGCTGAGAGGGCCCCGGAGCGCCGCCGCGCGGGGAAGGAGCTGACAGGGCCCCGGAGCAACGCCGCGCGGGCAAGGAGCTGAGAGGGCCCCGGAGCGCCGCCGCGCGGGGAAGGAGCTGACAGGGCCCCGGAGCAACGCCGCGCGGGCAAGGAGCTGAGAGGGCCCCGGAGCGCCGCCGCGCGGGGAAGGAGCTGACAGGGCCCCGGAGCAACGCCGCGCGGGCAAGGAGCTGAGAGGGCCCCGGAGCGCCGCCGCGCGGGGAAGGAGCTGACAGGGCCCCGGAGCAACGCCGCGCGGGCAAGGAGCTGAGAGGGCCCCGGAGCGCCGCCGCGCGGGGAAGGAGCTGACAGGGCCCCGGAGCAACGCCGCGCGGGCAAGGAGCTGAGAGGGCCCCGGAGCGCCGCCGCGCGGGGAAGGAGCTGACAGGGCCCCGGAGCAACGCCGCGCGGGCAAGGAGCTGAGAGGGCCCCGGAGCGCCGCCGCGCGGGGAAGGAGCTGACAGGGCCCCGGAGCAACGCCGCGCGGGCAAGGAGCTGAGAGGGCCCCGGAGCGCCGCCGCGCGGGGAAGGAGCTGACAGGGCCCCGGAGCAACGCCGCGCGGGCAAGGAGCTGAGAGGGCCCCGGAGCGCCGCCGCGCGGGGAAGGAGCTGACAGGGCCCCGGAGCAACGCCGCGCGGGCAAGGAGCTGACAGGGCCCCGGAGCGCCGCCGCGCGGGGAAGGAGCTGACAGGGCCCCGGAGCGCCACCGCCCGGGGAAGGAGCTGACAGGGCCCCGGAGCGCCGCCGCGCGGGGAAGGAGCTGCTCACAGTGGGCACCTTTGGCCCCTGCCTTCATGCTAGTTTGGGCCCCAGCAGCCTCTCCCCCCACCCCTGCTTCTTACCCCCACCTTCAAATCAAGCCTCACTGGCAGCTCTACCCACAAGATCTCAATGTCCCTATTTCCAAGGGGGGCCATGCTAAAAACGGTCCATCTCTCTTGATGGGGAACTTTTGAAACCGGGCCAGGGAGAGCAAGGGAAGGGGACAGACACCCACCTTTTTTGCGCTTGAGCTTACGCTTGCGCTGCTTGTTGACAAAGCAGGCAGCCAGGGTGCTGAACAGGATGGCAGCTGCCAAGAAGCAGATGGTAGCTACGATTCCCGCCAGCACAGGCCGCGCCAGCCCCTCCTCGGTCAGGTCCGGCTGCGGGAAGATGTCTGCAGGGAGGGTGGGGAGCACTCATGAGCCCATCCTTCCCCGGGACCTCACCTGCTCCGACCTTCAGTCCCCAAGTGTTTCACCCTGCCTTTGTAGAACAGACAGTATCAAGGCTCAGGCTCCAAGCTGAACTCTAGCACTGAGGAGGTCTGGATGGTGTCACGAAGAGGAAGAAGATAGGAGAGTCTACAGAAGTCAATCTCTCCAGAGGGTGTAAAGAAGAAAACATCTATGCCTACCCCCATGGGGATGATGATTTCAAGAGTAATCTGTACTTATCTAGGGTTCTGCCTTCTGCAAAGTACCTTCACGCACGTTATCAGCTCTTCTCATGTCAACCCCATGAGGTACACAGAGCACACATACTGTTCTCATTCTCTAAATGAAAGGGCTCTGATCCGCTGAGGTGGAGAGACCTGCTTACGTGGATATTGCCATCAGTGCCCAAACCAGAATGTAGCTGCCTGCTCCCAGTCTGGGATTTCCTGCTTCACATTACGCTGTCTCTACAAAAGGAGAGCCCAGGTGTGAAGGCAACTTGAGGATGAAATACTACTGCAGGAAGAGGGATTATGACTATAAAATTCAGATCCCAATGTATTTAACCCCTTCTAGCACAGGCATGCAATGTCCTAAGATTCGCACCCTGGTCATCTTAGGTACGGAAGTACCCTAGAGCTGGCAGGGACAGCAGAGATGGAGCCAAATCTCTTGTTTCACTGTAAAGAACTGAACGTTCTCCTTTCCTGCCCAAGTCCACAGAGCTCGTTATGACCCAGCCAAGACCAGACCCCAGCCTACCTTCTTATACTCATAGGAAAGTTATGTCAGTAAGTGCCACTGCTTAAGTTCAGCAAAGGCAAAATCAATAGATTGTAATGTATTTGGCCAGAATTCATTGCTGCATTGATAATAATGGATAAAAATAATCCAGATGATGCTGATTGTCTGAGGGGAAAATGAAAGCTACAGCCTTTGGAAATGGGGGACCTAATACGGGGAATGCTGAGGCTGCTGCCTCCTCCTTCTCCCGTGCGGAAGGGTCTGATGAGGCACATTTCCTGCCAGGAGCTGGCAGAGAGCTACTGAGCACAGAATTGTCAGGGGTGGGCCCACACAACACCCCTTCTTCAGCTCCAGCCTTGGCTGCAAGCTCTCATCTCTGTTCCTCCAACTCTGAGTCTATTCCCCGGAGAGAAGTCAAGAAGGACTGTGGGTTCTGCTACCTGTAGGACACAACTTTGTTTTTTTAAAGCCCGTTGGTGCCTAATGTATAAAGCAGAAATCGCACTCCACACCCACCCCTGCTCTCGTGCTCCCTGCAGTGTGCCCACACCAACACTTCCCCAACTCTACAAGTCCTGCCGCATGAGCTCCTCAGACGAGGTCGCTGCCACCTGGTCCCAGGAGTCTCTGGGTGAGCAGTGCCCGAGGAAATGATGCCATCACTTGCTTATAAGCAACAGCCTTTTTCCGTACCAAGGACACCCCTTCACTGGCAGAGGAACCCTGCTATGTCTTAGGAACTATAGCTGGAGAGAAGATGTGTAGAAATGGGACCAGGGCCAACAGAAAGAAAGATAAATGGAGAAAATGCTAGGGGGTTGGCTTTATTTAGCCTTAGAAATCTAGAGAGAGGAAGGAAGGAAGGAAAACACCAAACAACAATTTTCCAAATAAAACCCACATAATTAGAAAGAAGTCTATCACAAGCATTCGATAAACATGGTTGACCTGTTGTTTCCTCTGATTCACAGCCCCTCCCCCACAAGAGGAAACTGAAAATGTACAGCAAATAGCACTTCAATCAAGTCCTTTTTGACTACTATAATGAGAAGATTAGTTGAATTTATTTCTGTGGCTGTCTTATACAAGTGTCAGAAACTCAGCTTCTGAGTTTCACGAAATGGAACGCATCATGGAAATATGGGTTTGGTGGGCTTAAGAAAGGCTACGACTCACACAGCTGCAACCAGGCACCTCCTTAGTTTCCAATCCAGCCTCTCCTCGTGGAGTCACTATTTCACAAAACGACCCCCACGCAGCTCTGGGGCTTACGTCCCTAGAGTTGCAAGAGCACCCTCAACCCCAAATACCTGTGCTGGAGACGCCGGCGATGTTGCTGGGCTCGCTGATCAGATCCTGCATGACAGCCAGAACCCGGAACTCGTACCATGTGTCCTACAGCACCAGGGACAATACCCAGTCAGCCGAGGGACCTGAGATGACCACTATCCCCACAAACACTCATCCTGCACACAGCCTTGCAAAGGGCAGGGCGCCCAAAGCACGAGAGGACTGCTAAGCGTCTAATGCTAAGTGATGGTAGCACTGGCCAATTGCTGTGGTGTAAACACTCTTACAATGGCTGACTTCAAGCTACGAATGTGAGGTCACCAAAAGCGCTAGGAAGAGATATGTGCAACAGGCTCTCCAGGGCCACTGGGAGCCCACTCCAGCAACCACTATTAATAAATAAGTGTCCAGGAAGGAAGACAGAAAGATAAATGAGATTGTATCTTACGAAACCAGCTGCTTCCTCTCCTCAGCTAGATATCCAAGTTTAACAGGGCTACTGGAAAAACGGATAATGCACTTTCCTCCAGGGACTCTAAATTATTGGAGGGGGGGTCCTTCCCTCGACAAAGCCTAGAAGAGAATTCTTCTTGGAATTTCTCTGCCCATCCCAGGTTAGGCTCAGCAAGGGGCTGGGGTCAGTGCTCTGATTATGCCGGCTGGCCTCTCAGCCTGCTCTGCCCAGTTTGTGGCAGTGCTGGGGCCCTCAATAGAACACAGGTCCCTGCTGCCCTGGAGCTGGCCCCAAGCCTGTGGACCATGATCTGAGGAGTCCAGGCCTTGGTAGCAAGTCTGGGAGAACTCAGGACCAGTGGTGAGGAGGTACAGTATGTGGCTGGCCTCACACACCCAAAGTTGGTCACTCAAAGCTTCCAGTGTCTCTGGAGTCTTGTCACTTCCAGGATTTGGGAAGCAGCAGCAAGGAAGAGCAAAGCCCTCACCTGTGACAGATCCTTGGCAAAGAACTCTCCATCAGTGCCGGGGATGGCATCGTCGAGCATCTCCCAGCGCTCCCCGACGCGGAACTCCATGATGTAGCGGTCGATGGGAAAGCTGTGGTTGGCAGGCGGAAGCCAGGACAGGAGCACACCCTGCTGAGTCCGATTGGCTATGAGGCACCTCGGTGGGGTGACCAGCACCAGGGGTTCTGGAGTTGTAATAGGGAATGCTGCGGCAGGGGAGGGAGAAGAACCACAGCACATCAGCAAGGCTCAGGGTGGCTGCCGCACTCCCACACTCCCGTGCACACGTCAGGGCCCAGAGGGAAGCAGAGTCAGGGCCCCGGGGCCCAGGGCTTCAGAGTTCTGTCTTCAGAGTGCATCTAAAGAGCATACATAAGGGAATCGTGTACTGTGAAAGGGAAGAGAAATGGGAACTATGGAGAAGGAGGAATAATTAAATGTTATCAAAGTATCTCCTGTGCTCTTCCAGGGAGCTAGGGATATCTTCTTTCTCACAGCACAGCAGTCGCTCCTTCCATTCCCTTCTTGGCCGGGGCTTGGGGGTCAACACGAGGCCCCACAGAGGTGCCAAGGACTGGAGGTGAGCATCCCAGACTGCAGTCCACCTTGGCAGAAGCTCAGGAGCGAATTCTGGGAAAGGGGCTGGAATCGGGCCACCCACACCACCTAGGAAAAGCCTGTTCACAGCGGCCCTTTCTCTGGCTCCAGAGCAGAGCAAACACAACTGTGGCCAGGCAGGGAGGAGTATGAGACTGCCTCCAGGAAGGTGACCGGGAAGACTCCACAGCGGGAGGCAGCCACGTGCCTACCGCCCAGTGAGACTGGGGCCAAAGGCAAGAACCAGCAGGCGCTGTCAAGGAGGGAGGATGCCCAATCTCCCCTGAAAGCCACAGAAGTGGCAAACATGTGGCCTGACAAGGAAAGAGAAAATTCTAAGTGTCTTTCTTCCATCTGAAAAAGCAACAGGAACTCGGCCAACAGCACTCTGATGCGGGGCCAGCAAACCCCACAGAGGCCACAACAAATCCTCATGGGGAGATCAGACAGCATGGCTCCGTGGAACACTCAGCAAAGTACCCGGCACGCAGGAAACCAACTGCTAGCTGCCTGGGCCACTGCCCCCACCACCTCTACAACCCCGGCTCCCAACATCCCACCCCGGGGCCCTCACCTAAAGTGTTCACAGTGACCACCTCACTGAAGGCGCTGGTTCCCAGCTTGTTCTGGGCCAGGACGCTGAACTGGTACGCTGTCTCAGGCTCCAGGGTATCCACCAGCAACCAGCTGGGTCCTGGCGGCACTGGCAAGGACAGCCAGTCATGGGGCCCAAACTGTGCCCGCTTCATCCTGGCCAAAAGAGAGAGACAGGATAGGGGACGAGGGGCGGGGTGGGTTACACTGGAGAGAAGAGGGTGCATGCAGGGTGCTCAGGGAGAAGGCACTGATGGGCCTGGTGTTCCCAGGTTCAAGGGCAAGAAGAGGGCATGGCCCAGAGTGGATGACTTGCCCAGCTTTGACTGTGCCAATCCTCCTGATGCTGGGTCACCAACCACAGCTGGCACCTTTTCTACCAAAGGGGCCTTTAGGTGCAAGTCATGCTTAGGACACTGGTCCAATTGATTACCAGCTGCACTAGGAGAATCCCACCCTGGTCGAACCCCTAAGAACAAGCTCTGCCTGGGGAGAGTAAGGACACTGGGGTGTGGGGAGAAGCAGTTCAACAGTGGTGGGATGAGGGAAGGAGCCCGGGGGACCTGGCTGCACACACCCCCAGGGACAGCCGAAGTAGGGCCTCAGGTCACCCACAGGGCTCATTCATCCAAGCAGACTTAAGTCATCTGAGATGTCCGGGGTATAAGACCACAATGACCAGGGGTTTCCCCACAGTGGGACCAGGATCCCTAAGGCCGTGAGGGTTAGAAGTCACATCAGGAAGGTCACGCTATGCATGGAGAGTAGGAAGACAGGGCTGAGGGTGTTCCCTTGTTCCACAAGCTCCCAACTCCCAGCAAAGCCGGTGGGCTATGGGTGCAGTGCCGCCACATCACCACAGCGAGGAGACATGGTCCTGTGGGACTGGCTCTCTCCTTGCAGCCCTGAGCTGTAACCTGGTGGGTGCCCTCCAGGATCCGCTCCCAGGCTCCTGGCTCACTAACCCAGGAGGGTGAACTGAGGCAGCGGAAAGCAGAACAAAAAGAAGCCGGCGCCAAACGTCGGAGTCAGTACACAGAGTTAGAGGCAGGCAGAAAGAAAGGCGACATCCCCACCTCGGCCCCGCCCTTCCCTGCCCCAGGCAACAAAGCAGCCAGGAGCCACGTGTGGAAAAGCAGTGCAGACGAACAGCAGCGTGGAGCAGCGCCGCAGGCAGCAGGGGAGCCCCAGTCCACGCCTGAACCCCCTGTCGGATGTCCAGACCTCCCACCCGGGCATCTCCAACGACAGCTTGGCCACACCAAATGTCCCACCCTGGCCACCAAGGCGCTGAGCAGCACCAGTCTCGCAGCAGCCACCAGGCAGGCTGGTTAGGGCCCCCACGCTGCTGCGGGAGGAACAGAGTAAAGGGATAGGAGGTGAGCTGCTGCAACTCCCATCATCTAGGTGCAGTTCTCCAACTCAGAATCAAGACACCCAGGACACTCTGTCTGAGAAGCAGCCACCGAACCACCGTGATGCGAGACAGGGCGGGTTCCCCTCTCAACTTCCCCTGCTGCTGAGAAGTGGATAAAGGGGTCTCCCTGAACCCCCTGAGCTGCCTCTGGCACCTGCCTTTTCCTCCTCCCCAGGCTCGAGTTAGCTTGGCTGGAGAGACACGTGCAGGCGAGACAGGTCTAAAAGAAGGCACTGAGGGGCTCACCCTCCCAGCTCAAGGCTGTCACCCCCGGAGCAGGGCAGGTGGCTGCCACTCTTGACTCAGACAGGAGTGTGGGGAGGGGCAGCCCTGGGGGGATGGGAGGAATCAGCCAGGCTTCTGTCTCCTCCCCTCCTGTGCCTCCTGCCCTCATCCCGCTTGGCACATTTTTGAGATCTCTATCTATCGTAAGGTTTGTGCAAAGATCTCAAATCACTGCATCTGGCTAAACTGACAACAGAGGAACGAAAACAATCGAGAAACACATGGTCCTAGAGAGAAAATGCAGGGGCTGACCCCAAGGCTGGGAAGTGAGCATCACCTCTCCACACCAGTTTCTGTGGCCACTGGGAAAGAGACAGAATAAAAACTAGACCACAGGAGGTGGGGAGGATGAACACATACAAAACACAGTGAGAAAGAACCAGTAAGACCTGGTATTTGCCAGCACAACAGAGTATTACAATCAACAATAATGTATCATACATTCTTCAATCACTATGAGTATAACTGGATTGTTGGAACACAGAGGACAAATGTTTGAGGGGTGCATACCCCTTTACTTCGATGCGATTATTACACATTGCATGCCTGTATCAAAATATCTCATGTACCCCATACCTATAAATATATGTACCATGTACCCACAAAAACTACAAATACAAAAATACCAAAAAAAATTTAAGTTCTAAAAACTAGACTCTACACTTAAGGCTGGGCAATTTCACAAAGCCCTTGAAGGGCAGAAGTCTCTTCCAGGCTCCAGAGGAATCCAGAGGAATCCAGAGGATGAAGCAGGACATAAAATGAGGCAGTAGATGAGCAGGGAGAAGGCACAGAGAGGCCCACACCCCTCAGGCCACAGGGACACAGCCATGCCCAGAGTCCCTTCAGACCCCTCCCATCACCCTCAAGGACCTCATCACTGTCTCAACCCACCTCACTCTATGCAGGGCCAGGAACTGCAGCCTCCTCCTACCTCCCCCCACCCAGAGTGGTCTGCAGGCAGATGTGGGAGGGGAGAAGCAGAGAGCAAAGCATGCCGGGGTGACTCACAGAGGTCCGTACCAAACTGAGAATGTCTGCTCGTAGCCTCCATCATAGCCTGGTTCCCAGGACACGTTGGCAGTTGTCATGGAGACCTGGACCCGGACACTGCCCGGGGCATGGGGGCTGGTGCCTGGAGATCAAGTGGAGACCTCTCAGACTGAAAAGAACTCAGCCACGTGGCTGGGTGCCCACCGTCTCGCTGTGGGGAACCTGAGAGGCTGGAGCGCATGGCAGGGGAGTGCAATATTGCAAGTGAAGGGATAGGGGCGACGGGGTGCTCTTAGGTGCTGACTCCCCTGACCCTACTGGTTAGTGGGGTTGGAGCAGGAAGTCTGTCCCACTGTGCAGTCTAGTCCAACTAGGAGATCACATAGCATCAGGAATGGGTCCAATAGAAACCAGAGCCCTCCTCGTCCTGGCCCAAATCCTGTGCTTCTCTGGTAAGCACAGAAACACTCTCTCCTAAGGTGGCAGGCACAGCCACAGAGTCCCCTCCTGTAAGGTTCTCTGGCCTCAGGAGACACCCCAATGCCGGCGTGCGGGCAGCACAGCACAGCAGTCAGGAAGCCTCATCCTGGCTTCGATTCCCAGACCCACTACTTCTTAACCATGAGATGCCGGAGAAAGCGTTCGGGTCACGCCAACCTCTGCTTCGAGGAACATACACTAGGGAAAGCTCAGCTCGCACCTCCTGAGTTGTGAAGGATGAGCTGTGCAGACCACTTAGAACGGAACCTAAAACTGGTGGTAAAGGCTCAAAAGGCGTTGCCTGTGACTGTGATTGTAGCCATCAGGACCCAGAAGGACAGGCTGAGAGGGTCCAGGCAAAGGTCCTGGGACATGCACCTTGGGCAATCAGAAACAGGAATGCCTAGACACAGACCGCCAGTAACCTCCTCCTGCCCAGCCTCCGCACGCCAGGCCTGGCCTGCAGTTCTCAGCTCTGCCCTCATCTGAGATGCTGCACAGTCCCTGTCTCCCTCATTCCAGTCCTCCAGCTTTCCCTAAGGCCCTTAAAGGCTCTGCAGTCCCTTCCAGCCACACAGCCGCCTCTTTCCCAGGTGGGCTGCTGTGGACATCAGGCCTGTCCCCAAAAAGACCTCCCCGAGGACAGGAGCCATGCTGCCCTTCCCTGACAGAGCCCACAGGGGCAAAGGCTGCAGGTGCTAGACTCGGGGTTTAGGGCTGGACGGACTTAGGAAGGATGCCCGAAGAGTGCAGTGGCCACCAGGGGATGCCCCCAGCGTCCAGCACCCCACCCCCAGCCAGCCTGTTCTGGCCCCACCGCCCTGTCAGACACGTACCGATGACGGTGAGGTGGGTGCTGGCAGTGATGCTCGTGACCACGTTGGTGGCAACACATTCCCACTCCCCGTGGTCCTCCTTACTCAGGGCACGGAACTGCAGGCTCCCACTGGGCAGGGCACTGTGCTTGCTTCTGCTGGGCTTCCCTACCTTGGTGAACAAGGGGCAGGGAAGAGGGCGGGAACAGAAATGGGGGTGAGGAGAGAAGCCCGAACTGGATGGGAAGGACGCGCCTGAGACCCCGGCCCACCCATGCTGCCCCTCCTCCTGAGTGCCTGCTGCTCTTCAGGGTCAGCTCACTGCTCGGCATCTAGCCTGGTCAGGGCAGGTCCAGAATAGAATTGCTCACTGTGTCCTCACACCTCCCCGCAGCCCCAGGAGCTCCAGGGCCCAGCTACCTTTCTCCACGTGATGACAGGAAAGGGGTCCCCCGCGGCCGCGCAGGGGATAAGCAGCTCCCGGCCAGCCTCCTGCCTGTACTCCCAGCCTGGTAGCACCGTGAAATAGGGGGGGTCCTGGGGAGGAAAGCACAGGCACCCTCATGAGGCCGGGGATCCAGGTGCCCAGCTCATGGAGGCGGTCACAGCCCCAGGACCTCACCTTCAGGACAAGCCTCGCAGGGGCAGACTGGCCCATGGTCCCCAGGGTGTTGTAAGGCACACAGGTGTAAGTGCCAAGAGCCTCCTCTGTGGCCTCCTCAATTCGAATGGAGCCATCCTCCATCAGGGTCCAACCCAGGTTCTGCCAGACACAGATGACAGAGCAGGGAACGCTGGTCAGAGACTCCGTGCTCCATCCCAGGCTGGGTCCCAGCTGGGCCAGGCAGCACGTGGGATGGCATGCAGCTCCAGCCTGGGCACGTGGGATGGCATGCAGCTCCAGCCTGGGGTGGGCAGTACCCACAGACCCCCGGAGACCAGAGACCCCTACGGAAGCAGCTCTCTGTTTGCCCAGGGCTTTTGGAAGGGGCCATGAGTCCTGACAGAAATCCACAGCCCAAGGTGGCATCACAGTACTGGGGGGAACCCTCACTCCAACCCCCAACATGCATCTCTCTAGCACCTTCTCGACCTGCAGGGGGCGGCCGTCCTTGTTCCACTTGACCACGGTGGCTGGTGGTTCTGCATCCACAGGGCAGCGGATGTAGCCATGGATCCCCACGGGCACATAAATTACAGGGGGCATGTTGAGGACACGGGCTGGATCTGCACAGAGGAAGCACAGGTGGGAAAGCAGACAGACACAGGGAAGAAACGTGAGAATCCAGGCCGGAGGCAGCCCATGCACCAGCCCAGGTGCTCGGAACTTCAGTTCTGAATGTCTGGAGGCACTCAAAGGCACATCTGAGCCTGCTCCCATCCTCAGTGCCCATCATGCTTCTGCCATGGACCTCACCCGTTGAATGAGGACTCTCAGTGCCCATTTCCCCCAGTTCCTAGACCCCGAGCCTCAAAGCCAGCATTTGCCCACACCCTTTCCCAACAGCTCCTTATCCCAAAGTCACCTGAGCAACAAGCAGTACCTCCTCTCTACATCCTAAGCCAAAAGAACACTACCATAGGCTTAACCACAAAGGGGATATTTTTCCTCCCCATTCTGCTGGTTGTCCAGCCTTCCTGAGATTCAGTTTCCCCATCTGATTCTGCAGTTGAAATGCAGAATCAGGCCAGGTGCAGTGGCCCATACCTGTCATCTCAACACTTTGGGAGGCAGGGGTGGGAGGACTGCTTGAGGCTAGGAATTTAAGACCAGCCTGGGCAATTTAGCGAGACTCCAACTCTACCAAAAAAATTTTTGAATTATCTGGGCATGGTGGCACACACCTGTGGACCCAGCTACTCTGGAAGTTGAGGCAGGGGGATCACTTGAGCCCAAGAGTTTGAGGCTGCAGTAAGCCGTGATGACACCACTGCACTTCAACTTTGATGACAGAGCAAGACCCTGGCTCTTGGAGGAGCAAGAAGAACCTCACACCTCTTGTGATGCAGGCTGAGTCACCTCCTCTCAGTACTCCCCTGTTTCCCCTGAGGGCTACGGAGGAGAAGGATCCAGAACTAGGAAGGCAGTGAGGATGAATGAGCTGGTATCTTTTAAGCATTTTGAGCTCTTCAGAGAACAGCATTACATAAATACCAGGCCGAGTTATATATTTAGACATAGCTTCCTACTTTTGTATGGTAGAGTTTTTTTTTTTTTTCTTCAAGGTTTTCAAAGGGTTTATGAATGGGAAATACTCTGAACACTGCTTTTAGCAGAAATAAAATCCTTGTCTCACCCACCTGTAAATCTCAACCCCCTGGATTTTCTTTGAAGACAGGAAGGAGGTGAAAAAGGACAAGGGAGAGTGGGTGGTGACGCTGGCGCTGGGGAGAGACAGGGAAAACCAAAACATGTCTCCAGAAAGACAGATGGCCTATGGCTTCGAGGAGGGGCCTTCATCCTGGCCAGCTCGTCTTCCAAAGGCCACCTCCTGTTGGCTCCTCCTGCCCCACCATGGCTACCTCCGTGCCAGGTGGCACAGCCTGCGTCCAGCACAGAGGGACAGGGCGCACCTTTGTGGTGGACGGGTCTCTCCTTCCTGCAGTTCTTGCCCACCCCAGCACAGCTTGGGCACATCCTAAGTCACGTATGAATAACTTCTCGACTCGCTTTTTCCAGCTGCAGGTCTGGGGAGCGAGATCTGTTGTCCTGGGCCTCACGGCTCTCTAAAGCTCGGGCCTGGGGATACAGCACACCAAAAGTCCTTTAAGTGGCTGACGGCAGAAGCAGAGAGGCGATGCACTCCATAGAGAGGAAAGGGTGAGACTGCAAGGTTAGGGATCCAACGGGGCTCAGCAGGCGCAGCCAATAGTGGAACGTCCACATCCAGCTCTGGGCAGCAGTCGGACCAGCTCCACCTCCAGGGCCACCAGCCATTCTCCACTTGTCCTCAGCTCATACACTGACCCCGGCCTCATCTCCAGACTGTTCCACTTCTCACCCCTGCCACTCCCTGTCACTGGGTGTGAGCAATCCGCCCACACCAGCCGGCAAATGAGGGAGAGTCTGTTGTCTACAGCAACAATGCCAGCCTTTGTTGCCTGAGTGACAGGGCCATCCACAAATCAAAAGGAGGACATTACTCCTCATGACTCATCCTTCTCTGTCTCAGGGCTCAGCTTGCCAGGGGGCGGGAAAGCAACTGGCCGCTCAGTATTAAAGACCAGCAAGCTGAATGGTGGCACTTGCACAAAAGCCCTCGAACGTCTCGGTGAGGAGCAGCTCCTTCATCTGGATCTCCAGCCACCCAAGAGGAGAGGCCACAGAAGCCAGAGGGAGTGGGCACAGGAGCTGCAGCACATCACCCCTGACATCATCACCCCCGACATAGACACGGTGTGGAAAGGCAGGGAGTGAGGCTGGGAGAAACCTAGCCCTGCGTGGGCCTGGGCTATGCTCCATAAGACACCTCAGAAAAGAGCATCAGAGAGCAACTGGTTCTGGCCACGGAGGTGCAGGGCAGCCTTCAGCCCGAGGAACGCCGTTCAGAAGGAACTGCTCGAAGGTGTCTTCCTGAGTGCAGCCTGCACCGAGCTGATGAGATGCACTGGTTGAACAGCGACGCCTGGCCAATGAAGGAGCTGGTCCACCCCGACTGGCCAGGGCCTTGGCCTCGTCTCCAGCCGTCCCTCCTTTTTCCCTCATTCGTTCCTCCACCCACACGCCCCCAAATGATGCTTGGTCTTTTCCACCCTCCAGCCTACAGTCTGGCTAACACCAGAACCTTCTGGAAGCCCCACAACCCAGGCTCCTCCACACCCCTACTCACACTGCACCGTGAGGTACGCTGAGGCGGAGGGGGAACGCCCCAGGCTGTTGCTGGGCACACAGGTGTACTTCCCGGAGTCCTCTGGCTTCACCCGGAAGATGATCAGGGTCCCATCGATTAGGATGCGCACCCTCAGCTTCAGGTCACTGCAAAGCGGCACGGGGACAGGGGGTTGGGTGAGCAGAAGGGGGTCTTGCCACAGACACACAGTCACCATCACTGCCCCAGATGTGGCATGGAGACCCCGTACCCCTGGCATCTCCAGGGCCCCTCCATGCAGACCCTGGTCTTGGCATGTGAGACACACGGACCAGACCGCCCACCTCCCCCAGCTCCAGGAGCCGTGGGCAGCCTGCCCATGCAATTTCTGCTCAGGGGCCCTGCCCGTGGGGACCGGGGTGGCGACCCCACTGAAAAGCCAGAGCAGGGCACTCACTTCTGAAAGTAGACGTTCTCGTCCTGCCAGTACCAGGTGTAGGTGAGGTTGCCCGGATACGCCTCTGCCCGGCAGGTGAGCAGAGCATCCTGGGAGATGTTGACGGTGATGTTCTCAGGAGGGGAGACGATGAAAGGGGGCCCTGGGGAGAGCAGGGAACAAACCTCACCTCACCTGATCAGGGACGGCAGCAGCACCCAGGCCTCCTGGGAGCCCTCAGTGCCTCAGTCAGGGGTGCCCTGAACCCCACGATGGGGGTGGCTGCCATGGAGACGCTTCCAGATGCTATCTGTGCTCAGGCATCCTATCCACTGCCCCGCCCCTGCATCTCGCTGCCCAGACCAGCCGCCACACACACCCCTTTCCTGCCTGCCTTCTCCCAGCAGAGCCCAAGCCAGAGATGCAGCAGGGAGAAAGGCAACTCTTTTCAAATCTAGAGCAAGGAAATCCCCAGTCTCAAGAAGTCAGGGCCGTATGCTGCTCCCCAGCCAGAAATCAAGAGGGCAGCTGGGGGTGCAGGGGTCGAGGAGTAAGCAGAGGGTGAGAGTCCAACAGTCCTGGTGCTGGCTGCACAGACAGAGGGGGCAGCTGTGACCAAGTCTCCCCTGAGAGGGAACAGCTTCCATCCAGGCTGCTGAGGGACCTCTGGCCCTGGCTGCTGTTCGACACTCATAGGCAGGAGGAGCACACAGCCGCCACCAACCCCCCAACCCCAGAGGTCCTCCAGCAGGCAGGGCTGGGGAGGCTAAGCAGGGGGCCAAGCTCGGCACAGGGTGGAGACACCCCCGACCTGGATGCTGCCCCATCCTGCTCAGTTCCTGGCCCCTCTTAGGGGACTCTGAGGCTCCAGGCAGGGCAAACTGGCATCTCCCTGTGCTGACTATACAGACCCCAGCTCTGCCAAATGCCCACTGCGTTATTTAAATGTCTGGGGCTTGGATTGAGTTTCTATCTTTATTTATTGATGCCGTCACTAATGGATAGATGACCCGAGGGAGATCTCCTCTCCCAGGGAGGTGGAGACATGGTAGAGATGCTATCTGAACAGAAGGAGAAACCAGAAACCCACATAGCAGGGGCCTCTCTGCCACGCCATGTGGTGCCCGGCTACAGCCTGTGGGCCTGGCCCTCTCCCAGGCAGCCAATGCGGGACCTCTGACCAGGATAGCAGGCGGCACATAGGGGCCCCACATAGGTCCTCATGGCCACCTGCACCTCCACCTAGCCCCGAATGAACCCTGGGAAAATGCCCTCCGTAGCTCAGCCGGGCTGGACATCCCCGCAGGCGTCTGGGGGTGGAGAGGCAGAGGAAATGGCTCCTACCTTGGACAAGCAGATGGGTGGTGTGGACAGCCTCCCCCTGAATGCTGTACGCTCGACAGGTGTAGGCACCTCTGTCCTCCCGACTGACCGATGTCACTGTCAGGCTGCCATCACTCACCTGGGGCCCGAAACAGATGGAGCTCAGCACCCATGCTTGCACCCACAGCTGCTACCCTCCAACAGGGAGATGCAGTCAGAGATGCTAAGGTGGAGATGACCACAGGGACACATGCATCTGGGGGACACGAAGGGCAGGTGCCCCCTTGCCCATCTCCCGCCAGTGACACAGAGACGCCTGCAGTTGAGCCAGGCCATGGCTTTCCAGCCTCCTCTGTGCTTGTGCAAGTAGCATCAGGGGTCGGCTGCAGTGGGAGGCTGCCCTGGAAAACAGACTTCAGCGGCCCCAACCTAGAACCACACTCACCTGGTATTTCCCACTAGCACCGAGGAGTGTCCCCTCCTTGAGCCAGGTGACAATGGGCTTGGGGTTCCCAAAAGCTGTGCAGGTCATGGTGATGCTACCACCCTCCTTGGCCTCGATGTACTGGGGGGGTGTTTCTGTAAAGGTGGGAGGGGCTGCAAAGGAGACCACAAAGGTGAAGGACATGCCATCAGCCAAGTCACTGCCCTGCAACAACAGTGCCTGCCCCACACATCACCCTCACTGTGGCTCTGCAGAACGCAAGGACAAAGGAAGGAAAGTGGGGATGGGCAAAACTTTCTGCGAACCACCATTACTGGCAGGGAGACGTGCATCCAAACTCAGTCTGGCTGGGTCCAAATTCTGCACTGTAGCTTATTCCCAGTTCACCGCTGTTTACTGAGCATCTACTCCAGGGTGGCCCTTCCAAACACTGTCTACTCCCAGCTCCTCAGGCTTTCCTACCATCCTTCAGTCTTTCCCTTTACGATGATCCATGACACTCAGGAGCTCCTACTTCTTGAACCCCAGCTCAGCCAGGCCCCCCGATTTCCAGGACACTTGCAGTCTGAGCCCCACCAAGGCCTAACACAGAGGCAGGCCAAGGCTATGCGGAGCCACATTTTCCCAGATTCTGCTGAGAAAATCATCCTGCTTCCTCCCTCTCTGGCTTCCACGGGTGAAGGTGGACAGCCCACCCAAAGGCCACTCCCTTCTTCATTTTCCTCTGATTATGCCAGGTCATCTTCCCCCCTGCGTTGGAGATTTGATTAAAACTCCATCCTGTTTGGATAATCGGCTTTTAACAGACTCAGTCCCATTTGCCTGAGCTGCTTGTAGAAGCAATCCGGTCAATCTTAACCCCTTGGACTATCAGTTCCACAGTCTTCTGAGATGGCAAGGAGGCCCCGAATTCTGAACTCCGGCCCTGAGGCCCACAGCACTAGGCTGGCGCAGGTCAAGCTGAGCTCATCTCAAGGTACGTGAAGCTCAGAACCCAAGTTCAAGCACTAGCCTGCCACTTCTGGTAGCCTTGACAAGTTACTTGGCCTCTCTGGGTCTTACATAAATACCTAAATCCCCCACCCTCCAGAAATGATGTGAGGAATAAGCATGTAAAAAGGAGCTTGTAAAATGCACAAATTGCCAGTAACACCGCCATCACTATCATCTCTTCAGGAGCCGCTGAGACATTCATGGGAAGCTGTGGGAGGAGTCCCTCCTCCCCACACAGCCCTGCCCTGAGAACTAGTCACGGTGCTATAGGATCTGGTCCTGCCTGTAGCACCAGCCTCCTCTCCCTCCCAGGGCACTCTAACCACACTGGCTGTCTTTGTCTTCCTCAAATGTGCCAAGAACTTCTGACCTCAGGCCCTTTGCATGTGCGGCTCTACCTGCCCAGAACTACGTACCTGGATCTCCCTCCTTTGGTTCATGCAAGTCTTTGCTAAACTGCTGCCTTACCTGGGCAGCCCATCCCATCTCAGATGGCACTTCCAGCATTCTCTACTTCCTGGTGCTGTTTCATTTTCTTCAAAGCACATGTCACTTACAAGTCTCTGTCTCTCTGTGTGTGTGTGTTTACCTGTTTCTTACCTGTCCCCTTTATTAGGATGGTGGCTCCTTAAGGGCAGCCCCATTTTGCATATAGGTCGCCACATGCCCAGCTTTTAGCATAGTTCCTGGATGTAGTAGCCAAGGGCTCAGCAAACATTTGTCGAATGAATGAAAGAATGAAACAAACAAATGAGCGGTGTTCACACACGCACAGACCTACAGGCCAGCACCAGTGCAAACACAAAACACTTAAGAGCAAGACCATAGTTTCACCACTTTCATCTCCCATCTCCGAAGCCTGCAGCTCCGTGCGAGCACATCAGGGGCACGCAGGGGGTGGCCACTGAATGAATGCAGGAGCACGCGTCATCACAAGCAAAAACACACGCCTCGCACGTCCTCGCACGCGTCACCACATGCAATAACACACGCCTCGCACGTCCTCGCACGCGTCACCACATGCAAAAACACACGCCTCGCACGTCCTCGCACGCGTCACATGCAAAAACACACGCCTCGCACGTCCTCGCACGCGTCACATGCAATAACACACGCCTCGCACGTCCTCGCACGCGTCACCACATGCAATAACACACGCCTCGCACGTCCTCGCACGCGTCACCACATGCAACATACGCCTCGCACGTCCTCGCACCCGTCACCACATGCAATAACATACGCCTCGCACATCCTCAAAAAAATCAATTCTTGTCCAGTGCCTAAGAATATACTAAAAATAATGGCAAAAAGTCATTCAAAGTCCTTGTAAAGGGGTCCTGGGATCCTCACTTGCAGGCCTCTTCCCACTAAGAGTGTGTGTCCATCTCCGACACAGCCTCTCCCTGCCCGGCCTGCCCCTTGAAATACAGTTAACACAGACACTGCCTCTATGACGCCTGGTGCCGAGCTTAAAAGAAAAGATAATAAATTAAATTTACATCCTGAAGTGACAAATTACTTACTAACTACATAATTACTTTATTATTTAGGTGCTAATCAGGAAAGTACGTTGAACAATTTCTAGTTTTCAGGAAAATAATGGCTTGACTCTCAATTATTTACTGAATTAGATGTTAGCTTGCCAGCTGCATTTCCAGGCTTAATTCTTTTTTACAAGTGCCCTGTAATTAATAGTGCAGGTTAGTAATAGGCTGCCCTCTCCTCCATGTAATTCAGCAACCTAAAGGAAGGCTTGGCTCAGGCTTTTGGGGTATTTTACATGTGATAAAGAAATAATTGGGTCTGTTTCCACCCAACTGGTCTTCAAAGAAAACACAGAAGGAAAATGAGACAATTTGTAATTCTAATTGTTCACTGGCCTTTCATTTTCCAAAGGTGATCCCTGTCAGAAAACGCCTGACATTAAACATTCTAGTTTGAAAGCAACGGAATGCTGGTGCTTGGATGCCTTCCTTCAATAACGGAACTATTTATGCTGGAAGGAGCCTCGAACTTGGGAAGAAGAGAAAGGCAGAAGAGGAGAAAGGAGATCTCTCACCTCAGAAGGGTTGGTTCTGTTCTGCCCGTGTGCAGGTAGGTGCCTTGATTATGGAAAAGCATCGTTTATCGCCAGCCCTGGTTCTCAAGCCTGGAGCAGATGGTGCACCATCCCCAGCTTTCCCGCCCAGCACTTCCCTATGAGCAGCCTACCCGCGTTCCCTGAATGCGCCGCTCCCCCTGCTCTGGGCTTCCGAGCACGCTTGTCTCCTCTGCCTGGAGGACCCTACCCCACTTTCCACCTGCACATGACGACCTTCCCTCCCTAGCCAGGTCTCTGAAGACAGGCCATTTCTTCAGAGAAGCTCTCCCTCCTTTGTGCTCCCAAAGCCATATTGCAGTCATCTCTGGATGTGACAGTCTCTTGAAGTCTCCTTAAGACCCAGGACAGGGTCATGCCTCTTGCTGTATTCCCAGAGCCTGCCACAGAGTGGACGTCCAAAACTATGTTTCAAATAGATAATTGTTGGTAGATTCACAGAACTACCCAAGTCCTCTACACCTTCCGGCCTGATATCCCTGCTACTAGATTTTCACCTGACTTTGTTTTTTTCCTCTCGAGAAGGAGGATGGCCAGCATCTCACACATAATTACCCACAAGTAATTAACACTCCAGACACTGTGCAAGATCCAGCATTTCACTGAGTCCTCACAACAACCCTGCAAATCGTAGTCGCTGCTTTTTTTCACTGAGGAGCCGGAAGTCCGACAGGTTAAGTAAGCTTGCCCAGAGCCACAGAGCTGGCACACAGTGGGTCTATGAAATCAACCTCATCTTTTAAAGGTCTTGCTCCATGCTTATCCCACTCAAAGCAATTATGAATTCCCAAAGAACCCACTCCCACTCATGCAAACTAACACAGATACGCTCTAGAACATAAAATCGAAGTGAGATTCTACTTTCCAGTCATACGCACGTCCACTGAATGCCTGGTGTCTCAGATTCCTGAAATGAACACTGCCAACCAGGATGATGCAAAAGAACGGAGGCAATGCCCCAAGATGCTTTCACCCCACCATTCAGAACAGAGCACAGGAGAGAAGGGAAGCAATGTGGGGACCCTCAGCCTGGTGTTCATCGAGGCAAGATTTTAGCAGCAGATTTGCCTTTCTAATTACACTTTGCTTGGGTTCCTATTCTTTGCTCACGCAACAGCTGGCACCAAAAGGGGGTGACTCAAAAGTTTGGCAGGTGGTCGGAACAATCCCCCCAAAGATTTCAAATATGCTTCAATCAGTCTTTTGGGACTGATTGACAGGAGCCAGCCACCTCCCACAAGAAGGGCTGGGCTAGGCAGGCTGGACGCACACAGCCTAGGGCCACAAGCTTTAAGGTTTCTTTCCCGAAAGCCAGTGATCTTGCGAAAACATAACATACTCTGTTCTTCCAGGACCCCAGACAAGTTCTCAGGCCCAAAAGGAACACAGGTCTGCCCCAGCCCCCCTAGGCAGGGCAGACAGAGCCATCCTTCAGGGCAGATCAATACTGAGAGAAGCTTCCTAGCCAGGAACATCAATTTCTCTATTCTAACCACAGCATCTATGGTCTCAAGGACTGTAAGCTGTATGTGGCACACCCAAGCACCCACGCTGCTGAAGCCTCAATAACTAGCACAGTATCTGCAACACAACAATGGCTAGATACAAATTTTGTCATCAATGGAATAATGAAGGATATATTATTAATTTTTTGGCCAAAAAACGAAAGGAAATGTTTTTTAAAACCCGCTCCCCTCCCACTACGGGGACCACTTCTTCATCTTTTCTCCATGGTTCCAGTCTTCTAGCTCCTCCAGAGTACCTCCTTCCAGGGACACAAAGAGGAGACTCTCCCTCCAGGGAGACCCCGAGACCCAGCCCCTAGTGGTGTCACCGCTGGGGACTCAGGCCGCCCGCCTAGCCCAACTCCCGCAGCTCAGCAAGTTCTTGGGGCTTCCTTGCCCTTACCCAGACCCTTGAAAAGCATCTTAGCCAGCACAAGTCATTTAACCTGAGTTGTAAGTAACGGATGCCCATTACAACTGTGACTCTTCCCAGGATGCTTGCATTTTACTACCTGGTAAACCCCACACAAGCAGGGACTGCTTGTCAGTGTTTTTCTATCGTCAGCTGCAGAGCTGGACACACAGTACACCCTTGGTACATACTAATCAAATGTGGTTAAAGAGAACCAAAATATCAATCTAAAAAGAAAGACTAACTCTGAGACCCCAGGATTTCCACCAGAATTGGAGGAACAGGGTTTTCCCAAGGCTGAGAAATAATCCCAGCAGTGACCAATTTTGCCACCTTAAAGCTTCAGCCTCCTGATTTGAAGCAGCAGCTTCCCACGTCCCTCTACGGACTCTGACAGCACCACACCTGCAGGGAGCTGCGGCTCCAGGCACCTGCACTACCCGGAGAGGCTTCGGGAAGACAGCAGCAGGGACACGGCAGGGGCGAGCTGATGTCTCACGGGACCACAGCAACAAGGAAAGGGCCACGGGGTGGGGTGCGGTTGGGAGAAGGGCTTCCCCTGGGGCAGGCCCTCGGGGGAGTCCTCCAGGCCCACCCCAGAAACAACCCTCAGGCACCACTGATGGTGAGGTGGACCCACCCCGGAAGGAGCCCTCACTCACCGTTGATGGTGAGGTGGACCCAGCTGCCGTTGTGGAAGGTGTCATACTGCTGGTCCAGCATGAGCACTTTGCACTCGTACCAGCCCTGGTCCTCAGAGCGAACTTGTTCCAGCCGCAGAGATGCCTTATCATGAAGACTGGCCCGGCCTGGGGGAATAGAGCAGACAAAAAGCCCCACAGGCCATCAGGGAAGGCCAGCAGCTCCCCACCCCCTGCCCCAGCTAAAGACAGGGGACCCCTCACAATCTTCATAGCATTCCCTATGGCAGGGCCCCAGAACAACAGCTGGACCCACCTCCAGCAGCAGGTGGCAAAGGAAAGGGCCTAGCACCTAGGCCACAGAGCCACTCTCCCGCCCCAGCTGGCCCTGCCCCAGCCTGTAAGCCAACTCAATGCACTTGGCACTGAGAGCAGCCTCCGTTCCTCAGAATACTCGCATTCTTTTGGAGGTCTCCTGGGAGAAAAGTACGTCATGATGGATACAGAGATGAGAAGAGATGAAAGAGACAGAAAGACAGAATGAAAAAGTGCCAACAGAAGAGGATGGGTGGGGGGTCTCCAGCACACCCGGCAGCACCTCCATTCAGTTGAGCAATATGCCTGTCCCAGTAGGGTTCCCAAGACTGGCTCACCCAGCTTCCCTCTCTAGAGCAGAGGGAAGGCAGGCTGGGGACCAGGATGCTAGGGTCCCCTCCCGGTCCTGCTGTCAGTGCCAGAGAGACTACGTATCCTACCAAAGCCCAGTGACCCCAGGAGATGAGGGCAGCAGGGCCCAGCAGCCTGAGAACAAGGAATGGCTTGGCCATCAGAGCAAACATCCTGGAGGCACCCTTCCTCAGCTCCAATCCCCCACCCCAGGAGGATGCCATCTGTGTCTCATATGTGGCAATGAGGAGGCCAGAGGTGCAGAAGCCCCTTCCATGACGCCAGCAGGGTGAAGCAGCCCTCAAGGTCAGCCCCCCACCTCACCCACTCTTAGCTCACCCCTCACCCCAGCCAATATCACAGCACCTCTGCTCTCCTCCTTGTCCTGACGCTGGCAATCTGCCTAAAAACTAGACTCTCAAAGCCATCCCTGGCCAAAAAGAGAGCATGAGACATAGGCACAGGAGCGAAAGAGACAGGGACGGAAGCATCCTGAGAAAGGCAGGGCAGACCTCAGAAGCCACCAGCAAAGATGAAAGTGAAGGCAGTGCCCTGCCTGCTTCCTCCCTTCCTTTCAACCCCAACACACGCTCGCTCAATGACACGCACACGCACGCACACACACACCCACGCCCTCCTCTCCTGCGGGCTGGGGGGCAGGCAGCGGCAGTGAGTCATGAGGCCTTTGGTGGCAGGAGTAACTGCCAAGCAGGACACAGACGGGGCCAGGAGAAGGAGAGGACAGCATGACAGATGAGGCAGAGACCAGGCACCTGGAAATGGTGGGGGGCCGAAGATTCATCTATACACTCAGGATGGGAAGGAGCCCCGACTTCAGAGCCAAGAGGGAAGGGGTGGGTGCAGCCAAGCAGGGAAGCCACGCTGCCCCAGGGCTGCCTGACTCAGCCTGCTGTCCACTCCATCCCCTCTCCCACCCAGGCCTCTCCAGCTTCCCCTATGGCTCCCAGCCCTCTCCACACCCCAGGCGGGTTTTTAGGCTGTTTAGAAGGCTTTACCCTGCATCACCTCCACTTCCCTCTCCTCCCACCGCTTAATTAGAACCTACCAGAGAACAAAGGATGGGAGGAACCAGGCAGAGATGGGGAAACAGAGATAAAGAGTGGTCAGGAAAAGGTAGGGGCCAGAGGGGAACCATGGAGGAGCTGACTCCAGATGGAGAAGGTGCGGGAAACAGGGTGCCCAGACCTTACCTGCATACTCAGGGTCCACGTGCGGGGGGTAGTAGCCAAACTTGATGAAGATAGGGATGGGGACCCCGAACTTGAACCACTCTACGACATAGGGTGGGGGCTGTCCCGTCACTGGGTGGATCACGTCGCATCGTAGGACCACGCTCTCCCCAGCTCTTGCCGTCACAAACTCAGGCTCCTCTCGCAGGCCGTGGGCGCCTGATGGGGACAGCCAGGTTGGACACAGAAAGTAGGTGACAAAGAGATCCTGCCCCAGCAGCCCCATGCCCGTGTCACAGGGTGGCCCCGCCTCCCACCAGCTGCCCTCCATGGGCTACCATGCCCTCCCAGGAGGGTCTCACGCGCACCTGCCATCCCTCTCCCCCTCGCTGCTCATACCTCCCTCTGTCCTGGGGCCCCCAAACATCCACAACTTGGGGAAAGGAAGGGAGAGGAAAGGAGAGGGAAGCCATTCTCTTCAGTCCTACACGCCAGCTCTTCCCTCCCCAGTCTCAAAGAGCCGTAGGCGTCATCCGGCCCCACCCCCTGCTGGCATCCCGCACCACGAATTACAAGGAGTCCAGGACATGGAGGTGAGGGGCCTGGCCCCCTCTGGAGGCCCACAGCGCTGCCCAGTTGTGGCTGCCTGTGCACATGGAACATTCTTTCTGCACCAGGATGCTTGCCACTACAGCCTGGTGGGAAATGACAGAGCCAGCCTTCCTCCTCCACCCCACCCCCAGCTCAGCCTGATGTGCACGGCACAAAACAAGGGTACTCCATGCAGGAGCAGGGAAATCCCGAACAAGCTCAGCTGAGGCTGTTCGTGGCAACACCAGAAGGAAAGCCCCGCAGGCTGAGCCGGCCTCTCCAGCCCCTCCTCCCAGCAGTGTGTGCCAGCCCTGCTGCAGAGGGGGAGTGGGAGGGGCCCAAGCCCCAGACATCACCATTAGGAGAGCAGCATGCTGGGGACGGAGAAGGGAGATCCCAGGGCCATCCTCACCTTGGGCAGAGGAAAACGAAATCAGACGGTGGGATAGGGCACACCGACCCTGGCTGGCAGCAGAGGGGGCGAGCAAGGCAGCAGGAGGGAGGACCAGCCCGGCCTCCACCCCACCGCAAGCTAGAGGACGCTGCAGAGAGGAAGAGCCACGCACCCCAAGCGCCGCAGCACCATTCCTGGGCCCAAACAAGGCGTGCAGCCCTCCTCCCACGCCAGGCTCCACTGCCAGGCAGGGCCAGGGAGGCCACAAGGTCACCTTGTCCAGCAACGTCCCAGGGAAAAGGATGGCTGAGGGGAAGCCTCACCCCCTTCATTCCCTGGTACTACCCCCGACTCCCAATTGACCACAGTTTTCCCCAGCCCCAGACCCTTCTGGTCCCAGGCCGGGCACCCGACTCTGCAGGGCAGCATCTAGGACAGCAGCTGCAGTACTGAAACGGCAGCTTATAGACAGAGCCAGCTGGGACTCCCGCAGGGGATGATGCCCAGAGGAGGGCAGCATCAGCCCCTGCCTGCCATTCCCCATTCCGGTGCCTGGGTCTGACTCTCTCTGCATCTCAGACCCCTGTGTGCACCTTGCTGTCTCTTATCCCTTCACGTCTGTGTCTGGCCACCTCTCTGTGTCTGTGCACACGCACACACATGCCGGGGTCCTCTCTGTGTGTGTTTGTTCTCTCTCTCTCTCTCTCTCTCTCTCTCTCTCTCTCTCTCTCATCTCTGGATCTCTGTCTGTCTTACTGGCTCCTCTGTCTCTCTCTGGCTCCTTCTCTGGATCTCTGTCTGTCTGCCTTGCTGGCTCCTCTGTGTGTCTGTCTCTCTCTGGCTCCTTCTGTCTGTCTGCCTGCCTATTTGTCTTGCTGGCTCCATCTCTGCGTGTGTGTCTATCTGTCCATCTCTCTCTGGCTCCTGCTCCTTCTCCATGTCTTTCTGTGTCTCTCTCTGTCTCTCTCTAGCTCTTGCTCTATGTGGGTGACTGTGTCTACCTGCCTATCTCTCTCCCTGTTTCTGTCTACCAGCGTGTGTGTGTGTGTGTGTGTGTGTGTGTGTGTGTGTGTGTGTGTTCTGGTTGGTTCATGCAAGGGGAGGAGTTCTGCCTGCTTCTCTGTATGCAAGGGCTCTGTCTCTGCATGTGTGTACTTCCCTGTCTGTGGCTCTCCGTGTCTGTCTGTATGTCATCTCTGTGTGTCTTGTTCTCCCCCTCCCCCTCCCCTGCAAGTTGCGGAAGAGGGAGGAGGCAAGCCCTTCCAGAAGCTGATTGGCTCCTGGTGACATCACTGTTTTCTAGAGAAAGAGCTAAGATCACAGAGTATTTTTGGAGCAGAGCAGAGCATTGCACTCACCTGCCTGAGGCCCCAGCAGGTTTCCCAATTCCCCCACCCCCAACCTTGCTTCAGGCTAAGTTTGCATCCCAGCCCCTCAGGGAAAGCAGGAAGAGTGCCCAGCTGCAGCCTCGCCTCCCCTACAGCCCCAGGGGCCCTCAGCAGGAGAGCCTGCCTCCCAGCAGCCAGGACCACAAAGGCAGATGCTGGACCAAGAGGAATGGGTGAATAATAAGCGCCATGAGCTTGCAGAGAAGCAGTGTGTGTGTGTGTGTGTGTGTGTGTGTGTGTGTGTGTCTACAGCACAGACCTGTGAGGAGATAAGAAACTACAGGAGCCTAGGCGAAGAGGAGGGAGTTATTCCCAGGTGTCATGTTACCTAGAGGAGGGCCGAGGGGGCAACAGAAGGTGGTTCCTCCCCAGAGCTTTGGCCCTAGGGCCCAGGCAGGAGGAACAGAGGCCTAGGGGGACAGCAGGCACCTCCAACAGTGAAGTTTTGCTCTGGTGAGCTGGCTTCCGGGGGAGGGCTCTAGGGGACAACGCCAGGAGGTGGGTTGGCTTTGACATGGGTTCCCGCTGTGAGGCTGTTCATTTGCGCCTAGCCTGCCTCATTCTCACTGCATAGCAATGAGGCAGGCTCTTCAAACCTTCCCCAGCCCTGGGCTCCCACCCCAGCCCTAGCCAGCCCCTGGGCTAAGCACTGAGCACCCAACCCAAGGCCTACCCCCAAGGCAGGCAGTCCCCTCCCAGCATCTCTTCCCAAAGACCCTTTCGACCAGGCAGAGGCAGCTGCAGAGAGGACACATCCCAAAGAGGATAAGCAAGACAAAATGAGAAGGAGCTTCCCCAGAATAAAGCAGTGGTGTGGGCGCCCATGTCTGGCCTCCACCCTGGGTCCAAGCACTCTTGCTTTTCTGGATCCTAAAATATTTATCGGTTTTCTGTCATCTCCTTCACACACACATGCGCACGCACACACACACGCACGGCATGTTCTCTCACTCCATCACCCACAAGCACTTCTCCCTAAGCCTGATCGTTTCTGAGCCAAAGTATGTCTAATAACACACTCTCTCCAGAAAAGCTCAATGTGAAAAAAAGTAATCAGGCTGGCAGTAAAGAGGGAAGATGGAGGAGAGATAGAGAAACCCAAATATAGGGGGAACCAAACCCACATCCAGGAGCGAAAGAGGTGCAAAGCGGAGAGCAAAGAGGAGAGCGGAGGAAGGGACAGGGGCAGAGCCCATCCCTGGGAGGGTGAGTTCAGGCCAGCTGGATACAGACACAGACTGTCAGAACACCCCAGAGCCTGGGTGGGGGCAGATCGGAGACTGGAAGGGGGAGGGGCTGGCTCCTGAAGAGAGTAGGGAGAAAGGGGAGGAACAGGAGGAAGAGAGGAAGGGGAGGGTGGAGGGTGCTGAGCCCCTCTCCCATCACAGCAGCCCAGAAGGGCCAGGCTCCTCCCTCAAAGGGGGAAAACTGGCATTGTCGGGGTGGGCACAGTGAAAGGCACCCATGTGGTGCCATAGGTCTCACTCTTTTTAGAGAAGGCCAGAAATAGCAGTGCCCAGAACCTAGTAAATCTGTATCTTGGGGGTGTGCCCAGCTCCCTTTGGAGCAGTTATGGCGGGGAGAGAAAGTAGGAGGGCAAGGAAAGATGAGGTAGCCCCTGGAGGTCTGGCTGACCTTTTGGAAGCCCACAGGGTAAAAATCTCCCGCTCTCGGGGCCAGGTGGTACCCAGTGGCTGGCTGAGTCCAGGGCTGCCGTTGGACCCCCTGTGCAGAACCATGAGGCATCCAGGGCCTGGCACAGCCCATGCCCAGCACTCACAACCTGGAGCTGCTCCGCCGGGGAAGGGCTGGGGGGAGGAGGGTACCTGAGAGCAGGACTACTCTAAACAGAGGAAGGAGTGCAGGGCAAGGTGTGAGGAGCAGGGCCGGGCGAGCATCAGCTGGCATGCAAGCCTCTCACGCTGTGAGTGCCTGCTGCACACTAGGCTGTGCTGGGAACGCAGGGAATCTCAATCCCTGCCCACAGTGGCCTCCTGACACAAGCACCGCTCTCTCCCACTGAAAAATGAGCAAACGGGGAGTTGCGCCGCTCACCCAAAGTTACTCGGTTCCAGCTGTGCCCGATGCACGGATGGCGTCCCTGACTTCTCAGAAAGCAGGTGGCGCAGAGGTCATCCTGGCCCGACCCAGGCCCCGGGACCACGGCCTTTCACCCACTGTCCCTCACTTTTCCCTTTCTTAGGGCCTGAGCCAGAGGTCGGCAACTCCCATACCACACTTGGGACAGGTTTTGCCAGTCCAGACCCTGAAGCCTAGGACCATAGGGTGGGCCTGTCTCAGAAGGCAGCCGGGTGGGCTCTGACCCGCTCTGAGGAGCCTGGCCTTCTGCCTGAGACTCAGACCCCTCGCTAGGTCTCGCTGGTGGCTGGGGAAGGGAGGAACGGAGCGAGCACCAGCCTCCGTTGCTCATTAGTGTAAGTCCTTATTGCAGCCTCCTCCTCCTCCTCCTCCTCCTCCTCCTCCTCCGGGCACCAGACTTCCAAACCACAGGCCTGTTGTCTAATAATACCAGCGACAGCCACCGCCACCTCCATCTGCCAGCCTAAAAATAATCCCTGCTGAGTCCAAAAAAGGCACAGCCCCCAATAGTCCCCCAACCCCTCCTCCCTGACAAGCCAGGAGGCTCCAGGAGATTCCAGGAAGCCGGCAGACCCGGGGCTCTCACAAAGTGGGAGGCACACGCCCAGAGGAAGGCAGGAGGAAGGCGGGACCCAAAGCACAGCGAACACCCAGAAAGGACGAGGCGGCGGGGGAGAGACCCGGCCCAAAATGCCGACGGCGTCCTGTTCTCCCTACAGGAAGGCAGGCAGGTACAGGCTGTTCTGGACACCCTTCTGCCTGCAGGAAAGCCCCCACAAAACCCGACAGCACCTCAGAGCGTTTCCATCCTTCAGTGATCGCCCCTTAGTGCCCTCCCAATCCTCCAGGCCCCCACTCGCCACCAAACCTCTCAGGTTCGGAAGCCAGGGGTCAGGGAGCCCTAGCCTTAAGGAGAGAGAGGCGCTGGGGAGGTGCAAGGTCGGCAGGCTCCTTCCTTCTGCAGGGGCCGCTCGGCCCTGACCCTTCTCAGTTGGGCTCCCCCAGCAGCTGTGAGGCCAGGATGCTGTTAGCAACCTTAAGTTGCTCTCAGCTAGATTGTATTTCCAAGAGTCCTTTCCCCAGGAGCCACTGGCAGGAAGGAAGTCAGTAATTCAATCTCGGCTCCACTCCTTTAATGGCTCCTCAGCAGAGGCAAAGCCACACCCCCACTGCCCCCTCCCTACCTGGGCAGAGGCCTGCCTGGCACGCGCAGGGCCCAGGTGCACGCACCCCTGCAGCCGGCAGGCAGTCTAGCCAACTGAGGGCACCGTGGGCTCAGCCCCCAGGAGGCTGGGCTCCATGGTCGGGTGCCAGATAGAGGCAGTAAGTCCGTGGGAAGCCGAATTCCCATGTTTACTCCCTGGGCAACATCAACATTCCTACTCCGAAGCCAGAAAATGAAGACAGTGACTCACCTCATACAGTCTGTGCCTGTGCGCAAGTCACAGGCCCCCGCTCCATCTCGGTGGCATACACGACTAGGAGGGAGGCAAGGGGCCACGGGGGACCGAAAGCCAGGCTGAGCCGGGCCTTCTCAGAAAGGACAGTCAGGCCGGCTGAGACTCCTCCCAGCCCTGGCGCACATGGACTCTGTCTCCAGAGCCCTCTTGGAGGCCCCATCTCCTGCTTATTCACGCAAGAGAGAACAGAAAAGCAGGAAGATTCCCAAGAAAAATAGGTCAGCTGCCTCCAGCAGACTGGGCTCACACCCATGGGCAGCACCTTGTGGGGAATGGGCATAAGCTGCCTGTCCAACCCCAGAGTCCTCTGGAGTGAGCAACTGAGACCACAGCCACACCCTCAGGGAGACAGACAGGCCCTAGGCTCCTAATAACCTCCGTGCTGCCCAGACTCCAGCACCAAGGGCATCTCGGCACAGTGGGAGGAGATATGAAGGCAAGAAGTTGGCTCCAAGGGTCTCTCTGCTCTCAGGGCTGCAGCACAGAGAAGAGTGGCCCCCACCTCGTGTCTGCACACTAAATTCCCCACCCTGCCACTCCACGCACATGCACACAGACACACAGGCACTCAAGCACTTGTGAGCATGCACACATACAGGTTTCACATGTATGGGCACACAGGCATACATGCATGTGCATGCACACGTATGGGCACATGTGCACACACATACAGGTGTGCACACGTATGCGATGCATATACATGCTGGCATGCATACACACACAGGGGCACATATATGCACACATGCAGGGGCACACATGTACACACATACAGGAACGTGTATGCACACACACAAGTGCACACATATGCATGTGCGCACACACACTTCTGGACAGCTGGAAGCTGTCAACAGTTGCAGCTCTTTGACCATTCAGATCCACTCTTCACACAAGCTGCTTCCCCTCTTCTAGGAAGCAGGTGGAAGGGAACTGCTCCTTAAGTACCCTGCACCCCAGCCTGAGAAGGCCACAGGATGTGGAGAAGAGGGCTACCTTAAATCTCAGGGCCAGCCCTCTTTAGAGCTTATCTCCCACCCCCACATCTTGAAGCACCCAGCAGGGAGCAGCCAGCAGGGCTGAGGAAGAGAGGGCCAAGGAAGAAGACACAAGCCAGCACCCGGGCTGGGGAAGAGGGCAAAGGCACAGGAGGTTGGAGTGAGGGCCAGAGTGATGCTGGGGCTCAGAATCTTCCAGCCAGGCAGCCTCTGCTCTTTTGTAACCAGATCCTAGTTTTCTTTCTCAGAGCCATAAACAGGAAACCACTCCAGGTCTGGAACCCTGCAACTCCAAGACCAGCACATGCAGGGCCACAGGCCTGCAGCTGAAAGCTGATTTTCCCACTGCCCTCAGCCAAGCCCTTTTCACATCCCCCAGGGCACAGGCTGCCAGACACACTCCTGTCCCCAGCGTGTGTGTGCTGAGGACACACACACACATCCATCCATCCACTGACCACTTCCTGAGTTAAGTCCTTCTCAGCTGATAGGCTCACCACGGGGTCTTGATAGCAACCTCTGAGTCCAAACCTCCACCCTCCCATCTTCATTACCAAAAGGAAGAAGGGTAGGTCAAGGCCAGGTAGAAAGTAGAGGGCAATGGTCCAACTACTAGCAGGATCTGAGTCAGAACCTCATTGTATTTGGGGACACTGTAGTCAGGGATAATGAAACCACAGAATCTGTGGCAGACAGAGAAGGCAGGCGTGGGAGGAAAGTCCCAGACTTGCCTCCCCTATCCAAGGTCCACAGTCAGCTAAGCACGGCCCAGGGTCCTCCCACAGAGTAGGAACTCCCTCGGGCGGGCTCAGCAGCCATCTGAGATACTGAGTCTATACCAATCACTGTCTTCCAGGTTCTGTGTACCACTCCAGCCCCTCTCTTCTCCACACTCCCCCAACCTGTCCACTGACCTTAATCACCTCCCAGGCACACACACTCAAAGTCAAAAGGAAGAGCCCATTCCAACCTCTGTCCCGCACCCGAGGGCTGATGGAGTTGGGTCCCAACACAACATCATCCCTTTTTCCCCTCTGCCAGAGCAGCCCCTGCTATGGCCAATTCCCAAGGGTGGCATCTCAAAGTCCCTCCTGCTGAGGGACTTCCCCAGAAGTCACCTCTGCCAGTCAGGGAACAGCTGAGCTCTCACAGGGAGCCTCACCAGCATGTGAACACTGGCTGGTGCTGCTCACGCGAGCGAGCACCCACCCTCTCCCTCCAGAGGCTGTGTGCTGTAAGCCCTCACCTCCCGGGCTGTGTCCTTCCACAAACCTCTGGCCACTGACAACACTCTAGCTTTGGAGACCTTGCAAAGGACTTCCAAGCAGCTCTGAGGCCTGCACACCCTGCACATGTGTCCCTGGGATGCCAGGGACGAGAGGTTCTGCCCAGACAAGGTCAGCCCAGAAAGAGGTCTTACTTCCTGACACGGGCAGCCTTCTGAACTTCCCTGCAACATATTCCCAGCTCCTAGTGCCCTGAATGGCCCAAGGGAAAGAAACTGAGGAGGATCCTGGAATCCCAGGGACACTGAGAAAATGATGCTAGTATTTCCTGAGCACATACTATATAACAGGTAGTTGTTTGTTTCCTTATAACACTCATGTCCACCTAAAAACCCTAAAAGCGCATACTGTTAGCACATGTTCTATTGAAGCAAGTGACATTTAGAGAGGTTAAGAATTTGCCCAAGGTCACAGGGTCAGCAGGTGGCAGAGCCAGAATTTGAATCCCAGTCATATGGCTCTAGACCTAGGTCCTTAACTAACCACACACAGAGCACTTGAGGCTAAAAAAGACCCCAAGACCAGTAAGGTCACCCTCTGCTTCCAGGCAGGGGTACATGTCCAGCCATTCCAGACAGAAGGACCGCTCTGCACCCTGAAAGAGGGCATAACCTTCATGCCGGGCACCCTTCAATTTTGGGAAGCCCTTCCTTCTATCTTGCAATTCTGTGTGTTGCTGCAGTATAAACTCATTTTCCTTTATTCTGGGCTCAAACTTGCAAAGAAGTCCATTGCCCACCCTGACTTAGGTTTGTAGGCTATTTCAGAGCCTTCCTTCAGCGTCCCTTTTCTATTCAAAGATCCCAGCTCATCCTTTTGTGCTTTCAGGGACAGTCCCATAGCAGGAACATACCAAAAACGGGAGGGGAGGAGGATGCGGGCATTGGAAGACGGCAAGGAAATGGGGGAGAGGATGAGGCTACAGGCAGACTGTCAAGCGCAGCCCGACCCACCTCACAGCCACCCCGCGTTCCGTAAGCTTCCGCCATCACCCTTGACAAACGAAGAGTTTTAAAACCGCCCGGACCAACATGTCAGTTAACAAAATCACCCTTCCCTTCGCCCTCTGCTCATTCTGTTTTCAGACACCACCCCCCACCCCAGAAGCAGAGGCGACATATTCATTCCATTCCAGAAAGTTTCTTGAAGCACTCCCCCCTGCACAGACCGGTGACGAGGGGACCCCGCGAGAGGCGCCTCCAGCCCACCCGGTGCCCCACGCCGCTGGGAGAGGGTGCTCCGTCGGCGAGTCCTGCCTGCTGACTCCCACCCACAGCGGTTCTCTCCCGCCGCCATCTCCTCCGGCTTGGTGAACTTGCCCGCAGCCGGGTCGTGTCTGCGCGCTGACAGCCCTGAGCTCACAGTCCTGGCTCCCTCCAGGCTCCGCTCCCACGTCCATACAAGGGCCGAGAGCCGGCGGTGCCACCCAGAGGCTTGCAGGTCGCTCTGCCCATCGCCAAAGCAAAAGCCCGCGCGCTCACGCACGCATCACCCAACTCGGTGGCTTCCCCGCTGCGTCTCCCCAAGCTCAGACCCTCAGACCCAGGAAAGCGGAAAGAGAAAATCCCCCCTCCGCTCGGATTCACAGCGTGGGGACCCCTTTCCTCCCCCCTCCCTCCAGCCCCCATCCAGCTCTGCCTCGCAGCCGGGGAGGGCGGCGTGGGGCCCGCGCGGCTGCGGCGCGCTCCCGGGGAACTTTTGCCTGGCCTGGGCCCAGGTGCGGCTGAGAGGCGCGGGCGCCGGCCGGGTCCGGCCAAAAGCGGACACACCTCGAAGCCGGCCTCATCAATCCTCCTCTCACCAGGCGCCCCTGTTAGGGGCCTCCGACCTCCAGCTGCCAAGATGTGTGGGCAGGAGGGGCGCGAGCGAAGCGGTGGGCGCCCGCAGGGCCGCGAACCCGGGGCCTTAGACTCGTGTGCCGCGGGTCCCAGGGACCCTCCGGGTCGCGCCTCCCCGCAGGCGCTCCTCGCGGCGCGGGGCTCGAGCGTGCTGCAGCCTGCCCGGAGACCGCAAACTACCGCAGCTAGAGTTTCCCGCAGCTCTGGGAGGCGGCCGCCGGGTAGGAGGCGACGGGCTCGGCGCGCCGGTGTGCACCGCGGGGCCCGTGGTGGGCGAAGTCGACCTGGGTTCCACTGCGTCCTTTCCCCGGGTGCCCGGCAGCCCGTGGGCTCCGGCCCCTTCCCGCCCGCCCCTCCAGCCCACGGCCCCCAGGCCCTCCCCGGCAGTGCTCCCCGGCGCGCCTGGCCCGCGCCGGAGCCCGAGCCTCGCCCGCGGGAAGGCGCGCTGGGGAGCTGGGGAACCGGGGGGCCGAGGAACCGGGAAACCGAGGGGGCCGAGCGCGAGGGGCAGGGGAGAAACGCCGCACTTCAACTCACCTTGAGCCGCAAGCCCTCGGGTGCCGATCACACTTGCTATGAAAGTGGCCACATACCAAATCATAGTACTACCGCGCCAGCCCGGAGCCTCATCCTATCGCAAAGTGCTCCCGCGCCCGCACGCGCCTCGCGCCCGAGCGCCCGCCTCGCGCCCGCCTCGCGCCGCCTACGCCCCGCGCCGGTGCTCCTGCAGCCCGGGCGGCCAGCTCTCCATCCCTCCTGGGCTCCGCTCGGCTCGGCGCGCGCCTCCCCGGCCCCGGCGCAGCGGCACCTGCACTACTCGCCCGGGCGGAGCGCAGCCAGGTCCACGGTGAAGCCTAGCCGGGCCGGGCCTCCGGAACCGCCCCCGCCGCCCGCCTATTGGGCGCCTCCCTCAATCCAGGGCTCCGATTGGCTCAGCCGTCCGCCCGTCGCCGCGCGAAGGAGGCGAGCCCATTTCAAGGTGCGTTGAAGTGTGGCGAGCACAGAGCCGCAGAATCATGCGCATTGCCGGGGAGAAGGCGGTGTAGCGTCTCTGCTCGCTTCTCTCTCGCCTCACACTGCGTGGCAAGTTTCTGGTGAGTGAAGGAAATGGTAGCTTCTAACGGGACCCTGACGGGTCGCAATTACCCCGGACAGGTCTGAGGGAAGTGGAGCCCCCGCCCACTCATGGAACCCAACATCCGGTTTCCATCCTGCAAAAAGCAGTTCCCGAGAGGACCACGCTGATTCTATGATGGGGAAACCCAGGAGCTGGCGGCCCGGAAGAGCCGGGGAACGTCCTTCGCCGGAGATCTTTTCAACTCAGAGGTCACGCGCCGCCTCCCCACCCCCACTCGCTCCGCACCCAGACACGTCCCCAGAGCAGCGCACCACCCCCTCCAAACGTGATGCAGACCGGGGGATGACTAAAATGACCTCTCAAAGTCGCTAAGATTTAGAGTGAGTCATTGGCTCAGCTGCGAAGTGCCACAGACCCCTCAGGAACACTCGTGCACACACACTCCACCCCCAGTGCTGGTCACTGCTGCTCGTCATTACTGAATCCCGACTCCGAGCAGTCAAAGTTGGGGCTTTTTCCCACTTCTCCTGATAAAAGCTGCTTCCTCACGCACATGGTTCCTCCCCTCCCCACCTTACTCGGAGCCCAGCCCCGTCTCTACCGCACGAAACCAAGATGGGTTTGGGGGACGCTTTAGGAGTCTGGGATGGTGGAGACCCAGGGAAAGGGAAGGGGCTTCTCATCCTACAGAGGAATGTAAATAGGAAACTGCAAGGTCTTCGTACGTTCCAGTCTCCCTACCCTATCCTGTCTCCGTCCCCTCCCCCAATACAGTTGTATTTGCAGAAGAAATAAATGAGTGTCATGGAAACATCTACTATAAACAGTCACCTCACACCAGCGCTCACAGGCTGCAGTGAAGATGTTTGTTCTTTCAAGGAGTGAAGGCAGTGGTAAGAATCACACCGCTCCCTGGGACGGGCTGTTGGCCAAGGAAGGAAGGCAGAGGGTCAGCGAGCGAGAGCTCAGGAATTTCATCCTCTCAAAGCACTCATTAGCACAAAGCCCTGGCTCCAGGACACGAAGCTCCCAAAACAGCAAAGAGACTTGCTCCTGGGAAAGCGTGCGCACAGGTGCACACACATGCACAGAAAGTGGCCTTGAATACGGAAAGTGGAGCCTTCCCTGACACCAGAAGCCTCTTAGCTCACCGCCAGCCCTGAGGCGGAAAGAGGCCCCCAACAGAGCAGTCAGTGAGCACATGGATAAAGGTTGAGGGCCTGGATAGATGTGGAGAACCAGGACTCTTGAATAACCTTCTACCCTACCCACGCCTCCACCCGTGCAAACATACTCAAGATGCATAACCTGGGCCCATCTCTCCCTGAGCCATGATTTTGGTTATCTTCTTGGGCAAAGATGCCTTTCTGGGGACAATTAAGTGAGCTGCTCCAGGTCTCATTGATGCAGTGATTTCCAGGTGGCATGACCCGGAATAACTCCACCCCCAACACACACACACACACACACACACTTACACACTTTCCCAGGGCCCCAGGACTGTAAAGACATATTGGAATCCATTTGCAGAATTGGTCATAACAGGATCCTTCTCCTCCCAAAACCTCTAAGAAGCTAACTGTGGTCTAGAGAAAAGTGCTGGATCCGCAAAGGCTGGCCCCAATTCCTCACCATTGTTAGGTGTGGAGTGGGAAACAACAGGTCTCAGAGAAACCCTCTCTTAGGGGCGTGCAGGGCAAGGAAAAAGATGGAGCCACTCTCATCACCCATCTTGACTGCTTTCTTTGACCATCCATTTGTCGTACCCAGGGTTGTGGCTTCTGCTAGAAAAAGTAGAGTTGTCTATCAGAATGGATGGCGGGCGTGGAGGCTCATGCCAGTAGTCTCAGCTACTCAGGAGGCTGAAGCAGGAGTATTGCTTGAGCCCAGGAGTTCTAGGCTGCTGTAATCATGCCACTGCACTCCAGCCTGGGTGACAGAATGAGACCCTGTTAAAAAACAGACAACAACAACAAAAGTGTCTGTCAAATTGGAAAGAAAAAACACGTAACAAGCTTTAGAACATGAATTGGGTTGGGAAGGGGTTTAAAAGATCTGTCTAAAGAGGATAATAAATTTCTTCTGGATAATTCTACTGGAAACAGTGGAACAAGGGATGAAGGCAGAGAGGAAGGGGAAGAAAATTAAGATAGAAAGGGAGAAGTTCATCATCATCATCATCATTAGACATATCTCAACTGGGTTTCAGATCAGCTGAAGAGAGATATACTGTATGAGCTTACAGTAGGGAGTGAGTCTGATCAAATCTTTTCCTCTTGGCGTATGGCTGAGCTTTGGACCCAGAACGGTTGGCTGCCCCTTCCTAGCGTAGACACATCCAGTTGAGTGTTCAAGGGGAGCATAGACCCCAGATGTCCAAGAGGGACATGAGGGAGGAACATGAGCCACTTTCCTGAGCAGGTCCTAGGTGTACCTGAATGTCATTGATGTCACTAATAAACGCAGTAATATATCCAGGGATGCTATGTTTATCAGATATGGGAGTGTCTGTCATCTTCTTTTAAGAGGCATTGACTTGTTGGAAATACAAAACAATAATCCCATCAGTGTATCTATGAATAAAAACCACATGCAGCCACCTACCTACACATCCCTAGAGGCCTCTGGAGGACATGTGAGAAAAAGGGCTAACAGAAGCTTCAAGGGTAGAAGAGGAAACTATCCTCATTCCCTCTTCACAGTCATTGAACAAGGAGGACTCAAAAACAATAGTTCACTCGCCTGTCACTTCTCACCTTCCTCAGTGGTTCCAGACCTCATTGCAGAAGCCAGGGTAGAACAATTGTTGGGACAGCTGCTTCTGAAAAGGAGAGCCAGCTCTAAATAAGAGCAATTTACTCAACACAAACACCAAAGAGCATGTTTAGTGTCTACATAAATAGGGAACTGTATCAGTTGTCTTGCCATGTAAAACCAGCCCAAAATATTATGGCTTAAAGCAATAAGGCTCATTCATTTGCTCATGAATCTGCAATTTGGACACTGGTTGGTGAGGACAGCTCTTCTCTACTTCATGTTGCATCAGCTCCAGTGGGGTGTGGACCTTTCTTCTTTCAGGATGACCAGGATGGCTCACGCACGTGGCTAGTAGGTTGACTCTGGCTGTTAGCCTGGGCTGCCAGCAAAGGGCTGTGATTCCTCCTCAAGTGGGCCTCTCTGCAGGCTGCCTGGGCTTCCTCAAAGCATGGTGGCTAGGTTCCAAAAGCTGGCGTCCCAGTAGAACCAGGTGGAAGACACATAGCATCACTTCCATCAGGGTCAAAAACCTGCCCCAATTCAAAGGGAGAGGATGCAGTTCCCCAGCTCGCAATAGAACAGTGTCCCTGTCACTTTTTTTTTTTTTTTTTTTTTTGAGACAGAACCTCACTCTGTCACCCAGGCTGGAGAGCAGTGGCGTGATCTTGGCTTACTGCAACCTACGCCTCCCAGGTTCAAGCGATTCTTCTGCCTCAGCCTCCTGAGTAGCTGGGACTACAGGCACACGCCACCACACCCGGCTAATTTCTGTATTTTTAGTAGAGACAGGGTTTCACCATATTGGCTAGGATGGTCTCAAACTCCTGACCTCATGATCCACCCACCTTGGCCTCCCAAAGTGCTAGGATTACAGGCGTGAGCCACCGCACCTGGCCCCCATCACATTTTAAGAAGAACTTATGGGATGGGAGAGAGTGTTGCAGCCACTTTTGGATGATACAGTTTGCAATGAAAACAGTCTTCAAAACTGAAGCAAAAAAAATGACTGTTAGAAGAAATAACTAGAAAGAAAGGTATATATCAGAGTTCTCCGGAAAAACATATAACTAATAGGATTGATATAGACATCAATATTGATATCAAATATACATATAGAGATATAATGGGATGTATTATAGAAATTGGCACATGCAATTATGGAAGCTGAGAAGTCCAATGATATGCCATCTGAATGCTGGAGAACCAGAGGAGCTGGTGGTGTAATTCAGTCTGTGTGCAAAGACCTGAGAACCTAGAGTTCTGATGTCCAAGGGACAGGAGAAGCTACCCCAGCTCTAGAAGAGAGCAATTTGCCCACCCTCAGCCTTCGTTGCTCTATGTGGGGCCTTGACGGAAGGTAGGATGATGGCTGCCTGCACTAGTGAGGACAGACCATCTTAATTCAGCCTCCCAATTCCGTTGCCAGCCTCTTCCAGAAGCACCCTCACAGACATACCCAGAAAGAAGGTTTTATGAGGTATCTGGGCAGCCCTTACCCTAGTCGACATCTAAAATTGACCAACACAAAAGGGCTTGGCATATAGTATCCGATCTCAGAGTTTTCTCCCTTTGATTCAAGCTACTGTTGCCAGTCCCAGGTGTCAGGGATATGCCCTTGATCCTTACAGAAGACTAGCCTGTTTGTGAAGCAAATCCTTTTACCTTGCTTTCTTTTAATATACCAGAGACCAGTCAGCATATTTTAAAAGAACTTGGAGGAGAGAATAAAATAAATAAAATTGCATTTCTAAAATAAAATATATAATCTTAAGATCTGATGCAGGAGAAGTGGAGAAAAGCTTTGCAAGGGTCTCAAGCCCTCTCACCATAAGAATTTTTCATCTAGGCTCAAAATCCTCCCAGAACATTGCAGGGACCTCACATGACGTTCGTCTCTCCTGGCTCCCTGCTTGTCTCTTGGGTGGATGGCCTCTGGTCTTAAGTTGTTTTTCTGGACCCAAGTAGATATTCTAACCATCCATCTTGCCCTCTCCAAACATAAATTCCTGAAGACTTTGTTTTATTCAAACGCAAACTTCATTATGAGTCAAATTTACCAGGTTGGGCACGGTGTCTCACCCCTATAATCCCAGCACTTTGGGTGGCTGAGGCAAGAGGATTGCTTGAAGTCAGGAAATCGAGACCAGCCTGGGTAACAAAGCAAGATCTCATCTCTGCAAAAAAAGTTAAAAAATTGGCCGGGTGCGGTGGCTCAAGTCTGTAATCCCAGCACTTTGGGAGGCCGAGATGGGCGGATCACAAGGTCAGGAGATCGAGACCATCCTGGCTAACACGGTGAAACCCCGTCTCTACTCAAAAGAATACAAAAAACTAGCCGGGCGAAGTGGCGGGCACCTGTAGTCCCAGCTACTTGGGAGGCTGAGGCAGGAGAATGGCGTGAACCCAGGAGGCGGAGCTTGCAGTGAGCCGAGATCACACCACTGCACTCCAGCCTGGGCGACAGAGCGAGACTCCGTCTCAAAAAAAAAAAAAAAAAAATTAGCCAGCACGGTGGCATGCTCCTGTCGTCCCAGCTACTTGGGAGGCTGAGGTGTGAGGATCCTTTGAGCCCAGGAGTTCTGGGCTGCAGTGAGCTATGATTGCACCACTGTACTCCAGGCCGGGTGATAGAATAAGATCACATTTTTTTGAAAAATTGCTACAATGTCCAGAGTTCTGTTGAGGTGCAATTTCCTCTGAAGGCCACAGCTTGGTTAGGTGGTGGTAACTGACCCAGAGAGTGATCCAGCCCTTCCTAGCTTAAGATACCCTTTCCAACCACCATAGCATCATTTTATATTTCATCCAGATGAGTCCACAGCCCAGGAAGAGGGTCAACCCAAATCCCATGCATTGCAAGGGTACATCCTAATGTTGCTTCCCTGTGCTCTCACCATCCCACGCATATGGCAGAGGTAGCATGTATGCCAACTGCTGCCCACATATGCAAGTGGACAGCAGATGACACTCTCTCACAACCTGTCCCGGTCATGTGTGTGTGCACAGGTGTCAACATGCATCTCTACAGAGCAGAATTCTCTCATGCTGAGCCTGAAGTCAAAATTCTTGAAGATTTATTTGTGGCAATGTAGTAGAAGTTAATGTTAAAGAAACTAGAATTTCAGCTGAACTGTATTCATTTCTTGCCTAGCTGAGAAGGGAGGAGTCCTTGCTCAAGGGAGAAAGTAGACCTATAATTTAGGATAAGTTTATTTGAAAGCTAGGTGGACAGCACCCTCAGCCTTATTAATCCCTCTCCTCTTTTCTCTTGGTGTTCCAGGCCAGCTCTGAACAATCTCAGAGAAGACATATTTCATTGTTGTGTGACTTAAGGTAGGACTACAGAAAGGAAGTTCATCAATCTGCATGAAATTTGTCCCATAGAACTCAGGAGCCCTATATAGATAGCCATGCTTGTGAACTGCCCCCCAGGAACATGTCACCCTCACTGTTCTGCAACTCCTCACCTTGCCAATGGCTGCATCATTAAAAATGTTGTTCTCAGGCCTCCTGGGGCTACTCTGGCCCACCTGAGTATGCCCTTGTCTGTCCATGGCCACAGGCCCCAGCTGCAAGGCACAGTGACAGATGGGCAACAGTGAACCTCACTCAAACTCTTGGCATCCAGAAGTCTGGAAGAAAACTAGAGTCAGGGCTCCACTGCACCATCCAGCTCTGGCCCCAGCAGCCTGAAGGTGTGGGTCATTCTCTTTGTCTGAGTTCTACTTCCTCCATCTGGAAAAGGGACCATAGAAGGTAGTGGGAACTAAGGCCCAGGAGAGAAGGATCTGAAGACTCTAATGGGCAGTTTGTCACAGACTCTCCAACAGCCCAATGTCATGCCCCTGTGACAGGATACAGGAAGAAAATGGGACCTGGCTTTCTCCCCAAGCCTTGAATAGCCAGGGATTCTAGTACAGCATAGATGCTTCCACAGAGGCACATGGAGTCCTGGACTCAGGCAAATGACAACCTTGAAACTGCCAAAAGGTGGACTCGAGCAGTGGCTCAAGAAGCTACGAGGAGTCAGCCAAGGAGCAAGTCATGCCAGAATGCCAGAAACAGACAGGCCCAGGGCCTACGCTCAAGAAGCGCCAGCAGAAGGGATTCCACAATGAATGAGTAGCACCTGGACACCAGCCTGCAGTCAGCACTGTGATCGGCCCTACGGAGAATACCAAAGTGACCAGCCACAGTCTCAGTCGCTCAGGACCTCAGCACCTGGATGGAAAAACAAGGCTGACCACATGAACGGCACTTACTAAACTCTGTCTACACCGTCTCAAGAGTGAGGATGGCCCAGACTTGAATTGCAGTAGAACAGGACAGTGGCATGGTGGCTCACACCCGTCATCCCAGCACTTTGGGAGACCGAGGCAGGCGGATCACCTGAGGTCAGGAGTTCGAGACCAGCCTGGCCAACATGGTGAAACCCCACCTCTAAAAAAAAAATACAAAAAATTAGCCTGGCATGGTGGCAGTCACCTGTAATCCTAGCTACTCAGGAAGTTGAGGCAGGAGAATCACTTGAACCTGGAAGGTGGAGGTGGCAGTGAGCCGAGATTGCACCATTGTACTCCAGCCTGGGCAACAAGATGGAAACTCCATCTCAAAAATTAAAAAAAAAAAAAAAAAGAAAAGAAAATGGAGATGGCGCAGATGGTGAGGGCTGAGTAAAGGAAGTGAAGTCTGAACTCAGTCTTCAAGAAAGGAGAGGGAGAGACGGGATGGAAGAATAAGAGACTGCCAGCCAGGAAAGCTGCTGCTCTGAAACTTGCTGAGGTCAAGGGGCTGGTCTGTGCAGCACCTAGCCCCAAGTTGGCATTCCCTAAGGATGCCTGGCAGCCGAACATGCAGAAGTGGCAAGGAGGTGGCCCGGCTGGTCAGTGTGGCACAAGGAACGGGCTTCCATGTTTAGAACAGAACTGTGTTGGGGGAGAATGAGGAAATAGGTCCACTCAGAAAGGTGGAAAGGAGGCATAGGCAAATGGGGCGAATTGTAGGTTAATTTGGAGGGAGGCAGTGAGAAACAGGTCTGGGTGGAAGGAAAGGCTGAGGAGAAGGAGAAAGTACCTCTCTTGGTCAAAACCAAACTGAAGCTGAGGGCACAGAAGTGGGACCTGGGGAGAGGAAAGAGGTCCTTGCAGGGCTGTGGGGGGCCTGGGCTTCTGCTTTGGGCCTGCAGTTGGATAGGCTGGGGGTGGGGGAGGAGACTGGGCCCTGGAGCCACAGCTGGAGGGCTCTAGGGGGTCTATTCTTGTACCCATTCGACCCCCAGACCTCTCATTCCCGGACCTCTCCACACTGAGCTCTCAACACCCACACAAAAGGGCCTTGTGTGGTATTACTGGAGATGCCCAATGCAGCTTTATCTCACTGCCCCCACCCTTCCCGGGAGCCTTGGCATGCACATTGCCCCAGCAGGTGCAGGGGACAGGAAGAGAGGGGCTGGGGACCAGACAGGGGCCAGAGGTCAGATGGAAACATCAGCCTGCCTCCCTCCCCTGCTACCCCTCTGCCTGCCCTTTTCCACAGCCTTCTATCCTAACCCCTCCCTTCTCTGTTTCTCTCCTCTCCTCTCTGTCCCTCCCCTCGCTGGGCTTCAGAGTGGTATGGACAGCTTAGAGACAGATCCGGATTTATTCTTGGAAAACACGTCCATGGCAGAGGGTACCACAGCAACAAGTTTCCATGGTGTTTGGACACAAGGCAAATATGGCACAGAGGAGAGATTCCTGGACTCCAAGACCTGGGTCCTGTCCCTGCCTCTCCTCACCACCAGTGCATCCTTAAGCAAGTTGCGTAACCTGCCCAAGCCTCATTTTTTTTTTGCAAATGTCCAACCATTTAATCAGCTGTCTGAACCCACTATCATGTGCCAAACACCTACTGGGAGCCAAGCACTTTACTAGGTGCAAGACAACACAAACATGGTTCTTGCCCTCACAGAACGTACAGCTAAGAGACAATAGGGTTGCTCAGAAGAGGTTAGTACGGCGGCCAGTCCACAGCAAGTGCTCAAAAGATGCTGTGCACAGGTCTACCAGAAGCCCAGCAAGGTGAGTGCAGCCGGACCTCCATCTACCCTGTGGGATGTGGCTGCGATGGCCCTGGCTAGAATTAGAGGGTGGTGCTTAACCTCTGACCTTGTCTGCAGCCCAGTGTCTGTTCTAGGTGGTTAAAGACCAGGGGAAAACATGAGATAGAGGATAGAGAGGACTGCCCAACCTGGGGAGGCCCAACTGTCAATGATATTTGGTGTGTATGAATGAGAAGGGTGTGTTCCCGGGGGCAAGGTGGGAGGAATAAACATAGTAACGGGATCTGTTTGGGAAAGGTGAGTTGATCCAGAGCCCTGACTGGGGAGGGCTCGGAAGCTGGACTCCCTCCCCACTCCCTTTCTAGGAAAGCAACTTGGAAAAGCAGAGCCTGGGCCTTGGTGGTGGGCACAGCTGCCAGGGGAGCCTGGGGCAGTGGGGAGGGGGAGTGTGGGAGGTGGCCAGTGGAGGAACTGAAAAGAGTCTCATGGGGAATCCCGGACAATGAGCTGATGGAAGGGGGAATATGGGAAGAAGGGGATGGAGGGGCTGGCTCTGCGAGGGCTGCTCTCCTGGCAGCTTCCCAAGGTTAATTGAGGGGCACGGAGCAGCCTCTGCGACATTCCAACAAGAGGGAGGCTGGTTTGAAAAGAGCATTTGCTGTGGGGAGAAGGGGCCTTTCTCTGCCCTGGGCTGCCGTCCCTTTGTGGAGGTTCTTTGAGGCATGAGCCCTGTGAAAAAGCAGGGAGTGAGGAGGGGCCAGGGTGGATGGTTCACCATTCATCGTCCAGGCCAACGGGCTGCTCTTGGCAGAGAAGAAGGGGTCAGTGGCTGCTTCAGCCGCCCTCAGCCCTGAGATGATGGTAGCTGGGAAATCGCTGTACACGGAATTCTAGCGAGTCTGACTCTAACATGAATTACGGGTATTTAGAGAAGAGCATGAAGGAAGAGAAGGGGAGGAGGCTGAGTATCAACTGAAGGACAGGCAGTGCCCTTGGGGGGATCGGGAGTTGGCAGTGTAGAAGAAAATGTTGACAATTTTTCAGAGACCTGTGTCTGGGTTGAAGGGTTTGGCATAATCAGAAATGCCCAGGCTTTTACCATATGGTGTGTTAACACAACTAAAACCCACGTGTTTCTGCAGCAACACGCTGCACACACAGCCCTTGTAGGAACACACACACGTATGCAAAATGACATGTACAGAGGTCCACACACCAATGTGGGCCCTCCTGCGCACACACTCACACGCAGAATCTCTTCAGATAACCACACCTATGTTATCTACACCGTCTGCTCCCTCTGGAGCTGCTCCTGTGTGCAAGTGTGTGCCACATCCTCACGCATCGCGAGGCTAACGTGGGCTGTGTGCAAGTAGGACACGTGAACACATGTGCAGGTGGGCCTCATGCGCTCCCACACCAGAACTCCTGGCATGGACGTCCCCAGAACACCCTTCTCGTCTTGCCTAAATCAGGTCCCAAGGAAACTTGTCCGCCTGAAATCCACCTCCTCCACCCCTGCCCCGGGCCCAGCGTCCAGGCTGCCCATGCTTCTCGCAGTCCTGCCCTCTGGGGCGCCTGGCTCCCACCCGCACGGGCTCCGGGCTCTAGGGAACGACCGCCAGCAGGTGGCGCCGGCGGGAGCCTCTGGAACCAAGACGAGCAGGAGGACGAATCCGCGTTTCCGCCTTGCTGTGCTGAGACCCAGCCCCGGCATCATCTACCAAGACCACCAGGCCAAAGAAAGCCACTCCCAGGAGAGAAGAGAGAAAGGACAAGATCCCGCCGCTTGGAGGAGACGGGCGGCGGAAGACCAGGGACAGGAAAGTGGAGGGGAGCAACAAGCGCCTTCTGCGGGGTCAGCTGGGGGTCCGGGTGTGTGTGCTCGTGTTCTGCGTGCGCCTGGCTCTCAGTGTCTGCATATGTGAGCGCTGCACTATGATGCAGGGCGCTACCCGTGTGTCCGTGGATATGGAAGAAGGAGGTTTGAAAAGCTTTGAGGACACAGGTGTGTGTGTTTGCACGAGCGCGTGTGTGTGTGCATAAGTCCATGCGTGTCTGCACATTCTGCTGCGTACAGGGAGACTCGGGGAGAAGGTAAAGATGAAGTCAAGCAAACTAGACCTCACAACTGCAGTACGGCCAGCACCCCACAGATCACAGTTGTTAGCCTCCTCCACACACTCCCCACACCACGCACACTCCAGACACACCACACCGCACACCACCCACCACAGACAGGTGGCGTGCCAACCCCATAGAGACCGCCACCCACACACCTTTCTCAACAACACGCAGCCGGAGAGAAAACCTAAGAGATACCATATAAATACAGCAACGGCAACACGGCTGGGTGTGCCACCCTCACCGTGTGCCCCTCCAACACCAACATAGCACTGTAACCTGTTAGATCCCTCAGTGCCCCCTACACGGCCCCCCAACAAAGGAAGAAAGTTCAGGGGCAAGAAAGATACTCCTCAATCCCTGAAAGCCCCCCGGTTCCTGAGCCCTCCTGGAAAGATCAAGAGATGTGTGGCATCAAGAAGCCGTTGTCTAAGGATAGGGGCCACAGGGGAATGAACAGAGAGCCTTCTACATCACACCCCATGTGCCCCAGGCTGGGGCAGTTGGTGGTCCAGCCGAGTCCCCCCTCAAGCACTGTGGACAGGCCTCCGTAAGCAGGACGGTGAAGCCTGGAGCAGTTCTCAGAGGTGCAGGACACCAGAGGCCACTTACCTGCATCCAGAAGACCAGCTAAGTCAGATACACTCAAGTCCAACCTTGTTGACCCAGGAGTCTTATAAACAGGGGTTGAAAATACCTACCTCTCTGGGCTGTCAGGCGGATCAAATGACTGGAGACCATACAGCACCCAGCACTGTGCCTGACGTGTACTAGAGAACACTGTCAATATCGCTAACAACCACTCTGGCTCCCAGCCCCAGGGACTTCCAGGCCAAGAGATGAATAGTCTGTGCAAAACATATTGATTTCCTTGGTGACACAGCATTGCCATGTTGCGGGACCATGAGCCAGGATATCTGGGTTCATGCCCCAGTCTTGCCAAATTTCTGAGACCTAGGCAGGTTACTCACCCCATCTGAGTCTCCGTTTCCTGTCTACTAACTTGGAATAATCACAATAATAATACTAACACGAACTGAGCTTCCTGAATGCCAAGCCCTGTTATAAGCACTTTACAAAGATTAAATCCTTGAATCCTCATGACATTAAATGGAAATGATCTGTCACTAGCCTCACTGTATAGAAGAATAAATGAAAGCACTTGCCTAAGATCACACCAATGGTAGGAGTAGAAACTGGATTGGAACCCAGGCAGCCCACCTCCAGAATCTGTATTCTCAGCCATGACACAGTGTGACCTCCTTCGTGGCAGGCCGTGTGCATCCAATGACGTCATGGGTCTAAAAGGAGCTTGAGGACTGCACAGCATTATACGAATGTTAGGGTATATTGTTATGCATCCCAGCCTGGCTCATGTATGAGTAATTGTGCAAGGAATGAGAGCCGAAATGAATACAGGAAACCGGGTGGGGACGGGTGCCATCTGGGACTGGCACATCACACCAAGAAGGGAGAAATGGGTAGAAGATGGGCCAAGAGGGGTGGGCAGCCATATGCACCCTCGCGTGGCTTTTGACTCTCTCCTTAGTCAGTCCATGACTAGGTAAGAGGTCAAAATAGTTTCTAGAAAATCAAGAAGATAATTTCAACTCACCCCAAAATCCTTCTAATCCTTCTCTTAATTACAACCTTTGTCTCACCTGACATCTCTCTTCTTCCAACCCCTAAAGCTGTCCATTTATCCCTCTGCTCCTTGCATTACCACCCCCCAACCACCTTCCCTCATGTGAAACCTGTCACCAGGTCTGCGACCTCTCTGAGAATCACTATGCCAGGAGAACCGGTGTTAAGCTGAGTCTTCCTAGCACAGGTCCCAGAAGGACAGTCAGGAGGGTTCTGTGGATTCAAGAAGGTACTTCTGATGTTTCCAAGGGTATGACGTGGAGACCGAGAACTACTTTGCAGATTACTTTAGGCAAAGGAGACCTCTGGACACTGCTAGGTCCCCGACCAGCCTCATCCTGTGACCTGCTACTTTCTGTAGAAGGTTCTCTGATGCTCAGAATGGAATCATTTCACCACAAACCCATCTTTCTGGAAGGCCCATACCTCTCGTGCTTGGTTGGCTGCTGTGCAGGGCAGAACAGTCACTGGCCAGGGACAGAGGGGCTTTCAGACACTCACACTGCCCCATCTCCTACGCTGTCCCAATCTTCCTTTTCTTCCCAGAATCCCAGGCAGTCTTCCCAGCCCTGAGCTGGTCCCCCTTCCTTCCCCTCCTTGCTGATGAATCTGTTAGGACAGAGTTCTTTCCTTGTGCTCCTCACGCTGGCAAATGATCTCAGGCGTTTAACAGCAATGGCTGGGAATCTGTCACCATTAGTGGTCAGTGAAGGCACCCAAGCACTCTGCTCTCTGTTTTGTTCTTACTCCTTTTCTGTCTCCTGTCGTGTTCCCCTCCTGTTTCCTGAACCTGCGCCCCCACCTCAACCCCTCCCGCCCCGCCCCGACCCTCCACTGCCTAAGAAAGATGCAGCTGCTTCTCTTCCAAAGCCCACAGAACAAGTCTTAAGGAGTCTCAGAACAGCCTGGGTTTTCAAGAACGGTCATTCAGTCCTTCTATCTTCACTCTTCACTCACAGCAGGGACGGCCCCACTTCTCTCCTCAGGCAGTCGGGATGACAGGCACTCAGGCTTCCCCGTAGCAGCCCCTGCCCTGAGCTGGCACCACCTGCTTCCTGACATCTCTTTGCTTTCCACTCCCTAAAGCTCTGTTCCTGTTTCCCCAAACCAGGCTCATGGATCACCAGTGTCAGGATCACCTGGAGCACATGATAAGAGCTCAGTTTCTGGAATTCACCTCAGATGCCCCCAGACCTGCTGAATCAGAGCCTGGAAGCAGGGCCTGAGAGTGGTGCCTCTGCAGAGCCCCTGGAGCTCAGGCACAGCTTGGGGAACCACTGTCCTTGTAGGGGCAGGGACCATCCTCCAAACCACCAACCTTCTCTCCAGATGACCAGCTGTCCTCAGACACACACAAGCTCTGTGACCTGTTGCTAGAGGAAGCCCTGTGCTGGCCGAGCTGGGCCTGGGCTGTGAACCAGGCTCTGCCAATCACTCATTATGGGAACGCTAGCAAGTTACCTTGCACGTGTGCCTCCATTTCTGTAGCCACAAAATGGGCTTGATACTTGTTATCTCATCTTATGATTATGATATAAGGTTCAAAGGAGAAAAGAAAAGTGGAAATTTGTTGAAAGGCAAGTTGAATAAATGATGTGTGATTCTGTTATCATGTAAGAGATGCCTGGTGGTGAAAGACATGGTGTCTGTCAGGAGATACTGTTCCTGTCACGCAGTAGACCAGCAAACAAACAAGCAGCGTGGCCACCCCAACACTCCCTGTGGGCTTTTCTCAGCTTGTCCTGAGCCCAGGAAAGGAAAGGAGGCTGTGGGGGTGCGTCACGCACTCACAGGAAGAGTCCCGGAACCTGCTGAAGGAGGTTTTGCTCCACCCACGCTGCCCGCATCTGCCCACAGGCCTGCAGCCCCTACCAAGAGCAGTGGGCCCAGCCCTCTGCATCGCTGCTCTCCCTCTAATTACTCTTCACGCACTCTGGCGCCAGGCCCTCCAACCAAATTACAATTGATTCTTCACTCCTCTTGGATCAATGCCATCGACCCTGGAGCAGGGAGGACAAACCCAAACTCACCCTCTAGGAACCAATGGCCCAAGGCAAAGCCTGGCGAGAGACCTGCTGGTGCAAACTTGGAATGTACCTGCACACATGTGTGCACATGCACGCACACACATGCATTCATCCCCTTGCCCAAGAAGTACATGGATCAGTATGCACACAAAATGCACCGGGCCACATATGAGTATCCACATGTAGACACATACATAGCTTGATATAGACGGACACTTTCATGCATGTCTACATGCATGTACACAAAAAGCACACACGCCCACTCACACGCAGGAGTACAGACACATGCCATTGGCTAGAGAAGAGAATGCTCTGAGGCCCACAGGAAGCATGCTCCAGCCAAGTGAGGAGCTGGATTCTAGCCCATCCCAGCCCCCTCCCCAGCTGCCCTCCTAGCTCCACGTGTGAGCACACCCACCAACAGTTACGGTGGGAGGGGTCCGGTATGCCTGCGACACACACCTCCAAGCAGAAACTCCTCTAGTGTTGCGGAGGCCTGTGGTGTGCCCTCCCCTGCAATGGACCCTGCCTCCTCATCCCTTTGGGGTGTTGGAGAAATGCCCAGCCGCTTCTCCACCAGACAAAGCCCATTATAACTCAGCTGGGCTCTCTCTACACCTCAGTCCTCAGAGGAGCTTGGAGTGCGTCTGCACCTGAGGCCCCAAACCATTGGAAAGGAGGTGCCAATTCCTACAGATGCCAACACAGAGTGACAGCCACCAGCTCACTCCCTTCCCACACAGAATGGGAACATGAGTGGCAAGTACAGAGGAGAGAGGAGACAGAGTAGGACTGGCCATCCAATACAGCCCAAGCAGACACCCAAGGCCTCAGACTCCACTGCCTCTTTCCTTATGGCCAAGTTCTCTACTCCCCACCAAAGGCCAATGGCTTCCTGCCAGGCACATCTCCAGGTTAAGTCGTAGAAACATAGAACGTCACAAGGAGAAAAGCTCTGGGAGACCCTCGAGTCCCTCCGGCCCACATTCTCTTGGTGCCCAACTCTCCTTAATGACATTCCCAGCAAGGGACTGTCCCTCACACCGAACATACGGCACCCAAGGACACCGGAGGAGCAGAGGCCTCCCATCACGCAGCCGGTTCTCTGCCGAACAGTTCTAAAAGTCTCTCTAAATAGAGTAAAATCTCCCTCCCCAGAATGTTCACTGGTTGGATGAAGTGGAAGGAAAGCCATTTCAATAACAAACGGTTGGTCTGCAGCTTGTCTGAAGGAAGGGGCACTGTTTGGCATTTCTACTCATAGTTCTCAGTGCGAGGCTCTGCAGAGGCTGAGGGCGAGACCTGGGAGTGATCTGACCCTCAAAAGAAGGTGAAGGGCACCGAGGCCTCCCCTATGCAAAAGGAAGATCTTGAAAAAGTCAGATATCTGCCAATCTATGGAATAAGGCTTATTTGAGTTTTGTCTCTAATTTTGTCTACTAATTTCCCTTTATTATACCAATATCCTACTAATATTCCTAGTGAGTTCTTGGCCTTCGCCTCCCCCCAGATAAGCTGCATTTGCAGGCTTACAGCAGCTGAAGATAGATGTGTACGATCTGGGGAGGACATCTTCAGTGCTGTGCGTTCCCCATCAACCCCTCGGGCCTTGGCCCCATCACTGGAATCAGAAGCCTGGCACGTAAAGCCAAAGTCTCTGTCCTCATGGTCTCCATGTCCGTGGTCTGAACCTTCTCTGTGTAACCTACTTCCTGTCCTCTATCACACAGATCTTTTCCAACCATCCTTGAGGGTTTAAGGACCATCAACTCTGCCCCGCCATCCCTGGGCCCCCATACCCCACCAGTAACAGCTGCGTGGACTGAGAGGAATTTGCCATTCAGTGGTCCCTTGCAGGTCAGAGTAATGGAGAGAAGTCTGTGGAAGATCCCTGTGGCCGGCTCTCTCATCCACCATTTTACTCCCACCACCCCACCATCTATGCCAAAAGGTTGGAAAGCATTTCCCAAAACACCTTGCACTATGTTTCTGGGTGTGGATTAGATGCCACCAATTGCGTGCACTTGCACAAGATTTGGCAGACAAACGGGAGAGGGGTGCTCTTCCTGCAGCCCTAGCTGTTGGTGTCTATCAAGGTCATAACAGGCTTGCAGGAGTTTCCAGTGTTCATGCTTCATTTTCCAAGATTCAGAATGTTAACCTGCACAGCCTCTCCATCCACCTGCCTGCTCCCTGAAATCCACTGTCTCTTCTCTCATCTGCAGTCTCCAGAGGCTTCTCTAGGGCCAGTGGCAGCTCTGACGTCCAAGAGCATATCCTCAATGGTGCCTCTGAGTCATGGTTTCAGTAATTCTGTGTTGTTCTGGGAGTCACTGTAGTAGCCTCAATCCTGAATCTGCTTCTTCTGCCTTTCCAATGATGGTGTAAGCTCCCAAATTCCTGTACGCAGTCCCTTTTGGCTTGAACTACGTAGAGTGGGGACTTTTCCCTTTACTGAACCTTGACATACAAGATGCAAGCTAGGGTCAGAGCAGTTATGGTGTCAACTTCGTTCAACAGACATTTAATGAATGCAAACCATTTCACCTGATGCTGTGCCAGGCACAGTGACATCATGCAAGCAGGTGCACTGTGTCCTGACATGGTGGCAGTAGGCAGGGCAAGGGGTCCATATCCAGTCTTCACCCAGTCAGCCCAGCTCAAGGCAGCAAGGTGAGTGGGAGTAGGGCAGCCCTGGCTTCAGAAAGGCTGGGTTGAGCTCCGCCCAGTTCCAGTGCTCACCCCAGATGCAGGCGGGTGGCTAACCCTCTCTCTAGGACTCAGTTGCTTTGCTTCACTGCCACCACTCCTCTTCCTCTTTGCACTTTTATCCCTCATCCTCCAGACTCAGGGGATATGCTCTCCCCTGCAAGTCTTCCTGGCCCTCCCTCAGTGCCTCTGGTCCACACTTCATAGAAAGTGTTCAATGAATTGAATTCATCTGATTCCCAGCCCAGCATTTCTTCTTTCCTGAACGCACACACGTGCACACTCTCACACACTCACACACACACACACTCACCACTAGAGTAAGCTATTTGTCTTGGGTGGGGTTCCCCAGATGCCAAGTCTGAGACTGGGGATTCTGTGCCAGGGAGTTATGGAGGGAGGGCTCCCAGGAGGAGCCTTAAGGAAGAGAGGAAAGCAGAATGGCAGGGGAAGAAGCCAAGAAAAGAACATGGTTTCATCTGAAGTATCTCTTCCAACTGCCCACCCCCAGAGTCCCGGGCAGGAATGGCACCACAGACTTGTCCCACGATGGGGAAAGTGCTGGCCTTTTGTAACCTGCACCAGTCCCTCGTGGCTGCTCGTCACCCTGGTGTGGGGCGTGGCCTCCTCAGCATCTCCCTGCAAGAAAGGGTGCAGCTCTGAGCAACAGCAGCCCACACTCAGAGAGAGGCAGAGGGGCAGACTGTGGCAGCCCAGGAAGGAGACCTGGGAGGTGCACTGACTTTGCAAAAAGTATAACACGGCAAATGCACTGCAGGATTCCTAGAGAATAAGAACTGGACAGAATGGGGTCAAGGGAAAGGTAGCAGATTCCTAATCCAGTTGCCTTTCTCCCCACCAGCCAAGCCAGAGGTGGGCCAGGTTGATTCCCAGCAAGACAGCACATGGTCACAACAAAGAACTGGTTGTGCTTGCAGTGTTTGGGGATTCATCATGAGCTTACTAAAAGAGTGACATAAAGCTGCAGGGCATGTTTTTACCCTGCCACAAACAGCTGTTGTTTAGATGCCAGTGAATTCTGCCCTGTGTGGTGGGACCTATGCACTGACAATGGGCACCAGGGCATGGCACAGGGAAGATGCCCCACTCTGCCTGAAAGCTTTGCATATGTTCTGAGTACCTCCTCAGAAGGTGACAGCCTCTGGCACCCCCTCTTGTGACCAGCCTGTAGGGAGATCTCCTTCTCTCTAGCTGGAAGGTGGTGCTGTTCCACCCAGAAGCCAGGACGGGCAGGAACAGCTGTGTCAGGGGAGCAATGCAGCCCTGTAAAGACACAGTGAGCTGAGAACGTGTCGTGTCACCTGAGCCCAGAAAGAAAGGGCAGAGCTGGTCAAAGCCGGCCTTGCCCAGAGAGAGGAGACACAGCCCCAGAGCCTGCAAGGTGACCTGGATACCTTGTACTTTGGCAAGGAGGGACAACGCCACAGTGACCTGATGCCTCAGTTTTCGTCTAAGCCAGAAATCGTGAATTCTATACCCCCTACAATAGACTTCAGTGGGGGCCAGCATCACCAAACCAATAAAAGAAGCACTCTGGGAAAATTCTGCACAAGCCTCTTTTAACTTGTGCTCAGTCTCACGACTTTTCCTTCTGCTTCCTATCCCTGACTTTTCTTCCTGTCCTAATGGAGCAGGTGGTGATCCTTCTTAGGGTGGAATTGGCCTCAGAAAATATTTCCCCTGGCCAAGAAGAAAAAGTGACAGCAACAGGTCCCAGAGAATCTGTCTATATCTGGACACATCGGATGCCAGAGCAGAAAAGCCTGCACCGGACGCCACCAGCCTGGAGTCCCTGGTGGGCATCCTCTCCTGTCCCGAGAAGATGACACTGGTGGCTCCCTGCTTACTAGGCTGGGGTTGTACATTGTCTTAATTTACTGTACGAGCAACACCCACATTGGTTCTTATTTGCATGGTGAACACTGAGCTGGGGCAGTAAAGAAAGGGTCACATTTTACAGTAGAGCTGGGAGCATTCTCCTTGCAGTGAGAAACTGCTGAAAATAGGCTTAGCCAGGAAGATGGGACTCAAGCACCAGGGAATTAAGGGAGATGTCGATGGGGGTGTTGTTGGGGGACAGAGCAGAGTCGAGCGTATAGTCTGCCTGAACCAACTGGTTGGCCCTGGTCAGCCTCTTGGGCTGAACTCCGCCCTTACTACTTTTATGTTCACCAGGCGTCTCTCTCTACTCACCTTTGGGATACCGCTCCTTGCATGGCAAACACACCATCAGCTCTGCGCCAGAGGCTGCTCGGAAATACTGTTTCCTTCTCTCTTGAGCAATTGCTACATACTGGAAATGCAAAAGCCTTGTGAATTCTGGGGTTGTGCGGAGTCAAACTGCCCATTCCCCACCTCCAGAGGTGCACATGCCCCAGAACATCAGGTGCTCTCCTGTTCCTATGCATAAGTTATGTGAATGTGGAAGGCAAGGCTTGGCCAGAGACCCCAGTCCCTGCACACCTGAATCCAGGCTGTGCCACTTGCTCTGGTCCCCCTCCCTGGCCCTGTGGCTCTCCTGCAGAGATAGTGGTGGGGAGGACAAAGGCAGGTCAATGCATGCTCTTAAAGTTTGTGCTGAAAACTCCACAATGGTCTTGGAGGGCAGCCTGGACACAAACATCTCCTCTGGTCAAGACCAGAGGCAGGTGTCCTTTCTTCTTTCTTGTCTCCAGGTCTACACCCACTTGACCAGAGAGGGGAGGGGAGCCACCTCAAAGCAGGATTGAAAGCAGAAGCACTTCCATCCTGTGCAAGCGTAGAGCCCCAGCCAGGCATGCATAGGTCAGGACGGCCCACCAGCAGGAAGGAGGACAGTCCTAGGCACAGAATCCCCAGGGAGAGGGACCAGCCCTGCAAGGTGGCCCCAAACCACCCTTGCCCTCAGCCCATGGAAATCCAGCTTCTTCCCACTTAGGCATGAGCTGAGGGCGGGAATAATGGGCAGGGAAGGCCCGAAGCTTCCCCAGGAGCTGGCGTCCCAGGCCGGGTGTGGTCCCTCAGCTGAGCAGTGCTTCCTGCATGAAGCAGTTAGGAAGCTGCCTGTGTTTCCAGGGCTCTCGGGGGCCCCGGCTCTCACCTGAGCCAACACAGAATGAGAGGCCAAACTGCGGTGCCGTGGGAGGCTTCAGACGGTGTTTCCTGTAGGTGTTATTTCCAGCCTAATGCTGTGTTCACACGGCTCTGCCTGGTGATTACTATATTACGATATATTAATCATAGGCTAACGAGGCACTCCACCCCACTCCTCTCTCCAGGCTGTGCAGGATCCCACCCAGATCCCACAGCACCACAGGCTCTCCTGTGTCTGCACCCCCAACCCACCCTCAGGGCCCCCTTGCCTACAGATAAACTCAGAGGAGGTCATTTCTTGTGTCCGCATCCAAGCTAACGCTATCTAAAGCCAGGGTTTGGCACCCACAAACCTTTGTGATGCATTAGCCCCTCTTCCTCACTCTCCGATGGCAAAGAACCAGGAGGCAAAACAAAGCCCAGAAGACAGGAAAGTCATTCTGATGTTTTTCTTGGGTCCAGGAGAATGAGACAGGCTTTGGCTCTCTGGGACCTGTGAACTCCCCCAAGTGCTGAGTGAACTTGACTTGGTCCTGGGGAATTGGTTCATTCAATAGCATTTAAGTCTTTATGGGGCGAGTGCTGTTTTCAGCAAAGTGAACAGGAAAGTTCCTAACTCCCGGAACTTCACTCCCGACGGTGGTACGCTGTCAGGCCTCAGGCTGCTGCAGTGAAGGGTCTTGGTCCTTGACCGTCTGGTGAGGACGGTTCAAACCAGTCCCTTCAGGGTGTGGTCTGAGTCCTCAGTGGTGCACCGGCTTTAGAAGAAAGAGAGAGAGGACCCAGAGGGAGAAGACTCACTCCCTGACCCCAGGAACAACGTCTGGCAGGAAAGAAGCGCAGATGAATGCAGTGTCTCACGCCAGGACCAAGGAAGCAGGGCACATGCTACTGAGCTGATGGAGCATCAGGGACGATGCCACTCTGTGTATCTGTGTCTGTTTCAGGAGTCAAACTCCTCACCAGTCATTTATACTTTGCCTTTTTAGGCCTGTTCATTTTTTTAGGAGTCCTTCAGTGGCATGAGGTCATTTGTATATGCTCATCCACAATATGAGCAGGGCATAGAATATGCCCAGACTTGGGGCATAATGTCCTGGACTTCATAGTATTAGTGGGTACCGTGATGCGAGGTACCAACAGAGGCTGGTATGGTGATGATGCTGAGGAACAAGAGGGCTTCCCAGGCGGGAGAACTGGTCACCTGGAGATGATAAGGGCATATGCTGAGCCCAGGCCACAACAATTTATTTGCAAGATATGAGCACTACAAATAATTCATGCCTCCTGAGGTTCCCAGTGCTCCAGGCCTCCTGATGTCCACATGTTTTTATACAGTCCCCTTCCCTAGGGCTGACTTGTGTTACTCACCAATAGAATCACAGGGAGGCGATGATGTGTGACTCCCATTGCTTTATCACAGAGGCATTGTGCCTTGGTCTCCTGGATGACTCACCTGGGGAGAAGTCATTGTTATGCCATGAGGATGCATCAGCAGCCCTGGGGAGGGTCCTCACTGAGGACTCCAGCCAAGTGCCAGCATCAACCGCCAGCCACATGAGTGAACCTCCTTAGAAGCAGGTCCTTCCTCTCTTCTGGGCTTTGTTGTGCCTCCTAGACCTTTGTCATTGGAGAGTGAGGAATAGGGGCCTCCAGCCTCAGTCAAGCCTTCAGATGATGATAGCCCAGGCTGGACATCCAATTACAGTCCCATGAGAGACCCCAGGCCAGGACCACCCAGCCAAACCACTCCTGAATTCCTGACTCATACACACTATGAGAGGTAAGAAATAGAGATGGTTGCTTTAAACTGCTAGGGCTTTTAAGACAATACGCATTGCAGCAGAAATAAGTAACACATATCCCTAGTAATAATGTAGTTCCTAGAACACAGCAGGTGCTCAGGAAATGTTTCACGGATGAATGAATGAAGCTTCTTGTAGAGGGGCTATCAGTCAAACATTATGACTACTGATGAGAAGAGGGAATTGGTGAACTCATGTTCCAAACTTGGAAAGATAAAAGCCCATAAACTCGGGAATTCAAGAAATGTCATAATACTTTATTTTCTTTAAATCTGGATAAATTGACCCCAAGTCATTATTGTTACCCAAAACCCCTCTTTACCCCACCTCAACCTCACCCAAGGATCTGGGAAAGATTCACTGTGGGGGAAAAAGCCTCTACTCCCCAAGTCTACGATGGCCATTTGTGATACCTTCAAACCTCACACACCATGATTCCTTAAAGGCAAGTTATGCTACAGCTATCAGGACTGTCTTGGGAGTCCCAGTGTCTACAATACAGTCTCTTAGACACTCTCTTAGACAGTCAGGAAAGCCATTCTCTTCTGAGGTCTCACACCTCATTCAGACCTTCAACAAATATTTACTGGGTGCTCTACTAGTTACAGTTCTCTAGATAAACAGAACAAGTACAAGAGGGTGGAGAGAGAGAGATTGATTTTAAGGAATTTGCTCCTGTGTTTAGAGTTGGCAAGCCCAAAGTCCGCAGCATATGCCAACAGGCTGGAGACCCAGGCAAGGGCTGATGTTGCAGCTCAAGTCCAAAGGCCATCTGCCAGCAGAATTTTCTTTCCTTCAGGAGAGGTCAAGTCTTTTTTATCTTAAGGCCTTCAACTGATTGGATGAGACCCATCCACCTTACTGAGGGCTCTACTCAAAGTTGACGGATTTAAATGTTAATCTCATCTAAAGGGTACCTTCACAGTAACATCCAGATTCATGTTTGACTAAATATCCGGGTACCATGGCCTAGCCAAGCTGACACATAAAATTCATCATCGTAAGATGCCATTAAGTGATGTAGGTACTGGGGATAGAGCAGTGAACCAACACGGGCAAAAACTAGGACTTTTACATTCTAGGAGTGGGAAAAATAATAATAAACCATAATCAGATACATATATCATGTTAGGTAGCTATCGTACTAAGGAGAAACACCAATCAGGTTACATGAAGGAAACTAGTGAAGGTTGCCATTTTAGATAGATTGGTCAGGAAGATCTCGAGAAATAACCCCTCGCTTAAGTGAAGAAGTCACGCAAATACGTGGGGGAAAGGACCTTCAGGCAGAGCAAACAGGACTACAAAGACCCTCGCACCAGAAGGTAAGGACCTGCCCCTGCTCCCAAGCCCGAGACCCTCCACCCCACTCCCCACCACTGCCATCAATCACCTTGGAAGTTCCCCTTCCACCCTCCCCAACCCAATTCCTCCAAGGAGCCCAGCCTTAGAAAACAAAAGCCAGGAAGGAAGCGTGTCTATGAGGAACATAGCTCGTCTGCGTAAGCAAGAGAACATAGAAGACCTGGATGCTTTCTTGGAAAAGGGTGCGAGCGGGTGGCGGGGGGGATATAAATAGACCAAAAATTAATTTCTCAAAAAATCAAACAGCCACAGAAACAGCAGCTGCTCCCCACATCCCACTCCCAGCCAGGCTCTTGAGGTAGGATTGGGGGTGAGGAGAGGGGATGAAGGGAGAAGCAGCAGGAAATCTCTAATTCTTAGACTCTCTGATTCAGGAGAATTCACTAATTTCCTGACAAAAATGAAGAAATTTTCTTCCCAGGCTGTCAGACTTCTCCTTCCCAATACATCCAACTTGGATGTGAAAGCCTGTGGGAAAGGCGAAAGGATGTCTCTCTACTCACACTGGCTCAGAGGCAGGAGCCCAGCACTCCCTGGAGAGGAAGCTACCAGGAGTCCTGCAGCAGCCCAGCACCCATCTGCAGCCAGGCCCTGGGAGCTCCCCCCGCCCCCACCCCAGAGAGGTTGGAGGCCATGGTGACCGAGCACCAGGAGAGGGAGAGGCAGGAAGGAGCACTGGCCTCCTGTGCCTGAGCCAATGTGGACCTGAAGTAGGAAAGTTGGAGGGGGAAGAAGTAAGCCCACACCCAGTCCCCTCCCTAAGGACAGGGAGCTTAAGCCAGACCTGCTGCAGGGGAGGATGGGGGTGGCTCCAGGCCAGAAAGCCATGAAGAGACTTCGTTTCTGCCCCTCGCCTTTCCTTCCCTCCCCCTCTCATACCGCACACACACAACACCCTCAGAGAAGATGGTATCTGGGAAATTGAAATCAATTCAGCACAACAAATCGGTGTGCATTAAATGTACTTCTCCTTGCTAGGTGCTCTGCCAGGTGCTGGAAATGCCAACAGAAATAAAATGCAGCCCTGCCCTCTGTAAGCTTATCCATGGTTACAGCATGATTGCCAGTGTACCACTCATACGAATAAAGCACAACAAGGGCACAGAAGAGGAAAAGCTTAATTCTGCCCAGGGGCTGGCGGGGAAGGCAGCTTTGTCAGAGAAGGTGACATGTGACCCCTGGGAGTGAGCTGGGGATGTTACAAGGGCTGGTAACACAGCAGGTCACACGGTGCATGTTTCCCAGGGGCTTCCTGGGTGCTGACCAGAAGGCAGGCTGTGGTGAGGGAGGGGTCCCCAGGTATCAGCAGGGGATGGTTTGGGGTGAGTTAGAGACAGATTGTGAAGAGGGAACGTGGGCCATTGCAGGAGTCCAGGTCAGTGGACTCCTTAGAAGGGGCAAGGTGTTGCCAGCCCCTTCTAAGGCAAGGCAGTGAGGACAGGGAAGAGAAGGCAGATCAGAGGGAGGTTTCAGGTGGATACCAAGGCCAGGGGGATGGCTGGATGGGGTGGATGGTAGATTCAGGGACAGATCACCCCCAGGTTTCTGACGTGGAGGAGAAAGGTCCTGGATGTGAAGGCAGGGCAGGCAGGGCAGGCAGGGCAGGCTGTGGCTCACTCTAGCGCAGTGACTAACACTTAGAAGGTACTGGGTCACACGTGTAGGTTGAATGGGCAGAAAAATAAACGCATAGCAATAGCAAAGGAAATGTATGGTAAGCTCTCCCAGTGCCTGTCCGCCCAGGAACAGCTGCATTTCACCAAAGGGCACGTCACACACAGCATCCTGGAGGGAGAGGTTTCTCACTGGGGGGAACTGCCACTTGCTCCTGCTCTGTCTGGCTTTGAGGCTAAATAGAAAGCTTGGGCCCAATGATGAGTGAGAACTGCAAATCCTAGCGTGGAATGGGAGCCATTGGGAGGCAAAGGGCACAGCGACAGCAGTAGAACTGGCAAGAAGAAGACAATGAAAGGACTGGATTCTATTAACAGCAAGAAATCCATCACTGGGTCTGAGACCAGGAAAAGGGATTTGCAAAGAAAATTCTATTCAGGGTGTATTTCCCTCTTATCGCAGTAAATGGGCTGCTAAAATGTATTGCTCTGTATTAAAAATATGCTGTCCTTTTAAAATGGCACAGACACCGGTGCGTTCTATCTGCTGTGTGTACATAAAGAGAGAAACCGATCCGAGGCTCCCATTCATAAACGCGGGGCCTCATGTGTGCTGATCAAGGTGGCGGGGGAGTCCTTTCCGCAGCGTAGACACCTCTCCCAGAAGCGGGGCTGATGCTCCACTTAGGGACCATCCTGGAGCCTGTGCATCTGCATAAACTCCACCCCTTCCTTTTTAAAATAGTTTTTTGTTTATTTTAAAATTACTGTACGGCAAAATTAACACTTTTTTCTGTTGGTCTATAGCCCTATAGACTACGTGAATTTCTCCCCGTGTCTAGAGTCATGTGGCCACCACCCAATCAGGACGCATAGCAGCTCCATCACCCAAAACACTCCCTCAAGCTGCCCCCCCCTTACCCTCCAACCCTCACTCAGTCCATAAACCCCTACAATCACCGATTGGTTTTCTATCACTATAATGTTATCTTCTCTACTATAGCAAACAAATGGAACCTTACAGTACACAACCTTTTGAGACTGGCTTCTTTCACTCAGCACAATGTCTGAGATCTGCCCAAGCCATTGCCTACCCAAGCCGTCACCTCTCTCCATCGCGTGTGCTTTTTTCTCTGGAACTGTGCCCCATGGCCTGGGTGGGCCACAGTTTGCGCCCCTGCCCTCTGGGTCTACTTCATCAAAGCTTAACATCTTCCTCACAGAGGGGGCCAAGAAAGAAAGAAGGGAAGACACAGTGACTGTCTCTGTTCCTTCATTATGTAAGAAAGGATTGAGTGTCCTCCGTGTTTTCACGTTAGGGACTAGGATGCATGTGTGAACAAAGCAGGCTGCAGTTCTTACCCTCATGGGGCTTCCGTTCTTGCGGGAGGAAAGGGGTGGTGAAGGATGTACGTACTAAATAAGTGGTGTGGTGTGTCAAGTGGGGGTGCTACCGGGAAAATAGAGAAGTGGGAGAGGAGTCAGAAAGGTGGGCAAGAGGCCGTGCTTAGGAACGGCGGGGGCAGGAGCCAGAGAGGCCTCTTTGAAAAGGGGACCTTCGTGCAAAGACTTGAAGGGTGTTAGCCTCCTGGCGGGCCGCGGAAGGGAAGCCTACCTAGCAGGGGAAGCACTGGAAGGGAAAGGCTGGGCAGACTTGGCCACAGCAAAGTCAACTAAATAAGGTGCAGTTCGGGGCAGAATGTGCTTCTAGCCCAGGCCGCCCAGTGCTGCCCCGGTGCCCTTCTGGCTGAGACAACATCTCAGAGCACCCAGGACTGCTGCCTCTGACTCGGCTCTGGGTAGCCAGGCCTGGGAGAGGTCCCTGAAGCCGGCCCAGGCAGATGTGCGGTGGAGAGCCCGCCACAGGCTTCCCCAGCCCTACGGGGACTGCAGTGCCCTTGCAGCCTCACAGCCGAGGACTCCAGGCCCTGACTCCATGACTTCATTCTCCTCCCAGGTAGTTGGCATTCTGGCCAAACTCTGCCAGCAGCAGTCTGAGCTGCTGAGGAGGCCATGGAGGAGGTACCAGGGCTCAGGCACGGCCTTAGTCCTGGGGCACAGCCTCAAGGGCTAAGGAGATAGGGATGCGAGTCCCCCACAAGCGCTCCCATCAAGCCCTTCTCCTAGAAGCAGCAGAAGGGCACTAATCCACGCTCCTTCCACTGGCTAGGGTTCCAAATCTCATTAGCATTTACAAAAGTGGAATTAATCTTCCCTTGGTAATCTGGTCATTATTGATTTTTATTTTTAACTCTTGTCTTATGAAGACAAATAAAGCGCCTTCGGCAGCACAGATTTTCCCAGGGGTGCAAAGGAAGTAGGGGCCGGAGAAACGGGTATTCAGACAGGCTCAAAGAATCTCTCGTGGCTCCGTCAGCAGGTTCTGGGAGCGAGATAGGAAGTCAGATGTGTCCCAGCCTTCCAACTATCATAAACAGGGAGGACCCCCAAAGAGGACAGAGAGGCCCGAACCTCCAACGCCCCAATTAGGCCCATCTGCAGCTGACAGAGACAGCTCTGATTCATCTTAATCACATGCGAGTTAAAAATAAACATCAATAACCAGCGGCTGAAGAAAAGAGGTGACATTTTGAGATGCAAATGAAGTGGGAAGTCCCAAAGCCAGGCAAGGAGAGTCCCAACCCCCTGCGTGCCTGAGCACACGTGGCCTGCAGACAATTTGGAGACCCCTCCAACCCACAGCCACCCCCACCTCCACACCTCTCAGGACCAGGTACAGATGTCAGCTGCTAGTTTGTCAGTGCCAAGACTGGGATGGCTTCACACACGTGACACCTTCATAGCAGCAGTATGACAGGCAGACCTGAGCCTTGGCGGTAGAAGAGGTGGGCTCACATCCACGCTTGCTGGCTCACTCCTGCTGCACCTTAGTTCAAGGAGGTGATGTGGCTCAACCTGAAGAGGCCTGGTGTGTGTAGACACTCAAAGAGTAGGTATCTAGTCCTGCATTTTCTGCTTCCCTCTGAAGCAAAATCCAATGGTTAGAGAAATCGGTTTAAATTGCAAAAATAAAAATCTTGATGAAACACCAAGCATGAGAACTTTCTCATACTAAATCAGGTACCAAGGATTCCACAGGAATATGCAGAAATATGTGAGGCCCTTGCAATATATATGAAATAATAGATTCCCAACTCCCGCCCACACAGAGCTTAAAAATCTCGCAAGGGCGTTTATAAACAGTCCATGGAGCATGAGGGGTGTAAGAAGCTGCCGGAAACTGTGTCGTCTACCTCCACGTACATCTCACCGTCTGGCTTCCAGCCCTTCCTGCCTAAAGTCGAGGGCAAGATGGTGGGGGGGACCTGCTGCTCTTACGACATCGTGCTTAATTCCCACAGCTGTCCTACAAGGATCAATACTCGCAGATGAACCAGTGGGGCTCAGGGAGCTGTCCGGGATTCCGACCGGCATCTGTCAGCCCAGAGCCCATTCTCGCTCTTCCTTCCCAGGCTTGCTATCAGGAGGAACCTCAGCCTGAGCACAGGGCCTCTCAGCCCAAGAGTCTGGGATTCCCTAACTCATTGCACTGCCCAGCACGTGGCCTCTCCTGACTGTGCCCTTGCTGTAGCTTCTCTGAGGTCCCACAGCTCACCCTCATTAGCACAAGCTCCTGCACCTCTTTCCGCATGCACACCCTCAGCTTGCAGCTTGCTCTTCTCCACTCAGCTCTTGAGCCTGAGGGCCTGTCTCCCTGGTGCTGTCATTGCAGCCAGCACAGGACAGGGTGGCCGGGCTGGGCTGGGCTCAGCCTACTGTCCCACCACCCACCTCTGTGGTGGGCCAGTTCACCCCAACACGAGGGAGACAAGGCCAGAAACATTTACCTACAGAAAGATTATCATCCTCTCATTCCTGGTATGGGGGATCAGCTGCAGCATCAGCTGATGAGGAAGGCCACATTCACATCCAGTCAAAACCGCTCTGTAAAACAGGCTTTGACAAAATTGTCACATTAGATGTATCTGAATAAAGTCAGCCAGGCGGCTGGCAGAGCACAATTCTACATCATTTTGACAGCCCGCATTACGAAGCTGCAGACACCACCAGGAAATTACCTCCAAGCTAAGCCCAAATTATAGCCAGTGCAACACAGTCAAACCTTGGTAGGGTGAGAAGAGGCCGGGAAAAAGGCTTGGAGGGCAAAGAATGAACATTTTCCTCTCCTCTCGTCCCTCAATCAGGAGTAGAGAGAGGGAAGCGAAATGGGTGTTTGTGCAGTCAGCTGGGAGTTTCCCCTTCCCTCTGGCTGGGAGCCCGGGGCTTGCATTTCTGTCTGGCCTCCCCATTTAGTGGCCTGGGAAATGCCCCAGGTGTGGAGGCTTCTGCTTCTAATGAGCTTGTCCATCTTGGGCGATTTACCTCCCCTCCCTGGCCCTTCGTTTTCTTTCCTGGGGGGTGGGAGGGAAGGACTAGCATCAATGTTTTTAAAACTGTGTTCGTTAGATTTTCAGAAGGTGTCCCAGAGGTGACCCGATGGGAGGGTGGGGTAGAGAAGCAGAGTGTTTTATACCCTCAATTGCAGATGAGCTAGAACTGTGCTGTTTCCATCTGTTACAGCTGCTGAGGCTCCAGCCTCAGTAGCTGTAACTGCCTTTGAAGGAACGGTTCTGTTGCTAATTTCTTTTTTCAAAAAGGAAGAAGAGGAAAAAAGGAAGAGATGAAGGCAGGAAGGCAGGAAGGAAGAAGGGAGGGAGGAAACCTCTAGACTTCTAATTGCTCCCATAGTCTGTGGAAAGAGTTCCATATTCTAGTGCTCAGGGTGGGCCTCTCCAGAAGCAATCATCCTCATAGCCTTCGCAGCAAGTGCAGAAAATCCGCTGTGCATCTGTGCATCCTGCATCTCAGACGAGATGGTCTGACCGCCAAGCCCTTCGGCCCCTGGATGGGGACCGGCAGTCGTGAGAAGTGTGGCCTCAGGCCTAAGTCCATCCCAGCCCCCCAGGAGGCCAGGCAAGATGAGAGGAGTCTGAGCTCCCTGGGTCTCCATTCCCACCCCAAAAGGGCTCACCAGTGCACTGACAGAGCAGCCTCCTTGGGAGAGGCTGGGTGGGGCGGGGCATTCAAAAAGGCATGAGGACACTGAATATTCATGATGCTAATTAAGCAAGAGCTAATTGGGAAAATGTTGGATTTTATTAAGACCCCAGATTTATATCATTGCAACAGGCACCAACATAATAACAATCATCTAATGGCCACTTTGGGTTCTTTCCAGAGTTTCTTTCCTCTCTTGCTGGCTGTTAATGTGCAGGGGAGAGCAAGCCAGTCAGCAGATGAGACCGCGGGGAGCTTGCTCTGCCATTGGTTTGTGCAGCCCAGAAGCAGGAGATTGGACTGCGTGGTCTGTCCAGGCTCCTTCCACATCAGCAGGAGTGGAATTGCTGAAGAGAGGGCTGGGAGAGTTTTCGTCTCTTCCGCACTTTAGGATTCCTGAGACTGGGGAGGCAGGGAGCAAAGCAGAATCAGGATGTTTGCCAGCCACAGAGGTGGAAGGGGGCTTCACACCTAGCCTAATGCCTTGCCCTCGGCAGACAGTAGAATATTGGTGGTAATCACAGGGACCAAATGGCCTTTAGCAGGGGGCACCGCGGGTGCTCTAAACCTCCTGGTGTGTTCTCCGGAACCAGCTCTTCTCCATCCTGGGAGGGTGCTTCACAAGGTCTACGTGAACCTGAAGCACTGAACGACACTCAGAAGTTGGGGGAAAACTCCAGGCTACTGGTTGAATTTCCCTGCCCTGCAGACAGAAAGAAACATCACCTTTAAAGGAAAGAGTATAGTAAAAGATGACTTGGATCCTTTGAAAAATGTCTGCTATGTTACTGATGTTACCTTAGAAGACAGAATACAATCACACCTTTTCCACTTTGAGATTTGCTAAAATAGGACCAGGCGTGAAACAAACGGAGCGAGGCAGTACGTGAGCCCTTCCGAGTGACTCCTCTGTTATTTATGAGCTTATCTGAGCTCAAACGTACTTCAAGTTCACAGCCCCAGTGTTATTTTATTATCATAGAAATAACAGAGAGGGAAGAGTAGTAAATGTCTATTTAGAAAATAAAAACTGAACATTAGAATCCACAGAAATGCCCATAAGGACCTCCTGATGAATGGTGTGTTTGAGTCATCCTCCTGCTTTACAGAACAGCCGTGGTCGCCAGCAACAGGCCGCTAAGTAAGACCTCTCTCCTCACACCTGAGACCCAGCAGGCGAGCTGAGGGCCGCGGTGACCGTCCTTGCTGTGCACCCCTGGCCAGGCAGACCTGCCACCACCACACCACTCTGCCCAGCCCAGCCGCAGGTCCTTTTGAGTGGGCCAGCGGCTACGTCCTCTCAAGGCTGGGAGGTTTCCTCTGGGGAGGAAGGCAGGACTGAAGTCCCACCACCAGTGCAGGTGAGGGAGGGCTGCGTCCACACTCAGCATTATTTCTGGGGGTACCTGAGTGTATTTCTGGGATTCGCATTTGAATCAGTGGATGCAGGAGACTGCCCTGCAATGTAGCGGGCCTCATCCTGTTCATTGAGGGCCTGGGTCGAACGTGAAGGCAGCAGAGGGGGCTTCGTCCTTCCTGCCTGCCTGCTTGGGACATCTCCTTGCGTCTTCTCCAGCTCCCCCTGGTCCACAGGCCTTTGCATTCACACTGGGATTACACCATGGGCCCGTCTGGTCCCATCTTGCAGACAGCACACCGTGGGGCTTCTCAGCCTGCAGAGTAATGTGAGGCTCATAACAAATGTGAGATCATAATAAATTTCCATATATATGTAAATAAACATACACATACACATAGCCTGTTGGTTTATTTCTCTGAATAGCTCTGACTGATACACTCACACACCCTAATATTCAAAACCCCAGGAATAACCTGGGGACCAAGTGTCCGCTGAACTGACCCAACCGGTCTCCCCTCGGTCTAAGCCTCCGTTTCCCTGTCTATAGCAGGAAGAGTGAGTAGTGACTGGGGCCGTCGGGAAGCGTCTGGACACCTTTATGTGTGTCCCTTGGTCAAAACTCTCCGAAGGGGACGATGGTGATGTGTACCTTCCTCAGCTCGACTGTGGTGATCATTGTACAATACACACATTGTCAAAGCATCATGCTTAACTAGATATAATTTTTATTTGCCAAATTATACTTCCATAAAGCTGGGTGGGGGAAAGAACATGTTACTCTAAAACAATCTGTTTATCTCCTTTGTCCTCTTCCAATTCATAACTTCCTCTTTCAAGAAAAGGGTTTCGTTTCTTGCTGAAAGTTACTTGAAGTATTTGATGTTGAAGTTCACGTAGAACCCTAGAATATATATATGTGTGTGTGTGTGTATATAAAAATATAAATATACATGCATGCACACACATACATATACAAAGGAAACATATTTATTTGTGTGTATATAGATGTGTATAGGTTACACATTTTTTCCTTTCTGTTCTTTCTTTCAAAGGTTTGGTAGGCCTTCCAATTTCTAAGCATGAGCTTCCACAGAATGAAATGTCATCGTGAGTCATATATTATATACTCTTGAGATTTCCTGCAGGCTCGTCCTTCCAGGTATTTAAAAGGAAAAGCATTTCTCCAGCAGTGAAAAAACTAAAAACCTGCCCCAGGGGCCGGGGTCAGCTGTGCGCCAGTACGGGCACCAAGGCACCGCGAAGGAGGAAAAGCGCCTGTTTCTTGCTCAAAGGTCTGAGGTCAGCGAGAACGGCTGGTAGAGTGACAGCCCCAGGGAGGGGGCCCCGAGCAGCTGGTGTCAGCAAAACTGGCAAGGAGAAGAGGGTGCCTACATGTGAGCAGAGGATCAGGAAGATTTGAGGCTGAGCAAAGAGCACCAGAGGGCAGAAGTAAGGGAGAGCTGCAGGGTCTGGGGCACAGGAGACCATGGAGGGAGAAGCCCTCTCGCCAGCACCCGGGCACTGGGCACTGGTGGGTTCAGCTCCATGAGACACAGGTCCAGTGGAACCCTGTCCCCAGTCCAGGTCACACACTGGAGCCTGTGCCTCCACATAAGGCAGGGGAAAGGCCCATTGTTTCCATCATTTCCCGAATCCCCTATTCTCCACGTGACTGTGTTTCACTGGGCAAGAACTTGGCCAGACACTCAGGACTCCTGCAGTCACCTCTCCCCTTGTCCCGCTCCGCGGCTCTGGCCTCATCTCATCTCCCTTACCCAGCCCCGAGGCTGGGTTCATGCTGCCCACCTCTCCTGCTGAGTGAGTCCCTCCTCTGCTCTCCCTCTTTTCCTTCTGGCCCCTCTTCTCTGTTTACCGGAGTCTCCCCCGGGCCTGCTCTGCTCTCCCTGCTCCTGGGAGTCCTCATGGGCCCTCGGTCCACAGTGCTCTCTGCCTCTGGCCCTGCTCACCTGCCCCCGAGGTGGCAACTGGTGTCTGCCGGCATCTTCTCCCTCCTGTACTCTCCACTGCGCATCAGGCACATACCCACCTGTAGGGTTTTCTGGTCCCTTCCCTCCACAAACCTGCATCAAGGGTCTCCCATGCACTGGGCACAGTGCTAGGAAGGAGGACTTCCAGTATGAAACCACTCAGAACCTAGCCGATGGACAGCCAAAAGATGCATCAGCAGAAGAAGCAGTCCTGAGCTCACCCGCCTTCTCTGTCCCTTCATGGTCAGTAAGGAAAGGCCCAGGAGCAGCGTCCCATGGGCAGGCACTCAGCGCAGGCCTCTAGGACAGGGCTGTGGAGCCAGGGCTGCCACCAGCTGGCCTCTCTGACCTCCTCCCCGAAGCATCAGGCCTGCCCTTGACTTAGTGACAGATTTGGCTGCTCCTCACTCACCGTCTGGCTGCATCCCTGCTAGCCCTGGGTTTCTGACCTCAGCTGCCACTGCCAGCAGGCTCCATTGGCCACAGCCGTCTCCACGCCTAAGTGACAGCCCTGCTTGTCACTGTGGCCAGGCGGCAGCACGCTGTGTCCTTGGCTGTCTCCTGCCTGTGGTGCACACCAGGCTGTCCCCTCGCCCGCTGCAGCTCTGCCCACACTCTGCAGCCATACTGTTCTTCCCACCCGAGCGCCCCATCACCTGGGGAGAGCTGACTGTGTCTGGCTACACGTGTAACCTTGGCAAACCTCTTACTCCTTTCACACCTGTCCTCTCCTCTGTAGAATGGCAGTAATAAGGCACAGGACTGTGGGGAAGGGAAAACCAGGACATGGGTGTGGAAGAGCTTTGCAAATCCCAAAGCACTAAGGTTCCAAGATAGAGTTCTTATTATTCCAATTCCTATATTACAACCTGCCCCAAAGCTGATCACCTTACAGCTGCATTGTGCAAACACTTCATACCTAGGGACACCTCCTCCGTCCCCAGCTAGATTCTGCAGGAGTCACTCATAGCTCAGCCCAGCAAGCAGAGGCCATAGGAAGCAGGTGAAGACTCCTCACAGTTGTAGTGGGTAATTTTACCTGTCAACTTGTGTGGGCCACACGTGCCCAGATATTCGGCCAAGCACTGTTCTGAGTGTGCCTGTAACATGTCTCTGGATGAGGTGAGCAAGTAAATCTCTAGACTGAGTAAAGCAGATGGCCCTCCCCAGTGTGGCTGGCCTCATCCAACCCACTGAAGACCTAAGTAGAACAAGAAGTTTGACCCTCCCTCGAGGAAGGAGAATTCCTCCTGCCTGACAGCCTTCAAACTGGGATGGCAGCTTTTCTCTGCCTTCAGACTTGAACAGAAACATTGGTTCTTCTGGATCTCAAGCCTGCTTGTCTTCGGATGGGAACTACACCGTCAGCTCTTCTGGGTCTGCAGCTTGCTGACTGCAGATCTTCGGACTTAGCCTCCATAATTGCATGAGCCAATAACATACAGACACAGACACACACTCACACACACACACACACACACCCGTGCTGTTGCTTCTGTTTCTCTGGAAAACCCAATACAGCGATCTTCCAGTGGTCTTCATCAGGCTGTGTGTCAAATGGAAATATGTTGGGGGACTTGGGGGTTGTCAGATGATTTAGGAGAGTAGGCACTACCAACATTTGGGGTTGAGGGTACGAGACACCAAAGGTTACATAAAACCCGTGCTTGTCCTTTTGGACATTCTGGATTGAGGCTCTGACAACCTTTCCAAGTCCCTGTCCTCTGGCCACAACCAGAGCCACTCAAGCAGCCCTGGCTTCCTTTTCTGTTTCTTAAACATACCAAGCTGGTTGCTGCCTAAATGTTTCACACTGGCAGTCTTCTCTCTTGGAGCAATCTCCCCTGCCCACTGCCAAAGGTTAAATGGCTGGTTCCTTCTTGTCCACCCGGTCTCAGCTGTGACAGCACCACCTGAGAGAGGTCTTTCTTGATCACTCGATCCCAAGTGGTCCCCCCACCCCGAGACACTCTTTACTCCACCTGCCTTTCCTTCTGCAGAGCACTCCTTCCCCTGTGGAAGGGCAGTGTGCTCTGCCTCCGCTTCCCTGTTGTCTCTCTACCCCCACCAGAGTGTGTGCCCCACAATGACAGGAGCTCTGGGCTGCTCACCCCCATATTCCCAGAACACGGCAGGAGTTTAGTCAGTGTTTATTAGACCTACATTTGGAACCTGCAATGTGCCAGATGCTGTGCTGGGCACTGAAAGATGCAAGGTAGAACAAGCTCTTCCCACTACAGGGAGAGGTGTCTCTGGAATTTGTTTGGCAAAAGCCCCCTTGGCTTCTGGCATTCCTAGGGGAAAGCGCTGGCCACCGACACAGTCACCAAGACATTATTCCTATGACCAGGCTGCTGCCTCAGTCCACGAGGGTGCTGGGCCCCTCTCAACCTCCAGCCTGCTTAATCAGAGACATGCCCCACGGCCCTTGCCCTGTCAGCTCCCAACCCTCCTGGGATCCCATCCCACTTGCCACGTCCTGTCTCCAGAATCTAGAAGTCTGAGAGTATGCAGCCCCCCAGCAGGGCTCTGCAGCTAGCCCCATGCTGGGCCCCTCTGCCCAACCCCTGCCACCTTGAGCACATCATCAGTGTGGCTGTCAGCATAGGAAGCAGCCACTGGACGTGGGAACATTCCCCACAGCTCCCACCCTCTCCAGACCACCTGTGATTTAGCTTCCAGAATCCCAGCTTGTCTCATGCACAAACCCGCTCAGGTTCAGGACGGACCCACCCTGACCAGGACTTGGTCTTAAGGAGAATGCTTCAAAAACTGCCTGACCTTCAACTTGATCCCAAATATCTCCTTGCTGACTCCATGGGACTTCAGGTGGGTCAAGCTCTGGGGCTTCTCGGCAAATCTCGCATCTGATGGCACATCTGGGAACAGGCTTCACAGGCTGTCTGCAGAGAGCAGTGGGCTTGAGCAAGACAACCAGTGCTGTGGGAAGACAATGCACTAGGAGGATGCGTGGACTCATGGGGCCAACACACACTGGGGCCTGTCGGAGGGCAGTGGGGTCGGGGGAGGGAGCGTAGCAGGAAGAATCCCAATGCATGCGGGGCTTCATCCCTGGCTGATCCGATGACCTCTGCTGCAAACCTCCATGGCACACCTTTACCTGTGTAACAAACCTGAACATCCTGCCCGTGTACCCCTGAACTTAAAATAAAAATTAGAAATTTGAAAAAAGAAAGAAAAGAAAATGCATTCAGAAATGACAGTGAGCTGGCCCAGCTGGCACCACAGGTAAACACCCACTTGCTGAGACTGGAGATATCTGCTCCTGCCTTTGATTCTGGCACTGTCTCCGGAGCTTTGTGTTAACAATGTAAATGTTATTATTCAAACTCAACCTGGGAGGAGTAAAACATTAGTATTTCCACACTACCATTTTATCACCCTGCGAGATCAAATAACTGAGGAGAAAAAGCCAGAAAAGTGTGTCGAGGAAGAAGGAGGGGAAGGAAGTCCCGGAGACAAAGTTCTTGCTTCACAATTTTGCCTGAGGCCATGCCTTTGCGATGCTCTCTGGAAGGGAGCACCCCAGGCAGGAAAGGACCACCAAGCGTCAGTCCCCGCTGGCATCACACTCTGCCTCAGCCTTGCCCTGGCTCCTTCAGAGTCAGAAGAACCACTGCCACCCTCTCCCCTCTTTAGAGATGCTAATCTGATCACTAAACCGTCTCTGCAACGTGTGAACATTTTTTTCTTAGATCAGTTGATACGAGGTTGAAATTATTCAAAGGGAATTCTTAAAATATGAGGCAGAAATACAAGAAAGCAAAAAATGCAGACAACTGTTTTCTCCTAACACAGTGCATCTCTTTCTGTGGGTGCAAATGGCCCTGCTGGCTGCTGGGATTTCCAAGTGTCCTCAGAATTTAAGGCTTCTGTTCAATAAAATCGTATCAAATCCATAAGCGTCTTGTTTTTTCTTCAAGTTAAGCAAGTTTATTATGTTATAACTTATTTTCGCAGAAGCAATACACTACCATAATATAAATTGCAGTATAGATGGTAGTCACACTTTCTAATATCATGCATTTTCATTTGATTTACACATTTTGATCAAGCATATCTAATATATTTGCTGAAACCACTTGGAAGCTGGGAACAGAGGTTAGCCTGGACCTCAGACTGAAGTGGCAGCTTCAGTGTGGTGTTGCCACTGTGCCTTCCTGGGATGGGGCTCTGGGGGTATGTGGGCAGAGCCGAACTTCTGCCTGCAGCCCAGGCTGCTGGAGCCATGGCCTGGGTCGCACCTCCCAGCTGAAGCGGGGGCTACCCTTTCTGGCCCCCACGGATTGCAGACAATCACCATTAACCACGAGAACCCTTTCTTTGTCCTTCTGGAAGGGTCTGTGGCTGTCAGCCTCCTGTCGCCTCAGCCTTCTCTGTCACAGTCCTCTCTCTGTCACTAACCAGCTGTTACCAAGGGCTTTGGGATTCACATTTGGGACTGCTCTCTCTACTTCAGTGCTTTCAAGTTTGACTTTCTGCCGTAATGGAGACATTCGATATGGCAGCCACTAGCCAGGCAGAGGTGGCTTTGAGCACTTACGATGTGGCTAACGTGCCTGAGGAACTGAGGTTTGAATTCTATTTCATCGTCATTAATTTAAATGTAAAAGGCAGGACATGGTGGCTCATGTCTGTAATCCCAGCACTTTGGGAAGCTGAGGCGGGTGAATCACCTGAGGTCACAAGTTCAAGACTAGCCTGGCCAACATAGTGAAAGCCCCTCTCTACTAAAAATACAAAAATCAGCCAGGCATGGTGGCATGTGCCTATAATCCCAACTACTTGGGAGGCAGGAGAATTGCTTGAACCCACGAGGTGGAGGTTGCAGCCAAGATCACACCACTATACTCCAACCTGGACAACAGAGCAAGACTCCATCTCAAAAAAAAAAAATGTAAAGAGCCAGATATGCTAGTGGCTGCCATACCAGACAGTGCAGCCCCGGTGAGTGGCAACATGGGCACCACCGTCACCAGAGGCACGTGGCGTCTGTCAGGAACTTATGCACCAGTCCCTCCAGGCTGCAGGAACATGCACCTTGGAGCCTACATTTAAAGCCCTACCTAGTCTAAGAGATGCCTTCTTTTCATCATATCTGCACAGTAGATTTATTCCTTTAACCTTTAATTATAGCGTTAGCCTATGGAATGATTTGTTTCTCTCCAGGTTGGATAATGGACTCTGCCACCACTAGGAGTTCTTTACTTCTCCCTTGTGGGTGCCACAGGGGGCTGAGAAGAAATACCTGAGTGGAGAGGAGAAAACGCAGCCATACTGTGCATCACCTAAACACCAAGGACAGGAGTTCAGGTGTGATGCCTTAAGCAGTGAAACATGCTTGAAGATTATAGAGCAGAGGGGTAGCAAAGGCAGCAGACAGTGAAGGAAGCCTGCGAGGTTGAAAGTCTAGAAGCATTGGATTTGGTTCTCTTCATTAGCTATGAAGAAATATCTTATTCATAGCTCACATCTCTGAGCCTCAATTTCTTTGTCTGTAAAATAGGGATAGTACCCACCTGTATTAGTTAGGATTCTGCAGACAAACTGAGTCAATAAAATATGGATGTATAGATAGATAGATAGATAGATAGATAGATAGATAGATAGATAGATAGAGATATAGATTGTGTGTGTGTGTGTGTGTGTGTGTGTGTGTGTGTGTGTGTGTGTAGAGAGAGAGAGACCAGGATTTAAGGAATTGTCTTACATAATTTTGGAGGCTGACGAGTCCAAAATTTGTAGAGTGGGCCAGCAGGTGGAGACCCAAGGAAGAGCCCATGTCGTGGTTCAAGTCCAAAGGCTGGCAGAATTCCTTCTTGCTCAGGGGAGGTCAGCCTTTTACTGCATTTAGGCCTTCAGCTGATTGGATGAAGCCGGCCCATATTCTAAAGGACAATCTCCTTCACTCCAAGTCCACCAACTTAAACGTTAAACTCATCCAACACATCCTCACACAAACACCCAGAATATTGTTCGACCAAACAGCTGGGAACCCTGAGGCCCAGCCAAGCTGACACCTAAAATTAACCATCTGAACACCCCGTAGTGAGGGCCATATTCATTTACATGTTTGAGAGAATGTATATGACCATGTTTTGAAACTGTCAAGTGCTAATAGCCACATGAAAACACGCTCCATTACTAATCATCAGGGAAATGCAAATCAAAACCACAAGGAGGAGGCACCACTCGCACCTGTCAGAATGGCTGTCATCAAAGGGGAAAGATCCGTGTGGCAAGGATGTGGAGGAGAGGCAGGCCTTGCGCACTGCTGGTGGGAATGGGAATTAGTACAGTCTTTATAGAAAACTGTACAGACATTCTCAAAAAATTAAAAATGGAACTACCATACAATCCAGCGATCCTACTGCTGGGTATCTACCCAAAGGAAATGAAATCAGTGTGTCAAAGGGACATCTTCACCCACCCCCCACGTGCATTGTAGCACTGCCCACAATAGCCACAACTTGAAACGACCTAGGTGTCCATCAGTGGGTAAGTAGATAAAGGAAACGTGGCATATAACATAACTGAATAGCATTCAGACTTAAAAGAAGAAAATCCTTTATTTGCATGGCCTGGATGAACCTGGAGGACATTATGCTAAGTGAAATAAGTCAGGCCCAGGTAGAAAATCCCACAGGATCTCACTCCTATGTGGAATCTAAGAGATTTGAACTGGCTGGGTGCAGTGGCTCACACCTCTAATCCCAGCACTTTGGGAGGCCGAGGCAGGAGGATTGCTGGAGCTCAGGATTTCAAGACCAGCCTGGGCAACATAGTGAGATGCCATCTCTACAAAATTTAGACACACCTGTAGTCTCAGGTACTTGGAAGGCTGAGGTGGGAGGATCACTTGAGCCCAGGAGGCGAAGGTTGCAGTGAGCTGAGACTGCACCACTGCACTCCAGCCTGTGTGACAGAGTGAGACCCTGTCTGGAAAAAAAAAAAGATACTTTGGAAAAAAGGAGTCCTTGCCTTTGCTCCCAAATGTGCCAAAACACGAGACCCACAGGCAATGGACACTTCATGCCAGTCTGGGTCTTTAAGAAGAGACAACTGGGGATTTAGAGTTAGGGGCCCTCAACATATGCCCGAACATGAAAATAGATGAATATTCATTAGAGTTGTTATCACCCAGGATCCTGGCAGAAAAAAAATCATCTTGGCTGGTCCAAATGAAGAGACTGTAATGGAAAGGCCACTCACAGAGGCGAAGGCTGGGTGAAGGGAGGTGGGTACAGCTCGAAGAAAGCCCGCCCCCTCGATGGTTATTAAAAGTTGCGGCCTGGCATGCACCTCACACCATCAAAGCAATTTCGCCCCCATCATCCTGCCTGACCCCCGCAACAGGCTTGTCGTGGGGTACGTTACAATCTCTATTTTACAAATTGGGCGACTGGATTGAAAAGTGAAGCAACTTGCCCAGGGTCACAGGACCGTTCCCCTGTCTTCACACACCTTCATCTTTCCACCACACCACACAGCTGTGCCCAGAGAGGGGGACACAATCGCGCACCTGGTAAAGCATTCGAGAATTTAAGAAGGATGTTCCCAGGCATTACCTCCTAGCGGTGCTCACCCTGTAGCAGCTGCCCCCACGGGAGGAGAGTCACACAAGGCAGCTAGGTGATTCCCATAGGCACACACTCACGATGCCACACGCTGCCCCCATCCCTCCAATGGCTTGCCATCGCCCGGCTAAGACAGTAAAGAGCCCTCTGTCATCTGGCCCTGGCAGGTGATCTCTCAGACCTAACTTCCTTTGCCCAGGCTGGTATTGAACTCCTGGGATCAAGCCATCTTCCCACCTCAGCCTCCCAAAGTACTGGGATTACAGGTGTGAGCCACCCACTGCACCTGGCTTGGACCTAACTTTCCTGTTCTCCTCCTTCCTTAGGACACCCAAGTTAACCAGCTTCTCTGCCCCCCTTAAATGTGTCAAGCACAGGCCCATCTCAGCTCCCACCCCCACTGGCTGCTCATTTCACTTGGAATTCTCTTCCCCCAGGTTCCATATGGTGTACTTCCTCCCTTTATCCAGGTCTCTGCTAAAATATAAAAAAACTTTCCTCAGGAAGCCTTCCCTAGTTACCCTGCATGTAATTATGCACACACACACACACATTTCCCTTATCATTACTTGGCATTTCATCTATCTGTTTATCACCTGCAGTCCCCACTAGCAAATAAGCTCCATGAAGGTAGGAAGTTTCTTCTCCTTATTGTCTCCAGGGCCTAGAGCAGTACCCGGCGTGTATAAAGAGCACGGAATTGTTGCTGAGTGAATGAAACAAATGCCGTGTGAAGAGGTGAGAGGGCTGGAGGTGCAGAGGGTTGCACGCTGCACACTGCAACCCACCTCTCCCTCTTCGTCCTCCCCTTCCCACGCAGGCTGCAGCTGTGATCTTCCAAATGTTGACTCAAGTGCCTCCTTGCCGAGCCTGGGTCTTTTAAGTATTGCAGAGCCTCCTGGGCTGAACAGATGCTGAATGTCAGGAGAAGGTTTGTCTCCAGGAACAAAAGCAGGAAACACTGTCCTCACTCCCTGCCTCCAGATGTCAGAGGTCCCTAAGGCAGAGGGCGGGAGAGCTGCTGGACAACGTCCTGCCCTTGCGTATAGAGATGGATACCTCAGAGGTCCCTGAGGCAGAGGGCGGGAGAGCCCGCTTGGACAACGCCTGTCCCTTGCGTATAGAGAGGATACCTCCAAGAGGTCCCTGAGCCAGAGGGCGGGAGAGCCGCTGGACAACGTCCTGCCCTTGCGTATAGAGATGGATACCCACCTCATCTCATTTCACAGTTCCTTTTGGGCTTCCTTCCGGGAAATTCACTGTCCCTTCTGCCCCCAGTGCCTTCTCCCCACTTGCCTTCCTCATTAGCCCCGTAGAAGCAAGACACCGAGGTGGGAAGGGGGACGAGGAGGACTGGGCCCCATTTATCCCAGCTGTGTAAAGTGAGGGAGGTCAGGGAAGTATCTGCGTACTCAAGTTTGGGATGCCGGACGAGTTTGGAAGAGCAGGAAAGGACCCCAGAAATCTATTATCCAAAGGAAAGTGGCTAACTAGGAGGCGTGATTTAAAATAAAAAAAAAAAAGACAGCATCTGCAGCTTCCTGAGTAACATTTCCAAACGAGAACTGCCCAGCCTGGCCCATAGCAGGGGCTGCTATGCGTCTGAAAGGGGGAGCCGGGCAAGACTGCCATCCGTGAGTCTGGGCGGGTGGGAGGCGACCACCTCTGGAAGGCAGGACGCTGGTGCAGAGAGGGAGCCGACTCTGTCTTCCGCGCTGGGACCACCGTCGGGAGTCACAGGCCCGGCCTCTGATGGTGCACCACGTTCTCTCCCCGACGTCTGCCCTCCGGCCCGCCTCCAAGGACACTTGATACGAGGCTTGACACAGGGAACCTTAAACAATGAGGGAGGTAAAGCTGCCCCTGGAGTTCTGAGAAGGTATGATTAGAGATTTTTCACACCATTCACCACTGACAGTGATCCTGAAACCCTGGAGGAAAGACTCTTTTTATTTTTTTTTTTGAGACAGAGTTTTGCTCTTGTCGCCCAGGCTGAAGTGCAGTGGCACAATCCTCTGCCCCCCAGGTTCAAGCGATTCTCCTGCCTCAGCCTCGAGTAGCTGGGATTACAGACACCCGCCACCACGCCCAGCTAATTTTTGTATTTTCACTAGAGATGGGGTTTTGCCATGTTGGCCAGGCTGATCTCGAACTCCTGACCTCAGGTGATCCGCCCACCGCAGCCTCCCAAAGTGCTGGGATTACAGGTGTGAGCCGCCGCCTGGCCCAAGACACCATGCCCGGCCAACTCTCTTTCAAAGTAGAGGGCCTGCCACGATGCAGCACCTGGAGATGGGGCAGCGAAGGACGGCAGTGGCAGGCCATGGACACGGAGTCGGTGATGAGGACCTTAGAGCTCCTCCTACACGACAGCGGCCCTCAGAACCTGGGGCAGGAAGAGAGGAGGCAGGGCCCGGGCAACAAGGATGGGGGACCCAGGCAAGCCACACCGGTCTCTCTGAACAAAACACTGGCAGACCATGGCCCACCTCTAGGCTCTGCAACAGCGGAGACGTCACCAAGGGATGAAAGTGTGTCATGGTCTTCAGGTAGAGGGAAGTCTCAGAGGCCCACAGGAAAGCTGAGGCGCAGGCTGGGAATTGGGAGACCTGCTTCTAGTTTCAGGTCTGCCGCTAGCTCGCTGTGTGTCTGGAGCAAACCACTTAACCTCTGCGGACCCCGTGTTTCATCTGTGAAGTGGAATATCACATCCTGGGCGATATTTGTATATTAGCAGTAATTACAACTATTAGCAGTAATAGCCACAACTTGAAACGACCTAGGTGTCCATCAGTGGGTAAGTAGATAAAGGAAACGTGGCATATAACATAACTGAATAGCATTCAGACTTAAAAGAAGAAAATCCTTTATTTGCATGGCCTGGATGAACCTGGAGGACATTATGCTAAGTGAAATAAGTCAGGCCCAGGTTTTGAGGGTCATGCAAGATGCTGTGCACACAGGCTGAGCTCCTTCCTGGGTCCCACCTCCAACCCTGGCAACAATGACCTCTGCTTACCACGCCCACCCCGCCATGCAGAGCCGCGCCTCCAGTGAAGTGATGGGGGGCAGTCCAGTCTCCGTGGCCAGGACAGTGATGAGTGCCCACCCCCGACTCTGTCCCTGCATCCGAGCTGTGGTTTCCATCATGAACACATGATCCAGCCTTGCAGGCAGCAGAGGAAGAGCCCAGGGGACAGAACTTGCTCTGGGGCGGAGGTGCCTGTCCTTCCTCCCAGGAGTCGGAGAGGGAGCTGCAGAGTCCCTGGGGCAGCAGATGGCTGCTGCATGCTTCCCTGAGTCACTTGCCCACAGCCGGGCAGTGGCAGCTGCTGTTCATGCCCAGGACCAACCCCTCTGAAGCTGGGGCGCTCTTGGCAGCGGTCTTCAAGGCTAGAGGTTCCTGGATTTATTTTCAGGACCATGAATGTGTATATTTGCTTGGTGAGAAGCGGCACTGAGGGTAAATTGCAGAGGGGCTGAGGTGCTGCAAGGAACACAGATGAGGTCCCATGACATCCACCTGTGCACTTCTGCTCTTCCCGTTCCAAAGCCCTGAAGAGCATAGGGGGCTACCCTACATCTACCAGAAAAGGCTTTGCGACAAGGCCGATCTGCTGGTGGGAGGCCTGCGACAGGCATCACCAGGGTCCTCCTAAGGTACATCCATCCTGGCGTCCTGGGACTTCCAGCACTAAAACCAAGACAGTCCTCAGCACACCAGGATGAGTTGCCCTTCGGAGTCCTGCCAGCAGGCGCTCAGCACCAGGATGGGCAACCTTGTTATTCTAAACCAGCCTCCTCTCTCAAATTTGCCACCCTCTATGAAACTCTCCAGCCCTCCCCTGGCAGTGCCTCCACCGGCCCCGAAAGAACGGAAAGCGCAACCGTTGAGGGCAACCTGGAGAGCGTGTCCCTGGAACTCAATCCTCATTTGCCAAGCCCCATCCTTCCCCCTCTTACCAGGTGGGTTGCCTTGGCACGCAACTTGGTGCCTCAGCTCGCTACATCTGTAAAGTGGGAATCCTAACAACACCCCTTTGTAGTAGCAGAATCATCCTGAGGAACAGACGGATGAAAACAGGTCAACCTCTTAACAGAGTGCTGGCTCACAGCAAATGTCACATAAATCTTGGCAATTGCTATTACTATGCACAGAGAACATGAGAGAGGTTCTCATAGGGACTTACATGTGTCACCTTGTCTAATTAAAAATAAATTTTTTAAAGCCTTGAGACAGATGGTATTAATCCCTGTTTGACAGATCAGGAAATAGGCTTAGAGAAGTCATGGGGAGACTGGGGGTCAGGGCAGGGCAGGGCCGGAGGGGCAAAGGTGGATATTCAGAGCCACAGTGACTGCTTGTAAGAATGCCACCCTGCGTGCAGCCTCTCCAGCCGCTCAGTGTGCCAAGACTGACGTTCCAGTGTCCAGTGGCCGACAAGCCCTGCTCCAAGCCATCCTATGCCTGCCTTCCCTGGCCTCCTCAGGCCTCATGTGTTCTGGATCTCTCATTTCTCAGTGTCTTCACACTTCCTGCCCCCCTACTGCGAGAGCTCCTCACCTTGCCATGCACCTGGCTGGCCCCATCTCATGGGCCAGCAGCCCGTCAGGCAATCATGCCACCTGAGTGAGCCCTTAGTGCAGGGCACAGTCTCACAACAGTGCCCAACAGACCCCAGGCCCAGATGCCCTTGAGAGGCTCCCTGAGCTGCCTCTGCTCACTGGGACTCTGCCATGGCTCCCACTCTGTCCTGCCTCGCACTGGCTGCAGTCGTGACTGGATGTTTATGTGTTCCTTTGTCAGTATCTGCCAGCCCCCTCTAGACTCCATGAGGGCAGGAACTGTACCTGATTTATTACCATCTGTGGCACATACTAGGTACTAAATAAATAATAATTGCATGACTCTCAAATGGATGAGTGAGTGAGAAATGGCAGAAGTATGCCTGGGTTACCTGGGTCACTTGTTTGGATTGTCAGAGCACCACTGAATGGGGTAAAAGAGTATTTCTGATGATACCTATATGAGAGCCCAACCAAAGGACCTGGGTCTGCTTAGAGGGGGCTCAACGTCATGTTCAGGGCTTCCAGCCAAGCTCCTGCCACCCCAGTGTCAAAGACAGAGACCTGCTCTGTGGCTCACTATGACATCCCCAGGGACGACCACAGCACACAGCAGGCACCTGATGTGTTTTTGTTAAATGAATAAATGTCGCCAGCAGGTGTGGCTTCAGTGCAGCCACTTTTCTGTATTTAAGCTGGAATCCTATTTCGTTGATCGAATATTAACTGGAAAACCATATTCTCTGGAAATTACCTGGAAGCTCCCTGAAAAATGTGATACTTACCTAGGTCAGGGCCTGAGCATTCGAACATCAGGATATCAAACTGGCAGATCTCGCTGCCATTGTCCCTCTACAAAGAACAGTGACATAATCCACACAATAAACACGAACAATTTCCATTCAAGTCCAGTATCCGCACTTGGGTCACAGTTCTTTGGAAAAGAGTCTTTCCTGAGCCTCAGTTTATTCATCTATAAATGTAGATGATAAAAATACCGACCACACAGGGGAACTGAAGGATTAAACTCAATGTTATCTGGCACACAACAAGCAGCTATTATTATAATTGTTTAAACAGAAGGTATCATTTCAAAAGGAAGCTGTTTAAAGCTCTGAAGATATTTTGTAGGAGAATTTTCCTGACGTCATTCTATAGACAGAAAAAAGTCAGGAAATTCCTTGAAAACTGCTGTCTTAATGAGAGTGTTCCTTCCAAATCCCACTGCCACCACAATCAACTCTCCAGTTTGAGGTGGATTCTGATTGAAATTATAAAAAAAAAAAAAAAAAAAAATTGGCAAGATGAATGTATATTGCAAAACAAAATGTGTTGCTTTTAAAGTGATTTCGGAGCCTCAGTAATTAGTCTAGCAACTTCCAAAGACACATTCTGTAGTCATCATTCAGTCTTTGTTTCTTTTGGTAATCTGCCTTTCTTCAAAAAAGAAAAAAATCAACTGGGGAAAAACATCTGTTCGGAAGCTGCCTGGGACTGAAGCCCCCCTCCCCGCCAGGCTTTGCTGGGCTCAGTATTATAAGGAAACTCCCTTGGATCCCACATTTTTTCTTCCTGCCAGGCCGCTCTTGGGTCACTTCTCAGCTCTGGTGGCTGCTGAAACGAGACAGATGCTGCTTTACAAAATAACTCAAGAACATACCAAAGCCTGTTGCTTCCAGCACTTAGAAAATCTGACATTCAAATATGCAAATATTTTATGGCACGAAGAGAGAAAAAAAGAGAGAAGGAGCTGCAAAGTCACATTTGAAACGAAACATACTGGAGATGAAAAGCAAACTGGAATTTACACTTCTGGATTATAATTAAACTGGTGCTATTATCAGAGAAAAGCACAGAATTCGCCACGATTTGCTGCAAGGGTCTCTCGTTACTGCTGAAGTCACCAGACATGTCACCCAGTCTCCAGCACCTGCACGATGACAGAGCTGGATTTGCAGCCCCGGATGCGAGCCTCATCGTCAGCCTCACAGAAATGCCCTTGGCACAAAGGACAGGGAGGGGAGCGAGGCAGGAAAGCCAGACAACTGTCTTCACCCAATTTTCCACAGTGCAGTGTATGTTCCTCTAAATATCTGGATTCAAATTCTGTTAAACGATCACCAGCTTTCACACAAACTTTGAGTTCATTTTCTTGGAGCTATGAGGGAATGAGCAAAGTCAGCCCTACCATCGTGGAAGGTGAAGTGAAAAGAAAAGCAAACCAGAAGGCCTAAGTCAATCGGGCTCAGACCATTAATAGCGGAGTTATTCTGATCAGTGACTTAACCTCTTAGAGATGCTCTTGAGGGGAGTTAGTCCAGAGGATTCCAAAGCCATCTTCCAGATCTCGGGGTCTATGAAAGACTGTAGTAGAAAAAGAAGAATCCGATGAACCTGCGTTTAAATCATAGTTTTGTTATTGACTCGCTTCCTGAATTTGGGCAGCTTGTTTGGAGTCGTCAGCTGAGGTTTCTGTGTAGAACAAGGACAATAGCACCTGGCTCACAAGGTTGCTGAAAAGTTTCACTGCAATTATGTCAGTAAAACATTTGACATAGGTTGAATTCTGCTATTACTCCCTGTCTCTTGTTTGTTTGTTTGTTTTATGACAGAGTCTTGCTCTGTCACCCAGGCTGGAGTATGGTGCCACAATCCTGGCTCACTGTAACCTCTACCTCCCAGGTTCAAGTGATTCTCCTGCCTCAGCCTCCCAAGTAGCTGGAATTACAGGTGCCCGCCACCACACCCGGCTAATTTTTGTATTTTTAGTTGAGACAGGGTTTCACCGTGTTGGCCAGGCTGGTCTCAAACTGCTGACCTCAGGTGATCCACCCACCTCAGCCTCCCAAAGTGCTGGGGTTACAGGCATGAGCCATCACACTTGGCCTACTCCCTGTTTCTTATAATTTCTTCTCCTTTGTGATGGAAGCCAAAGAACACAACCAGACAAATCATGCTGAGAAGCAAATATCGTGACTGGGACGCCTGCAAGGCTAACCTCATCAATACCATTTTCAGGCCTGCTGCAATAAACTTTGAAGGTCTGCATTCAGGCCCAGTCATACATGGGACTAGCCACTTAATTGAAAGACCATTTATGGCACTTTTTGATTTCTAATTGGCCGTTCCCTGATGCCAAATGTACTTCTGAACATGTCCTGCCATCATCAACTAGCATGTATTTAGTGAATACAAATTTATTTTTAATACGATTCTGGCAATAAAGAGTGAACTTTACTATCTGACTCCTCCTGGCCTCTTAAATCACAGAAAGATACAGAAATTAGTTTCTTGTTGTATGGCTGGGGTGCAGTGATGCAATTATAGCTCACTGTAGCCTCAAATTCTGTGCTCAGACCTTCCAAGTAGCCAGGATTACAGGCATGAGACATGATGCCTAGCTAATTATTTTTTTATTTTTTGTAGAGATGGAGTCTTGCTATATTGCCCGGGTTGGTCTCAAACTCCTGAGCTCAAGCAATCCTTCTGCCTTGGTCTCCTAAAGTGTTGGAACTATAGGCATGAGCCAGTGTGCAGGCCTAAAAATGAATTCTGCTTGTTTTAAGTTTATCTGTAACACTTTTCCCCCTTACTTGACATGGACCCTGAAATTTATTAATCTGCTTAATTTAATCAGTTGATTCCACTGGCATTTGTGCCATATTTTTAATACTGAGACCTACTATGTACCAAGTACTATGCTAAGCACAGAATAAACAAGAGGAATATTTCTTTGTTTTTGTTTTGTTTTGTTTTGTTTGAGACAGGGTCTCACCATGTCACCCAGGCTGGAGTGTTGTGGCATGATCTTAGCTCACTGCAACCTCTGTCTCCCGGGTTCAAGCAATTCTCCAGCCTCAGCCTCCCGAGTAGCTGGGATTACAGGCATGTACCACCACACTCGTCTAATTTTTGTGTTTTTAATGGAGACAGGGTTTCACCATGTTGGCCAGGCTGGTCTCAAACTCCTGACCTCAAGTGATCAGCCCACCTTGGCCTCCCCAAGTGCTGGGATTACAGGTGGGAGCCACTGTTCCTGGTCCATTTATTTGCTGTTGATAGGATGAGGGAACTCTCCTTTATCAGCAGGTTTGGCTACATTAAAAGACGTTATTGGAGAGAACATAATGAAAGAAGTCTGCCTCCTAGAGAAACAGAAGAGTACCTTGTATTAGTTATCTATTGCTATTTAACAAATCACTCCAAAACTTCGCAGCTTACAACAATAAACATGTATTATTTCACATAGTTTCTAGACTCGAGGAGGAATGAGCTCAGCTCGATGGTTCTGGCTCAGGGAGCCTCTCGAGGCTGTAGGTGAGATGAAAGTCATCTGAAGGTTTGACCGGGACTGGAGGATCTGCACCCAAGGTGGCCACGCACACACCTGGAAGGGCAGCTCTGGCTGCTGGCAGGAGGCCTTATTCCTCCCCTGGTGGTGCTGTCTCATGGGGATGTTAGAGTGGCCTCATGACGTGGTAGCTGGCTTCCCCTAGAGAGAGTGATCCAGGAGAAAGCCAGCATGAGCCACAATGGCTTTTATGACCCAGTCTTTGGAATTCACATTTTGTTACTTCTGCAATTTCCTATTGGTCACACAGGCCAAGTCCACTCAGTACAGGAGGGGGTTACAAAGAATGGGGATGCCAGGAGGCGAAAACGGTCGGGGCCATACAGGAGGTTGGCCGCCACACATAATTGGACAGAAAGGCCAAGCATGGTGGCTCATGCCTGTAATCCTAGCACTTTGGGAAGCTGAGTCAGGCAGATCACTGGTGCTCAGGAGTTGGAGAACAGCCTGGTCAACATAGCAAAACGCTGTCTCTACAAAAAATATAAAAATTAGCCATGCTTGGTGGCACATGTCTGTGGTCCCAGCTACTCTGGGAGGCTGAGGTGAGAGGATCACTTCAGCTCAGGGATTCCCGGTTGCAGTGAGCTATGATCGTACCACTGCACTCCAGCCTGGGCGACAGAGCAAGACCCTGTCTCTTAAAACAAAAATTAAATCAATAACAATAATAACAGAGAATGAGCCTCAGTTACATTGACAAGTGTTATTCTATAAGGCACCATTGCAAGGCTCCCGGTTTTGCACCAGGCAGATAACTGTGGCTTCCTAAGGCTCCATTGCATTGCCTGAGGCATGTCCTTGGGGGACTGCCTCCTGGGTATTTGCTAGTGCTGAGTACCCGCAGCCTCTGCCCCCAAGTAAATGCAACTCCATTTAGCCCCTTGAGCAGAGATTATCTGTCCCTGCTGCCCTTTGAGAGGCTGACTAGTGACAAAGCTGAAGCCCACCTCTCCTCTCCCTGTTCTGTTAGGCCCTGAAGACACAAAGTGGAAGGAAGGTGAGGAAGGCATCAGAAATCTGCCAGTCAGTGAGTTGCTCTGCTTTAAGGCTGCACTGACGGCACAGGGCTGATGTGACTCCTGGGCCCGCAGCACTCTGGGAAGTGAGCCTGATCTTAGAGGTTGGCGGGTTCTGCTGACACTGTTTAACCTGGTGAATAATAAAATTAGGGCCGATCTGCTCAGAACCACCCGGCTGGGGCCATCTAGGGAGAACACAGGGCAGAGACATGCTGGCCCTGAGCTGGAAGGCAGCTGGGACTTTGTAGCCTGTGAGAATGACGTCATCTGACAAGAGAAACCTGCAGAGTGAAGGAGAACTACTCCACCGGCCTCCACACACTGCAGGACTCAAGGTAGGTGTCAGGACCTCTGCAAGGAGGAAGCAGATCTGTCCCAAGGCACATTATGCAAACAGCAGAGCTGCCAAGGGTGAGTTGAGATGCAAATCCTGAGGGCAGAGATAACAGCATTTCCCTGAGCCCTTGGCTCAGCAGAAAGACAGTTCACCTTCCACAGCAGTCAGGAGCTTCTGAGGTGCCTGGAGAAGCCACCCAACCCCTTCCCAACCTCCCTGCCTCTGGTCACTACCCTGCAGCTAGAAAGAAGGCACAGCACAGCCCGCGACCTCCAAGTCCTTTCCCTTCTACAGTGGCCTCCACATCCAAGACAGATCCAAATGCAGGCTCAGACCCATCTTACTCTTCCTAGGAGCTGCAAGAGTGTGTCTAGCTCTAGTCTAGTTGTTTTGCATAAATTGTTTCAAATCTGAGTTCATATTGTTCCCTGTTTTAGAGCCTCTTGTCCCAAATATGCATTCTTTGCTTTTTCCAGCACATGCGCAGAAAGAGAGGCATCTGTACATTTCCCCCTTTAATTGGAAAGGAAGATCTGAGTCCCTAATCCCTATCCACATGGCCACGCCAAGGCATCCTTACCCGACAAAGGGCTTTAGTACACACACACACACACACACACACGGACGTACACATACATACACAAACATACATATACACATATACTCTACTAAAACAAATGTTAGAGAATGTAAATGTAAATAATATTATACATTTCTTAGAGTATTTAGAAAAAGGCAAATACCCTAGAAGAAAAATTGACAGGAAACCTGTAAAAGCAGTTTACAGCAGACACTATCCAAATGGCCATTCAATACAAGAGAATTTCTCAGTGGTCAAGAAAATGCAACTTAAAACTATAATGAGTTACCACTACACACCCATCAGAGTAGCTAAAATTAAAAGAACTGATAATACAGATAGGGGCAGTGGCTCATGCCTGTAATCCCAGCGCTTTGGGAGGCTGAGGCAGGCGGATCACTTCAGGCCAGGAGTTCGAGACCAGCCCGACCACCATGGTGAAACCCTGTCTCTACTAAAAATGCAAAAATTAGCTGGGTGTTGTGGCGGGCATCTGTAATCGAACTTGGGAGGTGGAGGTTGCAATGAGATGAGATGGTGCCACTGCACTCCAGCCTGGGCGACAGAGTGAGACTCTGTCTCAAAAAAAAAAAAAAAAAAGGACTGATAATACAAAATGTTCCCAATGCTGCAGAGCAACAGGCAGTCTCTTGTGTTCCCAGTAGCAGTTGGAAATGGTGTAATCGCTACAGAAGACTGTCAATACCCATTACAGTTGAACAAATGCACCCCCCATGACTTAACAACCTTACTACTACATACATACCCTACAGAATGCATGCACCTGTCCCCCAAAGGACACATGTTAGAATTTCATAGCAGCAGCATGATTTGTATAATGAAAAGGATTGAAAACAAGCCAAATGTCCACCACCAATGAAACGAATAAATTGTGGTATATTCATATAGTAGAATAACCAATAAAAATTAAGGAACTACAGTTCTACAGAACAACATGGCTAAATCTCAGAACATAACCTTTAAACATAATCTCTAATAAAAGAAAGTAAACACAAGGAATACATACCATGTGATCCATTTATACACAATTTACAAAGGGCAAGACTACTAGTTTTTAGTAATGAAAGTTTAGGTAGTAAAACTATGTTGGTTTTCATAAGAGAAATGATCATGATCACCTTCAGGGCAATGGGAGGGGTGGTGATTGGGGCCAGTTGTGAAGAGAGAAGCTACTAGGATATTGGCAATGTTGTTTTCTTGACCTTGGGTGGTAGATATACAGGAATTTGCTCTATGATAATTCATTGACCTGTACATTTTTGTTGTGCATTTTTTTGTTTGAGCATATATTCAGCAATAAAAACAGTAACTGACTGGGTGCAGTGGCTCACGCTTGTAATCCTACACTTTGGGAGGCCAAGATGGGAGGATCAGGATCACTTGAGGCCCAGGAGATTGTGGCCAGCCTGGGCAACATAGTGAGACCCTATCTCTACAAAAAAAATTTTAAGTAGCCAGGCATGGTAGTGTGCACCAGTAGTCTCAGCTTCTTAGGAGTCTGAGATGGGAGGATTGCTTGAACCCGGGAGTTCAAGTCTGCAGTGAGCCGTATTCATGCCACTGCACTCCAGCCTGAACAGCAGAGCAAGACTCTGTCTCAAAAAAAAAAAAAAATGTAGGTGTGGATAGTCACAGTGGTAGCAATTGTGCTTCTTGCTTTCCCTTAGTTACCTCAATCAGTTCAGCCTAAACTTTGAGATGGCAGAAAGTACTATGAATCTGGAATTACATCAAGAAAGTTATTTTCCTTCTTTAAGATTCAGTGATTCTATCTTTAAAGTGTGATGATACCTATTGTAGATGGTTCTTATGAGGATTAAATCAATGAACATGTGAACGTGTTTGGCACATGCTAGATACCCAAAGTTTGTTCCCCTAGTAGTAGCAATAGTTGTTGTTGTTGTTGGTGGTGGTGGTGGTGGTGGTGATGGTGGTATTGTTGTTTAACTTAGGACTCAAATAGTGAGGCACTGTAGGAAGGAAGACCAGACCCAGAGGCTGTGAGCTGCTGTTCTGGTTATGTATCGCTACATAGCATTCATATTATCCTACAATCTACCGGTTCAAAACAACAATTTTCTTGTACTTACAGCCACAAGAAAGGCAGGTTCAGCTAAGCAGTTCTTACTGAGGGTTTCTCACGAGGATGCATTCAGATGTTGACTGAAGCTGCAGTCAGTGAAGACTCAGCCCAGCTGGGTCTCCAAGAGGCGGCTCAGGTGCTTGGTGGTTGCTGCTGGCTTTTGGCTGAAAGCTCACTTGGAGCTACTGGCTCTGCCTTTGTTCTGAGCTTCCTCACAACAGGTGATCCCAAGTCTCTGAAAGTGAGTATCCCAGCGGGCAAGGTAGAAGCTGCATTGTTTTTTATGACCCAGCTTTGGAAGTCATCTAGTGTCACTTCTCCATAATTCATTGGTTAAAGTAGTCACATACATGCCTAGATTCAGGGATGGGGGCATAGAATTTGCCCCATCTTTTAGTGTTCAGTTTACTGTGAACACTAAGATTGTGTGTGAATTCTGGAAGCCATTCCTCCAACATTATAAGCAGCCTTTCATAATGGTTGAGTTCTGTCTGGGTTCAAATTCTGACTCTGCCACTTACCCTGTGGAAGTTACTTAAAGTTCCCGTGTCTCGGACTCCCCGTTGCTGAGGGTCATTACCTAGTACTGCCTCCACGGGCTCTGTTGGAAGGTGTGTGTGGTCCATGGTGAATAGCTCAATGAATGTTATCTTTTAGTATCGTTTCTGCCTGGCATGATATTCAACCCCATGGTGTTGGGCTCTGGTCGTGTCCCTCCTAACATCGTTCTTAGGTGCCCCACACGCTTCCTATGGAGATAGCCTCCTTCCCGGAATCTCAGTCATATGGCTGCCTCTGGAAAGGAGGGGCCAGGCACGTACAATGGGAAGAACCCTCGAATTGCAGTTGGGCAGGCCTGAGTCCAAATCCTGCTTCTGCCTCCTACTTGAGGGGCGTGGGATACACTGCCTGTTCTCTGAGAGGTGTTTCCTTCTCTGTAAAGAGGAGGAAAATGAGACCTCCTTGACAAAGGGACTGAAGAAATTCAATGAGAAAGTGTTGATGGGATCACTTAGTACAGTGTCCGCGTTTCACGGGTATTTAGATTTTCTGTTTATTTTTAGTTTTCAGAAGAAAAAGAACATAAATCTCAGAGATCACCAAAGAAGCATATCTCAGTGGCTGAAATAAACACCTCAATTAAACCATTCATCTTCTCTGGACAAGTTCAGGGAGGCATACAATCTTTGCCGAGGCACTTCTGTTACTGTGGGAAGAGCCCATTTGCTCATTGATTCATGCAACGGATATTTATTAAACACCTACTGTGCACAAACAAGCGAAAACAAACAAGTGGGGGTCTTCACTGCCTCCTAAAGGGGTCTCCTCCAGATACTACCCACACCAGCAGCCCAGAGGAGCACTGCTGTGGACAAAGGCCTGCTCTGGTAAATGTCCAGCGAGGGTCTGTGATCCCTGACATGGCTGAGGTACAAGGATAGCGTAGTTCAGTGTGAGATGAGGTTAGGGGCACCACTGCAGGAAGTCAAGGCACAGGCCTTTTCTGAATTTATAGAAAACATCAAGGCCAGAGTTGGGTGGAGCCCAGTGGTGCAAGGGGATCTGCACCAGGTCTGACCAGCAACCCTAGGAAAGAGAGTCAAAGGAATGTGGATCTAGAAACTGTGATTTCCCTCTCTCAGGGATTTAGAACCTACAAGCAATGAGGCACTGGAGATTGGGTTGGATGCCAGTCTCCCACTGGGGCTTTACGAACTGCCCAGCCCAGCTGATGGCTCCTTCACACGAAGAGGCAGCTCTGCTCTGCAAAGACAAGGTGGTGGTTGAACTCAGGCCCCTGGAGCAAGGGCTCTCTACCCTCAGTCCTCACAAGAATGGGATGCTGGGGCCACAGGGGAGTCCGGGCTGTGGGAAGAGTATTGCTGCTTCCCCTTCCTTGGATTCCAGCCACCAATGAATTTGCCATTTCTCCACTCAGAGAAGGTGAGGCACCCCAGAGTTTCTGGATAAAGCAAAGTGTATCACCCCCAAGCAAACTTGTGTTTTGGCTTTTTTATAATATCTACATTCACTCTCCACAGAGGCTATTTCCATAGAGCCCTCAAAATGAAAACTATACGAATGGGCCAAAGCCAAACAAAATGAGAACAGGTTTGTCACCTTTTTGACAAACTGCCCACAAGTTTATCAATAGCACTCAGTTCTCTGAAGTCACCTCATGACATCCAGCTCCATCCGTCTTTCAGAAGTCACAGTCAGCCGCACGGTTCTGCCGTCGGAAGGTTACACAGGCCTGCGCTTCCGTCCTCTAAAAGAAATAGACTTAGGAGAATAATTGAGGGTTCAGGGGAAGAAGAGTTTCCTGAGGGGACAACCAGGGACAGATTAACCAAATTACATCAGGGTGACAAACACGCTTACCTTGATCTATGCATTATATAAACACTGAATGTCTCATTTTTCTTTTCTTAACTTTGTTTTCTGTGTCCTGTGGATGGTTGCCCATGTCATGCTGTCTGTCTTTAGACTTGATTCCTCAAAGACAGGTCTTTGTCTCAAATAATAATTTTTATTTAAAAACATGAACGAGGCCAGGTGCTATGGCTCATGCCTGTAATCCCTGCACTTTGGGAGGCCGAGGCAGGAGGATCACTTGAGCCTAGGAGTTTGAGAGCAACCTGGGCAACATAGTGAGATCCTGTCACTACAAAAAAATACAAAAACTATCCAGGCATGATTTCACACGTCTATAGTCCCAACTACTTGGGAAGCTGAGGTGGGAGGATCGCTTGATCCCAGGAGTTCAAGGCTGTGGTGAGCCATGATTACTCCACGGCACTCCAGCCTGGGTGACAGAGCAAGGTGCTGTCTCAAAAAGAAATTTGGAAACACCCCAGGAAGTGTGTACCCCGCCTAAGAGCGAGAGCCTAAGCATGATGGAACTGCTGCTGGCAGCCCCGGGAGAGAGGCAGGAGCGTTCTGATGTAAAATGTTCCTGATAACTAAGAACAAAACACTGGAAAAAGCAGACTATTGATAATATTTGTAAGGGGCACATGATTAGATTAAGTGTTAGAAGGAGGAGCCTAAAAATGGGGTACACAGAGAACCATAAGCGGATAGAGCCAGGCTACAGCCATTATAAAGGGCACTGGGAGCCCCTGCAAAGCCCCAAATACCTCACATGGGGGCACTGGAGAGGTGCTGGCCTAAGGGTCCAACACCTCAGTGAGGCAGGAGGAACAAGTGCAGGGCCTGCCTCACAACACGGGGACTGCAGTTAATGACCATGCACTGTAGCCTTGGGGGTTGCAAAGAGATTTTAAGTGTTCACAACACACAGTGATAAATATATGAGGTAATGTATGTTAATTAGCTCTGTTTAGCCATTTCATAATGTATCAAAACATCACAGGCCAGATGTGATGGCTCACTCCTGTAATTCTAGCACTTTGGGAGGCCGAGGCAGGTGAATCACTTGAACATGGCAAAACCCCATCTCTACTAAAAAAGCACAAAAATTAGCCGGGCATGGTGGCGCATACCTGTAGTCCCAGCTACTTAGGAGGCAGAGGTCACAGTGAGCCGTGATTGCACCACTTCACTCCAGCCTGGGCGACAAAGTGAGACTCTATCTCAAAAACAAAACAGAACAAAAAACCCCGTCATGTTGTACATCAAAAACACATGCAATTTTTGTCAATCAAATTAATACTTTTTTAAATACAGTTAAAAAGGAAAGGGTGTGGAATATTTAAGGAAGAAGTATTCATTCTTAATGGCTAATCTTTAATAATGCAATAAGCCACCACGCCCGGCTAATTTTGTATTTTTAGTAGAGATGGGGTTTCTCCATGTTGGTCGGGCTGGTCTCGAACTCCCAACCTCAGGTGATCCGCCCGCCTTGGTGGGATTACAGGCATGAGCCACCGTGTCTGGCCTGGTTCATCTTTCAAACATGACTTTCTCCTTAGATGTATGAAAAAGAATTCATAAAGAATGCTATTTTCCCAAGAAGCAGGTGAGTTCTTGGACTTGGAACTATAAGAGCACATGGTAGGTGTCCTTAGTGTGTCATTAGATACCCTTGCTGCACTGTTGGACCGGACCAATTCAAAAATAAAACAAAAGGTCTAAACCCAGATGCATCCATTCCTCCCCAACAACGTCCAGTCCATTATGGCTTCACTGCCTGGAGCAGGAGCCTGAGGTGGGCGCTGCAGTCTGGCTCCTGCACTGAGTCTCACACCTTCCATGGAGCCCTCATGCCCAGCTCTGCATTTCTCCTTGATCCAGACTGTTCCGTGGGTATTTTTAGCCTGGCTTCTTGGCAGTTTCACAAATGCTTTTCAAGATGCTTATGGGCATGTACTGAGAAAATGGTAGAAAACTGGGGAGCTCCCCTGAAATCTGCTCACTGTACCTTTGTCCTACAGCCCCCCTCAAGAGGGTCCCTGTCTTCCTCTCTGTCCCAGTTTTGCCCTCTGGCATGCCTGGTGCCAGAAACCTAGGCTGGATCTATCCTAATAACTTTGGCATGAAATGAAAAGGAAGGCTCTTAAAGATATTACTTTTTTGGTTATTAAGCAAAGTGTCAGTTCTCCAATGGATTAACCTCTATTTGACTTTAGGACTCTAAGCACATGGCTATGAGCTTGGAAGTTGTGATTCTTTAACTTCAACAAGAGAATGCTACACCAGAGGAGGGAAATGGGGCCACAGGGAGGGCAAATTTGCCCATTTGACACCTCCGGAAAAATAAGTAAGCATGGAGATCCCTTTCGTCTCTCTTCACTGAAAAAGTTTAGGAAGTACGGCAGCAAGGCAAATTTAGATGGAAAGAAAACTTTGTTGATGTTGGGGTGTCATGTTCTGTCTTAAAGGCTTGAGAGACGCTAGTCATCTTCTCCATACAGGCTTAAAAGCAGTTTCCCTTATAAGATGTTTAGGAAGAAGAGAGATGGCTCAAATACAAGTATACCAGCAGTGGGGTGGGGTGAGCTAAAGATGAGTTGGAGTAATGGGAAGAGCATCGAGGAAGGAGTGACTCTAAGTAGCAAGCCACTCAGCACTCCTGGACCTTGGTTTCCTCTTCTATTTAATAAGGAGCTGAAGTGAACGTCCTTAGCTTTCAAGCTCTGACATTGTATGATTCTGGAGGTCTTGTCCAGTTTGAGAAGAATGTCATTCCAAATGGTGAATCCCAGGATTTGTAAGGTTACATCACTAGTCACTGGCAGGTCAACTTTCTCAATTACTTGTGGTAGAGTCTTGGACTCCTCTGACGCCACAGAAAAGAACAGATGATGTCCCTGGCAGGATGCAGGCTCACAGAAAATCCCTTGCTTGAATTAAATGGAAACCTTTTCACTTGATGAGCATGGAGACAGTGAGGCTGTAGGGGAGAGAAAGAGAAGAAAATATAGCAGAAGAACAAAGATTCTTGAGAAAGCTCCACTGTTGGAGGAGACCTCTCCTGTCCAAAGAAGAAAGGAGATTATGTCATAGAAATACATGGCTATCCCTGCATATTTATTTATATATATATTTATTTATTTAT
>NW_016805314.1:3728061-3760150 GCF_001698545.2 Rhinopithecus bieti
TTTATTTATTTTTTGAGAAGGAGTCTCGCTCTGTCCCCCTGGCTGGAGTGCAGTGGCGTGATCTCAGCTCACTGCAAGCTCCGTCTCCCGGGTTCCCGCCATTCTCCTGCCTCAGCCTCCCGAGTAGCTGGGACTACAGGCGCCCGCCATGGCGCCCGGCTAATTTTTTTTTTTTTGTATTTTAGTAGAGACGGGGTTTCACCGTGGTCTCGATCTCCTGACCTTGTGATCCGCCCGCCTCGGCCTCCCAAAGTGCTGGGATTACAGGCGTGAGCCACCGCGCCCGGCCTCCCTGCATATTTATTCATCACCTAGACAAATCACAAGGTGAACAGGGAGATGCCAGCCCTGTTGCTGTCCTCATGCCAGATCTTCTGTGTCCTTCTTACACACAAGGCAGGTGATAGGGCGGGTGGACCCGCCTGCTCCCTCACAGTGACGGATGTTGAGTGGCACTGCAGCATGGCAGGATCTTGTCACAGCCATTCCCGTTTCAAATATTTGTGCCAACTACCTGTTGGCATTGCCCTCCAATATCCAGAAAACCCACTGCATCTTCTTCTCTCAAATACAGCGGCACTTGTAGAGCAGCACGTCCAAGCCAGAAAGCATTGTGGTTAGGTACCAGATGTGTATTTGCGCTCACATATGAAAACTTTCTGCTATTTTTCATGTATAAAATGATGCTAATGTCTGCCCATTCTCATAAGAAGGTAACGTGATGGAAGAAGTGGATGTTTCTGAGAAGTCTCGAATGCAGACAGTTATGATCATTGCCCTCTGTCAAGTGGATGGCTGGCATCCTAGACTTCTTTGTCACACAAAAGACATCTCTGCCTCTTGCCACCTGGAACAGACATCTTGCTTCTGTCTATTTCATTGGTTGCTGTCTCATTCCCTTCCTTGCTTAAAAAATCTTTTTCCCTTGCTAATGCCTCTTACTTCTCTCTCTCAACTGTTATTTCGGCAGCTCTGCCATTTAGCTCCATGGTGTCATAGCAAACAGTTGGTGGGAAGGAACTGTGCTAAGTGACATCGCATCAAAATTCAGGACTGGCTTTGTAGTGGGTAGAAGCCCTCTTCAAAGCTCATCACAATTTTATTGCTTTACAGGGATTTCCCTTTGGCGAGACAAAAGAAGGCAGCCTTTAACCCCTCTACCTTCCCACCTCTAGCTACATGACGGCTGCTCCCAAGAGGGAGTCCAGTGGACCCTCATTGCCAACATGGCACGGCTGTGACCATCCTGCCTCCTGGGGGAAGGAGACGTGCCAGCAACGGGAGCTCAGGGCAGCCAGTCACCACTCTCAAACCCACACAAGCCCGACAGCCCTCTTGCTGGAATATCTGCTTCATGTTTGCAGAGCTGCGCATATTCTTCTGCACACGTTCAAACTCAGCAAAAAGAGAACACAACTCTCTTTTGAGATGCTGGCGGGTGTGCGGGCTACCCAGCCTGCACAAGGGACAGCCTGGAGAGCAGAGCCAGGTGCCCCGTGCCCAGCTCTGCCTCTTTCTGGCCGCGTCACTGTGGGCAGTTCCCTTCTCAGCCTGCTGATCCACGACGGAAATCATCGCCTTTTCCGTTCACGAAGCATTATGATGTGGTGGACTGAACATGAGCCTTAAAATCAGGCAGCATGCTAACCCTGGCTCTGTCCCTCCAACTGAGTGACTACTGGCAAACTGCTTAACCTCCCCAACCTCAGTTTCCCCATCTTAGAACAAAGACCAAATGATAAAAGATATTAAGTCTCCCACTTACACATACATATTTTTCTAGGGACGGGAAAGTGGATTTGAAAGAGAAAATGTAACCTGTTCCTTGTGAGTCTGTGAGGAGGCTGCCCTGAGACTTTCAGACCGACCCCTCTGTTCCAACAGTTCCCAATGCTAACTCCTACATAGACTCATAGATCCTGTAGCTAGGGTTATAATCAGCAGCAATTACAAAACCAGTCATTTGTTGAAAACTACTGTGTATCATTCTACTTTTTCCCTTTAAAGCCTGAAAATAGAGATGGGCTATATATTTTTTAATCACTAAAATATAAGATAGCATGTGCTAAGTGGCAAATGATGGAATTGCACAAGCAACACGTACCCCTGGAGTCCAGGAGGATGTGACTATCCCAGACGCCATGGGAGCGTGCTCCATCCATCCCGTCCTCCACCAACTCAAGGCTCCACTTGACTCTAACCAATTTCCATTTCAGGCAGAAGAGGACAAGCAAAATGGGTTATTAGGAGGATTTTAAAAACTCGAAGATTTCAGTTTTCAAAGGACACATCAGGTCACCCTCAAGCCTTCCATGAATGAGCTGCTCTCCCCTGCCCCAATTTAGGAAGCGATGTCAGCAAGACAGTGTCATGTTGGCCGCACAGGGGAAGGGGCCTGGCTCAGAGCTGCATTCAGATGAGAACACAGCAAACAGAGGAAAAGGCGGGGCTTTTATTTTTCTATGTTTTTCCTTTTTTTTTTTTTTAGACACAGGGTCTAGCTTTTTTGCCTAGGCTGGAGTGCAGTGGTGCAATCATAGCTCACAGAAACCTGAAACTCCTGGGCTCAAGCAATCCTCCTGCCTCAGCCTCCCGAGTAGCTGGGACCACAGGCATGTGCCACCATGCCCAGCTGGCATAGCTTTGACCTAACAAGCATCTGGCCAGAATCCAAGTCTTAGCACCTCCCTGGGCTTGTAAGGATAAACTGTCAAGAATTTTTCTCCCCATTTCAAAGATGAGAAAACTAAAGCACGAAATAGAAAAAGATGTTTACCCACGTTTCAAAGAAATTTCAGTAGAAACTTGTACTGAATACTGCCGGTGAAGGCCAAGTAGCTGGGCAGACCCAGGGAAGATCTCGGAGGTGCTGTCTTCCTCCCAGCCTGCAACCCTTCCCACTGAGAGTGGGCTGAAGCTGGACAAGAGGCAGGCACCTTGAGCCAGGCAACAGCTTGCAGGGGAGGAGGAAGAGGAAGAGACCTCTCCCTGGGGAGCTGGTTACTCTTTTGCTGCTGGGTTTATGTTTTTGGAATAAATCACTTGGTATAATAATAGAAATGGAGGCGCTGGAGTGAAACATCGTGACAAGAAGAGTTCCCACTGGTATGGCAATCGATTTTTTTTTTTTTTTTTTTTGGCCCTGATGTCCTGTTGCTCATAGGCGGGAGGAATTCTGACCCAACCAAGGGGAAGGGGAATGGGCTTTCTTCACCCTCAACTCACTCCACCTACCAGGATAGGGCAGGTTCTCTCACTACCATCTTGACCGACCCTGAATCTGACTGTCTAGGAGGAGGTCTTGGCATCCATGAACCATATTTATTTTTGTTAGGTTTTCTTGTGTGCTTGGAAGGGAGAGGATAGTTTTGGAACTGGAAGGGATGTCAGAGGCTATCTTGTCCAATTATCTCTTTTTCCATGAGGTTAGGGTCAGTGGCTTGCCAAGGTCATCAAACTCGTTCATGGTGGACCCAGGACCACACCTGCCTTCTGACTGTCCTTGTGGGATCACTCTCTTTCCACCACAGCATGCTCATCCCAGAGAGAGGGCGGCTGCCTCAGAGCCCACCCATCCATCTGGGGAGATTTCTAACAGATCCAAGGCAGCCCAGCACCTGCCCCGCACTGTCCCCTTGATCTCCCAGGTGGAAACCAGGTGGCCTCCTTCCCGCCCTTCCCTCAACCTTAGCTGCCCATTTCATCCCTTGCCACCCTCCAACACCCACTCAGACACCACCTCCGAGGGCTTCCTGCTCCCCTGCTTGACTTGACCGTTGCTCCATTCCCTACCTAAAGCTCCTGTACTTGGGGCCATTGCAGCTGACATGGGTCCATCAGACTGTAGTGAAGCCACTGATGTGCCCGCTTGCATGAGCATTCCTCTGAGGGCAGGACCCCTGCTTTAGGTGACAAGGCCATGGCATCTGGCATAGTCCCTGGCAGGCAGGTACACAGCGATGTTCGCTGGGTGGATACAGAATTGCTCACCTTGCAGCAGGTATCTGGCCTGCTGAGGGATGTCTCCCCCACCCCCAGGAGTTAGCAAGGCTTCCAGTTTCCCCTAAGCCTTCCCATGCTCTCCTCCGCCACGGGGTTAGGAGAGCACCTCTGATGGGGGTGAGAACAGCTGTGCAGCACATGGGAGAAGCCACAGGTGGAGTGGAGGAGGCCCCTTGGAGGCGGTGGCGGTGGGGGAGGGAGGCCACACGTTCCGGATCAGTGGTGGGAGTAGTGACAATGATGAGTCCAAGTGTAAGGAAACGCTAAGTCACCAGGAAAATCGGGAGCCACCCTGGAGGCAAGAGAAATCAAGGAGACAGAGAGAAAATGACTGGTTTGTCTTCTGTGACTTCCTTCAGAACTTTGCGACCATCACAAAGGCTGTGGCAAGAAGCAAGGTGGTGCTTCCCCAGGCTTCATGCCCCAGGGTGACAGGCCCACCATCCCTCTGTGTGTTCCCCAGGCCAAGGGGCTACCCCAGACCCAGAATGCATATGACCCTGGAGCCACGCAGGGCGTTCCTAACAAAGGGTTGGGGCAGGATTGGATTCAGTTACCAGAGCTGTGCAGCCTACTGTCAGCAGAGCTCCCTGCCTGAAGAAGGCTCCAGCCACAACAGGAAGAGATAGGAGTTAGACAGCCTGAGTCTTATTCCTGTTCTTCTACCAACAAGCAAGATCTTTGATGAACCATTTCATCTCAGGAGGTGTCCGTTTGCTCTTCTGGAATCCCAAAGGTATATCCTAAATCTATGCTTCCACAGTCACCTGCCCCTCAAGCCCCTGGCCGAGTGCGGTTCTGCGTCCCCACAACTGGGGACTGACACTGAATTGTAAATGCCTTGTACTAACAAGACTCAACAAACATCTGGTTGTGCCAGGAATTCAAAGTAGGTGGATTGCAGGAGGACCAAGGCCCAAATTTGTAAATGGAGGACGTACAGGGGAAATCCCTCAGCCAGGAGCACAGATCTTGGGCTCAGCACCTGCTGACCAGTGGGTCCAGGGAGGAAACAGAACAAGGCCAGCAGCCGAGGCCACCTGGGTCCTTCCTTCCCCTTTCCTTTCTGCCCCTGTGTGCATTGGGGGTGGTGGGGAAGGGGAACTCTGTGATCAAACCTACTAGTAAGACTCTTCCTTCCCCTTCACTAAGTGGCGGAGGTAGCTGGCTAACCCCCCCTCTGAAAAGTGATCTTCTCCCAAAGAGAAGCCAACTGGACTCTAAAACATTGTCTTGGCCGGGCCCAGTGGCTCATGCCTGTAACCCCAGCACTCTGGGAGGCCGAGGTGGGCGGATTACCTGAGGTCAGGAGTTTGAGACCAGCCTAACATGGAGAAACCCCATCTCTACTAAAAATACAAAATTAGCTGGGTGTGGTGGCGCATGCCTGTAATCCCAGCTACTCAGGAGGCTGAGGCAGGAGAATCGCTTGAACCCGCGAGGTGGAGGTTGCAATGAGCCAAGATCGCACCATTGCACTCCAGCCTGGGCAACAAGAGCAAAACTCCTTCTCAAAAAAAATAAATAAATAAAAAATGAAACACTGTCTTCTCCTTTTTCGTTTTGCCCTCTGTATAGTGGCAGCTCAATCTATACGCTGATTTTTGTTGTCCACACATCAAATGGCAAGAGGCTGCAGCCCACGAATGCTAAGTGTAGGAAGCTTCCCAGGACAGAGTTTGTTTATTGTTCTGCAGCTGGTAGAGGCTGAAGGCTGTTGGAAGAACAGGGCTCCTTAGGGCTGAGACGGGTGCTTATAGGCCTTCAGCTCCTCCCACCAGGGAGGAACATACCTCTAGGGAGATGTGAAAATTGGGGTTTTATTTCTAATGATCTCCATGGCAAAGGTCTTGGTTACCTGGCTCCCCAGTCTGACAGTTAAACCATCCTGATTGTCAGAGTTCCTGCTGCTGATGGAATGTTCCAGATGTATCTGCAGGGGAGAATTTTGACAGGTCTGAATCCCAGACCTGCTGCAGGATGCTCCTGAGAAAAATAACCTCTGCATTTCCCAATTTCACCACAAACACTGGGGAATGGACAGGAAGCACTGCATAAATTGTTTGCACCTGGTGAACAGGCCCGCTTGTGGCAAGAGTCCCTGGAAGGGTCAGGTGGTCAGGCATGGTACCAGACAGCAGAGAACAAACAAGAACAGGAGAATGGAGAGGGAGCATCTCTGGGTGAGGCTGACAGAATCCCAGTCTCTGTGTGGACCATCCCAGCTGTGGGTCCTCACAGAAGCTGGGGAACCTGGGAGCTGTGCTCTGTCTGGGAGCGTGCTGCAGCCTCTGGCTCCGCGTTCTTGAGGATAAAGAAGGAACATGCCTAACTTTGCCCATTTGCATTTCATATCCATCATCTCGACTTTGCATTCTGGCAACTGTGCAAAATCTAATCCTCACTCTTCTTACTGGTCTAGTGTTCTTACTTCTCCTTTGAGGTAGAAAAAAGTTGAAAAAGAACTAGAACTTCTTTGAAGGCACATGCATGGTGTTGGGTTGGATGAACCCATCCAAGATCTAGCCCCAACCTCATGATGCAGTCCACTCTCCCTCCCCCAGAGTGACCACACAAAAGCAGCTGGACTAGAGCATCTTTACTATTCCAGACTCAGCTCCTCCAAAAGCCCACTGTGTCCTGACTTCTGCTAAGATCCTGCACTCAAAACAAAGTAGTGCCACCGAGGTCTCCTCAAAAGCCATTGGGCGCTTTCAAGGTATGCGTACTTGGCATCTTCCCCCAAGGTGCAAGGTCAGTTGCCAATAAGAAAACAGCCTCTTTAATTAAATATTTGCTGTGTATATTGTGTAAAATTTTATACTGCCTGTATATGTGTGTGCATATATGTAAAATAATATTTGGTGATTTGCATCTTCATTTCACCCATCTTACTGTCCCTTGTGACAGCCATGCATGACCCACGCTGGCTCTTCTGACCTTCAGGTCTTCTTGCTTATCTTTGGAATAAAGAAGAAAGGTGAAAAAGGTTAATACAGTTTCTTTTAAAACACATGCTCTGTGTGGCCTCTCCCAGGATGAGGCGTTGGTTGCTCCCATCCCAGGTCTAGTCCCGGCTCTGCTAACATTTCACAAACACTATCTCTTTGAGTCCCCATGAAGTAGGCAGTTTTGTCCTCATTGTACAGACTTGGAGAGGTTGAGCCACTTGCCAGAGCTGGGGAGGGCCTACTTGGGGCTGAAATCTAGGTCCCCTTAGCTAGAAAGCGTTGGCTTAGCGTCCTGCAGTGGAGGAGCTCCTGACCCCCACTTCTGATGGGGTGCATCGGAAGGGCTTTGTTGAGAGGTGCTGGGCACAGCAACTCACACCTGTAATCTCAGCACTTTGGGATGCCAAGGTGGGTGGATCCCTGAGGTCAGGAGTTCGAGACCAGCCTGGCCAACATGGCAAAATCCCATCTCTACTGAAAATACAAAACTTAGCTGGGCGTGGTGGCACACGCCTCTAGTCCCAGCTACTCAGGAGGCTGAGGCATGAGAATTGCTTGAACCTGGGAGGCAGAGGTTGCAGTGAACTGAGATTGCACCACTGCACTCCAGCCTGGGCTACAGAGTGAGACTTCGTCTCAAAAAAATAAATAAATAAAATAAGTGCTTCGCGTGTCCAGGGCCCCGACTCCCAGAGAAAACCCTCAACCTCTTCACATTACAACTGGACCATTGAAGGGTTAAAACATCTTTGATCGGAGCCTCAGCTGCTCATCCTTCTGTTTTAAGGGCCTCTGAATCATTAGCCTTTCCAAGCAGCCTCCCTCTGCCGCCTGAGGCAGGTGAAGTGGGAGAGGGGAGCGGCCCACCTGGGTCCTGAGTCAGCGCTGACTCCCCACGCTGTCCTCCACAGATTAATCACCTCCAATTACAGCTTCTGACTGGGCACGAGTCATTCCCAGTGGCGCCTCCTCGGGCTGACCCTCGCCCCCTGCAAACAGGCTGCCTATGTGTCCAAGATGCTGCTGTACTTCCCAGAGCCCCAAAAAGGTACCCCGGCAGCAAGTGACTCAAGGATGAGGACCCACCCTCTTCCCCCTCACCATCTGCTCTCAGCAACATGAGTCTTCTGGGGCAAAAGAAAAGAGGACATGAAACTCCTCCCTTCCAGCAGCCTACAGAGGCCTGTGCACCCTTCCATTAGCGGGTTGGATCATTCCTCATGGTGTTTCTCCTAGGCAGTGACTAATAAAGCTTGTTCTCATTTCCACTAATCACACATCCTCATAGAGAAGGGTGACACACACTTGGCGTGGCTCTGTGACACCCCTTGGAGAGTGTTCCATGGCCCACCCAGCCTCTTTTCCTCGTGCCCCCCTCTGGCCTCCCTCACACCTGCCTCCCTTCTGCCGCTGCCAATGAAGCCGGGGCCCAGCTGCCTCAGTGGAATTCCTAAGCATCCTGCTCTTGGCTGCTGACCCGGGCACATGGGCACCCAAGGGCATTATGCCATTTCCCTCCTCAGCGGGTACCACACTGGGCTCCCTGCCCTGAGCTGCCAGCCAAGAGAAGGGCACACAGCCCCGTGGGGCACGAGCCGGGCCTCAGTGCCAGGGTACTGAGTGCATTGCCGTAGTATATGGCACAGTTTACTAAGAACTTTCCCGACGTCGTTTCATTTGATCTTTATATAATCAATAGTGCTCACTATACAATCATCCTCTATAGAACATGGTGTTCCCTGGAGACAAGAAAACCGTAGCCCACCCACACTCAATTAGTAAGTGGCAATGCATGACTATTACGTCATAACCCAGCTCTGGCATTAGGGTCAGAACCCCTCCCCCACAAAAGTCCTCTCTGTATGAGCTTTAGAATTAGGCAGACTCATGGCTGAATGCTCCTCTAATTCACTTCTTATTTAGTGGTAGATACTGTCCTATGCACTTCTCAAGCAGTTTCAACTCATTTCACTCCCACCACCGTCCGCTGGGGCAAGAATTATCAGGATCCTTAATTTTGCAGCTTTGAGAGTAGAGGCCGGGGTCCCCTAGCTGATAAGGACTGCAGCTCTCACCTGACTTTGGCCCAGGGCTGAACTCTTCACCTCTCCACTAAGCTGCCTGGGGCTTCTCCAACTTCTAATGGCACGAACTTGGACAAGTCACAGAAGTTTTCTTATTGTTCCAATATTCTCATCTTTTCAATGGCAGTGGTGAAAACGCCTCCCCATAGTGCTGTGTGGGGGTTAGATGGGATCGTGAGGACAGAGTATATAAAACTCCAAGCTCTGGCCTAGCATGGAGGGAGCACGAGCTAACAGCACACTCAGTCCCCAGGACAAAGCTGCGAGAGGATGGGGGCTGCGAAGGACGGACCGTGTTAGGAGGAAGATTCCCCATCCCCTAGTCCTAGAGGTCCACGGCAAGGCACATGCTAGATCCTGGGGACTCTGGGTTAGAGCAGGCACAGGGAAGTATGCCACCTGCCCCACGCCCCACCCTGTGTCATACTCATTTCTCTTTCTAAGCAGATCTCTCAAACTGGCCTGGCCAACCAGTCCCTGAGATCATTCTGATTCTAAAAAGCAAAATGTCTGTAATTAAGATTCTTAACTCTCAGGGACCTTAGTCATCTTTGAAAAATCTGATAAAACTCTAAACCATTGTTTCAGAAAAATCCACATATACCCAGGTACACAGGCATGCTCTTAGAAGTTCACAAAGGGGCCCGTTGGAGCCTAAGTGTATGAGCCTCTTTTCTGTATAATTAGGAAACATCCTTATAATCTCATCACTAGTGTCATGGGGAAAATTGCCGAGTCTTTCCTTTCCTTTTCCTCTCCAACTTCATACCTAGGCTCTGCCCTCCCACACACTCCTACGCCAGCCCCCCACCCTGGCTTCCCTCACACTGCCCCGGGCCAGGGCAGAAGCTGCAGCGGTGGTGGCAACAGCAACAGCTGTTGCTAAGGGAGCTGAGAAGCCAGGGTGGGGGCAGGAGAGTGGGCAGCAACCCAGCAGGACAGCACCCCCATGCATGTCTGAGCGCCTTGGGCCCTGGAAACGGTGTTCCCAGCTGGCTGCCATGGCAACGGCAGGCTTCAGAGCCATTCATCTGGGTCTGGACAGCTTCCCCTGCTTGCACTAGCGCTTTGTCTCCCTAAGTGGCTAACTGGGGTGTGAAAGGGTCTGTGGTGAGTGGGCAAAGGAGCACAAAAGGGCAGAAGGTGGGTCACGTGCCCCACACTGAGCAGGCACTCTGGGGGGCTGAGAGACCAGGGAGGGGGTCTGGGCCGGCTCCTGGACAGAGGGCCTGGATGTTGGAGAAGCAGCTCAGAACATGGAGACGGTCATGCCTCTCCCAAAGGCCTCCTCCTGTGAGCCTCAGCTACTTGCCCAAGAGCCATCCTAGAAAGGAGAACTACTGGTTATGTCCCAGGTAAGCCAGCAGCCAGGTGACACTTGGTCACTTCTAGATGTGGTAACAAACCGGATTTTTCCTCAGGCTGACGGGGAGGAGTCGTAAGGGTGAGAGATAGGGAATGAATGGGAGGGTTCCTAAGGGTGAGAGATTGGGAGTGAATGACTCCTGGGCCTAATTTAAACAAAGCTAAAAGACAGATGAAGTCAGAGGTGAATGAAGCAGGTTAAGGTCTTGCCTTCAGCTCAAGACCACCCATCTGGTTGTAGGTACTGTTTAACACTATTGCCATCTGAAAGGACTGTCCTTGGAAGCACTGTCCGTGGGACCATTTACTGAGTGGACATTAAACGTTGTACCTATCTCAACGTCATCTTCAAAGTGAGATTAAGTACTTGAATGAAGTATTGTCCTCTTTGCACAGATGAGGAAATGGAGGCTTCGAGGTCAAATCCCTTGTGTGGAGACATCCAGCAGAAAGTGGTAAAGCTGAGATTCGAACTTGCGCCTGTCTGCCTGCAAATCCCATCTCTTCCTGTTGTGCCAGCAGACAGCGGAAGGGCCCGAGGCTGTGTGGATGAGGCCTATTAGCCTCTCAAGTCTAGAGCAAGCCCCTCAGTGTGGGGCCCCTCCCGAGCCACACTTCCTGCCACACCTGTCCTTCAAGAAGCCGCCTTTCTTTAGAACCCCACATCTACTGTGGTGATCACTCTGCATAGCTGCTTTAAAAACATATGAAGATAACAGAAGGATCTCATCTGTGACCCAGAGTTCTCTGTGCCTGGTGGTGACTCCCAAGAAGCCCCTCAAAACACACACTGGACTCTCTGCTGCCAAAACAGGCAGGGAAGCACGTCCTGGAGCCTGCTCAGTCAGCTCTGCTCTCAGAAGCTTGGAGGGCAAACGGGGGTGACTGGGCCCAGCTGGAATAATGGAAAGAATGGGAACTAGCACTTAGAAGCACCTACTGTGTTCCAGAAATTCTGGTGCATCTGTCTGTGTAGCCTTCAGAAGAGCTGTATTGGGTTAACAGTATTTTCGCTCCATGTTACGGTGTAAGGAACTGAGTTCAGAGAGGTTAGGTAACGTGAATCAGCCCATAAAGCACTTAAACCCAAACTTAAGCTCCAACATCTCTATCATTTCTGTTCTACCCTCTGGCCTCCCCAACACTGTCTGCTCCTCATGGCCTGTTAAAGTCAGGAATCCCCAATTCAGTCTCTTAGCTGGGTGTCCAAGTAGTCCACCTTCCTCCTCAGGGCTCCCTCACCCACACAGCAGATGGGCATCTTTCATCCTGCAGCTATTTTTATTTCTCTTTTCCCATTCTTCTCACCCTCCTGGCTCAGTCCAAGCAGGAGAGCAGGAGTCAGAGCCAGAAGCCAGAACAAGGCTCTCAGCCCATGTCTTCCTCCAAGGGCAGTCAGGAGAGGAGACAGTGGGGTTCCCATCGACGCTGAGTGCCAAGGAGGGGTCATCAAGAAAGCCTGCAGAGGGGGTCTTGGTCCCTAGCCTGGCCCCAGTGCAGGGTGAGCCCTCTCCAAACTTTCCTCTCTGATCTCCAAGTCCCCAGGGGAAGCTCTGACATCCACAGCCCTTGCCAGGATCATGGGGAAGGTGGGGTTGGGGAAGCACATGCCCCTGGAGGCGATTCTCATTCTGTGGGACGGGCTGTCTGTCTCCACCTGACTTTTCCTCTCCAGGCCAGAAGGAGACCTCAGGCTCAGCCTGGTTTGGGTGCTATGCCCCTCTTTGAGATCAGTTCTTGGGAGGTAGTTTGCAGTCATTGGAAGGGCTCAGGATTAGGAGTCAGAAGGCTTATATCCTGCTCCCATTTCTGCCACCAACCAGCAAGGTGAGTTGGTATATGACAGTTTGCCTTTCTGGGCCTCAGTTTCCTCTTCTGTAGTAACTGGACCAACTGGTCCACTCAGATTCTCTAAATTGCTTCTCTGAGCTCTGGAACTTCCTTAAAAGTATTCCACACCTCCCTGCCCCTACTGACAATGCCTTCCAACCCCGACAACGCAATGTTTCTATCCCATCCAGACCCCGCCAACATGGAAAGAGTACAAGGTAGTGCGTTTGTTAGTGTTATGACTTCTTTTCTTTTCAGGCAAGAAGCTGAATTTAAATTGTGCCCCAATCGGCACCGAAGCTGGAATGCTCAAGTCTCCGATACAATGGCTTACAAAAAAACAGCTCACCTCTCACTTCTCTCTCTCTTTTTTCTGCTCTTTTCCAATCACTCAGTCAAGTCATATCTATTAAGTGGATGTGTCTGCAAGGCACTGTGCAGAAATGTAATCCAAAATGACAAGGTCCCTGTCCAAGAGGAACGTAACAATTCCACAAGAATCCAGCACAGATGGGCGCTTTAAAGGCAGCCCACTGCCCTCATGCAGGGGGGAAATATAAAGGATTTTTTAATGCCTTTTAATGTTTTAAAGTTTCTTATACCTACCTCAGTTGTTAATTTTATAGTTACATCATGTTTCTGGTGTCTGTCTGTGAGTGGTGAGACTGTCTTCTGTCTTCTCATCCAGGGAGGAAGTCAAGCTGCTCCAGACGTCAGCACTCTGTTTCACAGACTCAACACCCATGCCCTCTCCTGTGGGAACCTCAGCTTTGCACCTGGATGTGCCAACCTGGCTCCTGCATTTCCGTACCCCAACGCAAGAGTCTCAGTGCAAGGGCTGGAACATGCCAGCAGTGTCTGTACAAGCAAACGATGGCACTCAGAGCAGATGGAGGGCGTGGGGCAGTGGAGCTGTGCCTTCCCCCTCTCCTGAGGCCCCTGGGCTTCGAGCAGTCTTCATGCTCCTGAGTTCTTTCTCAAAATTCCCTCCTAAACCTCTTACAGAGTAAATGCTGCTTGCCATATCCTCTCTTTCTTTAGTCTCGACGCCTAAATACTCCACATCTGCTCCACAAATAATAACTTCTCTAGAGCTCTTTATAATTTACGAAGGGCTTGCACCCATAGTTTCTCATTTAATCTTCTCAACAATCCTGCGGGATAGGGTTATTATTGCTCCTTCTTTACAGATAAGAACCTGAAGCTCAGGGAGATTTAGTGAGGGGCCCAAAGCCTCACAGCTGGACCCAGCTGAACTAAGCTGGGACTTAACCAAGCTCTTTCGGCTTCTACATGAAATTGGAGGGAGAAACTGCTTCTCCCCACTGAGTTCTCTGCTCCCCTAACATGTCACATCCTCTGCACCTGGTGTTCTGGGAGGCTCCCATCTCAAGCTCTCCCCTGGACTCCTTACACTTCACAGAGCCCAGAGATCCAGACACAATAGGGGGTTCCACAAAAGAAGGGGAAGGAGAACAGATAAAAGAGAGCCAAGGGCACCTGCTGTTCACTCCTGACCCGGGGACCAGGCAAAGTGGCCCAGGCCAACGTTAGAGTCCTCTGTGGTGGGATCAAGGGTTTAAAACACATAGTGTGGTTTCAAGAGTTTCTTAGGGTTGATTTTTTTTTTCTTGGACAAATACAAAGAAAAATGAAGACAAAATTAGGACAATGTCCCAGGAGCCTCAAGTAAAAACTAGGAAGCAGCTGCCGGTGCAGGAAAAACCACGTCAGGGAGACAGAAGTGGAGTCTCCAGTCTGGCTGTGGTGTGTGGTTAATGGAGGCTGTGCAGGTAGAGGACGGAAGTGTCGGGAGCACTCCCTGCAGAAGAGGAGGTGTGTCGACCCCACAGCTGCCAAAGTGTCCCAGAATGAGGACCCTCGTGGGTCTGCGAGGGCTGGAAAGCAGCCTGTGGCAGGTATGCGTGGGGTGGGGGCCGAGCCTACAGCGCCCCCAGTGTTCGTAAGGGAGAGGTGCGTGGGAGCTCCCTGGGGGCTCAGACCAGGGTCAGGAGCTGTGAAGAACTGTGACCACCCTGTTCCTGGCTCCCTCGAGCCTACACTGGCTCCTGTGGCAGGGAGAAGACAAATGCCAGGTGGGGCTTAGGAGGAGGCCAGTGGGGAGCATAGAGAGGTCAGTGGATGGGAAAGACGGGAGGGGACTGGGGCAGAGGAAAGGACTGGGCCCCAAGGATGAGGGGGAAAGGCAGGCAGGTGACCTGCAGGTGGGAAGGAGAGAGAAGATGGAAGCAGACAAGAAACCATAAGGCCAGGTAACTGGGCAGAGAACGGAGATGGAGAAGCCACAGGGGCTTGGGGAGTGACACTACATGTGAGTTCACCTGTGAGGCCAAGCACCCCAGTCTTCCCTTCCTGCCACTGGTGGCTGGCATGGAACTAAAAGCTGCTGGAAACAGGTGGCAGAAGGTGGCAGATCCTGTCACTCATGCCCTCTCCTGCCTTCCCGCATCTCCCTCATCTCTGCACCCTCCCCTGGGGGCTGAGCCCAGGTTCTGCTCTGCTTCTCAGTCCCCTTGTCCCTCAGTTGCCACTTTCTGCATTTTCCCAGAGTCTTTCTGTCCATTCACCTGCCACAGACAAGGGTTGAAAATTCAGAAGCCAAGTTTCTGATGCCAGCTCTGTTCCTCAAATGCTGGGCAGCACTGGTGGAGTCCCTTCTAGTCTGAACACCACAGCTGTTTCATTGATACCCCTCCCACGGAGTTGTAAGGGGATAATAGAGCGGATGTAAAACGACTGAAAAAGCACCAAAGGATGAAGACACTTTGGATCCTACGTTTATTTCCAGGACTGAAGCCCTTGGGTTTCTTTAAGGGGAGACATCCTCGTCCTCGTCCTCGTCCTCGTCCTCGTCCTCGTCCTCCTGTGCGCCATGGCTTGTGCTGTGGGCCTGACACACCTCGGGGCTGCCTTGTCTCAAGTCAGAAGAGGAGACCATGCAAAGTGAGCCATGCTTGGGTGGAAGGTAGGTGGGCTCCCCAACATCCTCTACACAATTAGTACAGACTGTGATCTGAGGCGGCGTCTTAGAGCTAGAGGCTAAAAAGTCTCACGCCCGAAGCAGATCTAGGCATTTAACACGCAGAATAAGCTAGGTGGGTTTTCAAGGAGCTACTGAATATGCATGAGAGGAAGCAAGAGAGAGCAGGAGAATGAACATGGGGGAGACGCAGGGAAGCACAGAGGCATGACTGATAAGGGCAGAGGAGGAAAGAAGGTCTCGGACTCAGGGCATGAATGTGGTTGGACAGAGACAAGGAAAAGGATGAGGCGACATGAGGAGCAGGAAGAAGATTCCCAGAGAAATAAAGAGGCCGAGAGGAGCTGAGCCAGGCAGCCGGTGGAGCAGGCAGATGGAACAACAGAGACAAAGAACAGAGCCACAGAGTGGGCACACAGCAAGGCCTGGCAGCCAAGCCCTGTGGGTTTGGTGGGAGCAGATGCTTATATGGGAGCAGCAGCTGATGGCCCCCAGCACGTGCATCCTTGTTGACTCCAGGCCCAGCACAGCCTCCTGGGCAGCCAGCCTTAGCCTGGAGGAGCAACCCTGGTCCAGAGAGGCAGACGCATGGCGACCCTGCCCCACAGGGGCTCTGCTTCTTCTCCTCCATCCTCCTCCAGGCTCCGCCCACCTGCCCTGTCTGCATCCCAGAGCCTCGTGAATCCAGGGAAGCCATGAGCTGCCACATCACGCCCGGAAGGAAGCAGGCTGCGTTGGAGGGTGAGTGTGAACCTCTGCAGTGCGCTTCGCTCTACCTCGGGTGGGAGCGTGTGCAGGGGTGTGCACGCTGTGGGAGGGGCGGGGGGGAGACATGTCTGGGCTGGGTGGGAACTAGCACCAAGAGGCTAGGACAAGGTGGGGTGGGGACAAATCCCCAGCAGCACTGCTGGCACAGCCGCCGTGCCCAGACCCCTCTCCTCCCCGGTGCCTGGATATCAGCATCGGCAGCCCCTTGCCGCCACCCAGGCCCCAGACTGCCACAGCCTCCTCCGAGCGGGAAGGATCTGAGTGGACCCTGGTTTTTGGGTCAGAGGAGCCTTGGGGCTTCCTTGACCTCATTTTCTCCAGCTGCTACCCCCAGGCCATTTTCCCATCACTCTACAACAGTCTGGGGTGAGCGGTGTCCCCACCCCAAGAAGCTCAGAAGGGCCGGGGAGAGGGAGGTTTCCACCAGGACCTAGCCTTCGCCCCAGTCCAAAGGCACCTCCCACACTGCCCTCCACACCCCCTCAAGCCCCTCCACAAAGGACATCTTCAGAACACTACAGGGACACCCCGACATCAGGCTCCCTACGGTGCCTGGGACAGTCCTCGCTGGTCCCACACCCAAGGTCAGGGGTGCCTGCCAGTGGCCCCAAAGTGGACAAGAGGCAAGCCCTGAGAGGGAAGAGGGTAGAGGGGAAGCGGGTGGGGAGTACAGTGTCGATTGCAGGCGCAATCCGAGCAAAAGACAGGCTCACAAGAGCCAGATGGGCCAAGAAGAAACAGAAGTTCAGTAGGAAGAGACGGATAAACAGCAGACACCAAGCAAGCAGCCAAGCATATGCTTTGCAAGCAGGCAACACAAGCGCCCATAGGGTTTGGGGGGTGGGGAGGGTACGTGAGCCCACAGGGAGGGGGACATTAGGTTTGCTGTGGGCTGACTCTGCCTGGTTAGAATCAGTGATCTAATCCTTCTCCACGGAGCCTCAGAAAAATGGAGCTGCAGCTAGTGCTGGCAAGGAAAGCAGCATTTGGCAGGGTGGAGGGAAGAGTGCTTATGCTGGTGCCGGAGAGATTGGTCTCTGGTAGAAGAAACATCGCCCCAGACTTGGAAGCCTGAGTAGCCAGGTGCTGTCTCCGAGTCTCAGAGCAGAGACCCCTCACGCTGAACCAGACTCCGAAGAGGAGCAGAGGACTGCCTCCCGCAAACCCGGGGAGTCCTCGAGCCCTGCAGGTGCCAGCTTTCCCTGCTAATGAAGCCCATCTAGGCTGGAGCCCTCCGTCTGGGTGATGTCATCCTTTCGAGCTTCAGGCAGGGAAGGGGTGGAGCCAGACTAGAGCTTTGCAGAGTTTGCAGGCTCCACCCCCGACTGGTCTGACTTCTGGGCCCTGTCTACCCAGCTCCCTCTTGGCCACGGCTTCCTGGCCAGCCCTGCTGCAAACCGGGAGCTGCTGCAGGGCTGGAGGAGGGAGGGGGTCACTCAGAGTCACCTCTGCAGAGAGCAGGGCCTGGCAAGGGATAGGCCCTCTTCCACCCATCCATGCTTGTTCCCACATTCACTTCAAAGAGCCCTGAGGTTTTATAGGAAACCAGGGTCCTGGGACCCCAGCCTCAGCCTCTCCCCTCCACCTAGCATGCCCAGAAATGTTCATCTGCAGTACCAAGTACCAGGTGTCCCAACGGAATTTCTCCTCTGAATATGACTCCAGGGAGGAGTAAAACTGAGGGAGATAAGCACCACCCTGGGTTTGTTCATGCTAAGCTAAAGGAATAAAGGCTCTGCGCTGAACTGGAGCCTGTTCTAAGCCCCAAGGCCAGCCAGCCCTCCTGCAGAATGGTGCCTTCACCTCTCACATGCTCCTGCTGGACATAAGCCAGCCCTGTGCCAACTGCTGGCCTCCCTCCGATGCTGGCATTGGCCCCAGCTTCCTGCCTCCCCTCCTCCAGGGCTACCCTAACACGTACCAGCCACCATGGCGTGGAGCATTGAGGTCTCCGGACTAGGCAAAAATGTGGTCCTCCTCTGCCATCATAGATGTGTTGGTGCTATTGGGGGTTTCCTCTGACAACCCTGTGCCTACCCAGGCTAATACACGTGCAGGAACCAGCCCCAGCCGGGCTGTGGAACTCACCACACCACAGGGCCTCTTGTTTGGACTCAGCTGCTTGGCACAGGCCCAATGCCCAGGAGCAGAGAGGAGCTTTCCCAGGTGCAAGCGCTCAGAAAAGCCTGGGAGCCAAGCCTCTGTGTGCCCACGTGCCCAGGGCAGATGCTCCGCTCAGCGCTAAGGCCCTCTTAGCCCTCCCCAAGCCGTTGGCTCTGTAGCCATATGTCTGGGACAGACAAAAGTGAGGATGAGGGTGACACTGGCGGAGGAAAGGAGCGGGTGAGATTTCTACTGCGAATCATGAAGCCCTGGTCTAGGGTCTCAGCGAGACTGACCAGCACTGGCCTGATTCACAGCAGGAAAATGCTGCCCCGACTTTGCCAGCTCTTGACACACCCTGATAGCCTACAGCATCATGCATATTACACTTTGCAGGCTGCTTTCTTAGATGTTGAATTGTATTCCCACAACATTGCCATAATGGAGATAAAGCAGATAGTATTTTAATCCATTTTATGGATGAGGAAACTGAGGTAGGATTTGAACATCTATTTCTGGAAGGCCTCACAAGGCATGTGAAGGTATACAAAAATAAAGGAGCAAAATAGTGTGTTATGAAGCCAGCTAAGCTGACAGCCCAGACTCCAGAGGCCTGGTATCACCATCCTTCCCTACATCACACGGTTTCCCATGCTCAACTCAGAATGAAGAGACACGGTAGTGGCTAGGGGCAGAGGTTCTCCCCCACGGACAGCTGCTTGAGGAAGGCGTGAGGAAAAGAGAGCAGGCAATTGTGTGATGAAGTGGACTGTCGCCTGGCCTGTGTGCCTGGGACCGGGGCATGGCCCGCACGTGCAGACCCTGTGAAGGCTGTTGTTTCTGTGTGCACATGTGTACATGTCATGTAGAATGTGGATTCTGTTTTTAGGCCTGTACCTATGTAGATCCATTGTGTGTGTTTACATGGATGTGCTAGGAAAGGGCGTATCATTACGTGTCAGCTAACTGTATCCGGTAACATGTATGGATGGCAAATGCGCAGACCCGAAGGATAGAAAAGGAAGACCAGGGCTGGGCGCGGTGGCTCAAGCCTGTAATCCCAGCACTTTGGGAGGCCGAGACGGGCGGATCATGAGGTCAAGAGATCGAGACCATCCTGGCTAACATGGTGAAACCCCGTCTCTACTAAAAAAATACAAAAAACTAGCCGGGCGTGGTGGCGGCGCCTGTAGTCCCAGCTACTCGGGAGGCTGAGGTAGGAGAATGGCGTAAACCCGGGAGGCGGAGCTTGCAGTGAGCTGAGATCCGGCCACTGCACTCCAGCCTGGGCGACAGAGCGAGTCTCGGGAGAGGAAAGAAAGGAAAGAAAGGAAAGAAAGGAAAGAAAGGAAAGAAAGGAAAGAAAGNATGTAGAATGTGGATTCTGTTTTTAGGCCTGTACCTATGTAGATCCATTGTGTGTGTTTACATGGATGTGCTAGGAAAGGGCGTATCATTACGTGTCAGCTAACTGTATCCGGTAACATGTATGGATGGCAAATGCGCAGACCCGAAGGATAGAAAAGGAAGACCAGGGCCGGGCGCGGTGGCTCAAGCCTGTAATCCCAGCACTTTGGGAGGCCGAGACGGGTGGATCATGAGGTCAAGAGATCGAGACCATCCTGGCTAACATGGTGAAACCCCGTCTCTACTAAAAAAATACAAAAAACTAGCCGGGCGTGGTGGCGGCGCCTGTAGTCCCAGCTACTCGGGAGGCTGAGGTAGGAGAATGGCGTAAACCCGGGAGGCGGAGCTTGCAGTGAGCTGAGATCCAGCCACTGCACTCCAGCCTGGGCCACAGAGCGAGTCTCGGAAGATGAAAGGAAAGAAAGAAAGAAAGAAAGAAAGAAAGAAAGAAAGAAAAGAAAGGAAAGAAAGGAAAGAAAGAAAGAAAGAAAGAAAGAAAGAAAGAAAGAAAGAAGGAAAGAAGGAAGGAAGGAAGGAAGGAAGGAAGGAAGGAAGGAAGGAAAGAGAGAGAAAGAAGGGAGGGAGGGAGGGAAGAAGGGAAGACAAGGATGGTTATGTGGAAATGTGAGCAGGGTCTGTACATGTTTGCTGGATGACTGTAAGAGAAGCATTATACACACAGATTCAAGAATCTGCAGGTGAGGCCGGGCTCAGTGGCTCAAGCCTATAATCCCAGCACTTTGGGAAGCCAAGGTGAGCGAGTCACTTGAGGTCAGGAGTTCGAGACCAGCCTGGCCAATGTGGTGAAACTCCATCTCTACTAAGAATACAAAAATTAACCAGGTGTGGTGGCGTGCTCCTGTAATCCCAGCTACTCGAAAGGCTGAGGGAGGAGAATCTCTTGAACCCAGGAGGCGGAGGTTGCAGTGAACTGAGATGGCGCCATTGCACTCCAGCCTGGGCGACAAGAGCAAAACTCTGTCTCAAAAAAAAACAAAATTTGTGCACGTGAGCATAAGCTTGTGGGTGTGGGTAGCGCGGACTGTGTATAGCGATGGCTAAGTGTGTAAAGAGGCTTGAGCACCAACTGTAGAAGGGCATTTCCTGGCGGGGGGTCCCTGCTGAGATGCCAACTCAGGTGCTTCTGTGCCCTTCTTGCAGCGGGGTTCGTCCCACGAGCCTGCTCAGAGCCAGGCAGCCCCGGCCAAGCCTGTGCCACGGTGCAGCACCTCCTTCTCTGTCCACGCTCCTCCCAGTTCCGCAGAACACCCGAAACCTCAGTCCCGAGCAGATCAATTGCCGCTAATAACATTTAAATTCTGGCCTGGAGGTGCTGAGGCGGCCCTGGGAAAGAGGAAGGAAAAGATGGCATGGATTTCAAAGGAGGGACTTGGAGTCAACAGCTCTGATCCCTCGGAGCCTGCAGTCCCTAGCCCCGCACCCCACCCCACCCCACCGCCAAGCCGAAAACCCCAATCCGAAAACCCGGTCCCTGGGCCCCACTCTTTTGCGGCTGATCACAGCTCGGCTTGGAAGGCTTTTCAGCCGGTGGGGAGGGGGTGGGAGAAATGACACCAGGGGCCTGCCCCCCTTGGAGAGCGACCCTGGCCTTTAACCCCGTTCTCCCCGCCACCCGACCAATCCCGCCCACCCCCGCCCTCGCTGCAGACGGGCTGCCTTCTCTCCTTCTCCACCCGCCCAACCCGAGAGCCGGGGAGCGGGAGGGGAGCAGGGGCGCTGCAGGGGCGGGTCTCCCCGAGCAGGGTGGCCCTCAGCGCCCCTTCCCAGACGTGTGCCTGGCACACCCACACACTCGCACAGAAAAGCCCCGCTTCGCCTCCGCGTCTGGGTCTGGGCCGTGCTGCGCCCTCCCCCGTGGGACTGAGATTTGCAAAGCAGTAACCCGCCAGCGCCAAAGCAGCCTCTGCTTCATCCCGGAGCAGGCCGGCACCCTGCGCCGCAGAGGGGAGAGCGGCCGGTAGGAGCTGCGCGGAGGCGTGGGACGGGCCGAAGGCAGCTGGGAGCTCTTCCCAGGAAAGGCCAGCCCCTGAGGTTGCACTTTCTCCCCGTTTCCCCTCAGTAAAAGACGCACCAGCAACTTAGAATTCGAGGCACTGCAGAGCTGGAAGGGGCCTCGGCGCTTCTCCCTCCGCCCCCTCATTTCACAAACCAGAAAGCTGAGATCCAAAGCAAGGAAGGGACTTGGCCAAGGTCAGAGCTCATCTGGGACCACACGGAGGTGATAACTTGTTAGGAGTTTTGCAAATAGGTTTGTCTACAGTTTGGTAGAATTTAAACTTTTTTTTTTAGTTCAGATTTTCAAGTGGCCAGCTCCTTCTAATCCACACTGGTGCAGCACTGTGATTGAAATTCAGCTGCATAGCTCTTGCTGGGAAATGCGGGGCGATGGAGCAGTGCAGGCGGCAGCTGCCTCCCACACGTAAGACAGGAGTTCTAAAGCCACAGTCCCTGTGTGAGTCTCCTGGAGCTCATGGTCCCTCAAATGGCAGGCAGGTTTGTGAATGTTTCTGTGTTCTGAACATTTTTCTGAAAAAGGGTTCACAGCTTTAATTGATTTACAAAGAGACGTACAACGTGGAAGAGATTGAGAATCACTTCCTTAAAGCAACAAGAATCTAGGCTGGGGAGAAATCAGATTTTAGGAATGAGCTGCTGGGCACCTTAGCAGCATTCAGAGACATGAAAGCGTTGGATTGTTTCCTAGATTTAAGAGCATATATTTTGCAACATGAAAGAGCTTCCATGCTCTAGAGTGCAAGTTCCTCAAGGACAGGGTACTCTAGTCTGTTTCTTCACTAAAATATCCTTAGATCCTGGATCAGTGCCTGGACGCAATCTCAGGTGCAAACACACATGTGATTAGTTTGTTAGTCTGCACAGCCCTTCTCTGTCCATGCCCACTCCTGCCTGGTCTCCAGCAGTCATGAGAAGTGCCATCGTTAGGGAAACCCTGATGTAAGAATTGCAAGAATGACTTTGTAATTCAGTGTTGACATTCAGGACCTTTTTTGTCTCATGTTAAAGACGGATCGCCCTGGGGAAATCAAGGCAGTCCAGCCAAACCCCAAGTCCCAATCAAATGCAGTTTGTGTTGAACCCCACGACTGCCCAGCACCTTTGGGAAGCCCACTGCTTTCTATGCAGACGCAGAGCTCCCAGAAAGCACAGGTGGATGTGCTCAGCTTGCCTTGTGACGTGAATGCCTGAAAACAGAACAGGACTAAAAATTCGCTGTCTGAGAGCCTGCAGCTAGGGAGCCTGAGTTCTCAGGCACAAGAAGAGAAGAGTTCCCAGTGTGGCAAGGACCAGGCAGACCAGCCTTGGGCTGGGCTCTGGTTCCTCCCCTCTCTGTGGATTCCCTTTGATCCTCCCCTCCTGCCCCACTTTGCAGCCTCCACAGCTCAGCTGCTAAATCACTGGGGATTAAGATACTGGAGGCAGGTGGGGAGGGCAACTCGTCCAGGGACAGAAAAGGCTCCTTTCCTGCGAGGGACGAGAGGAAGCTGGGGTTCTCAGGGCCCCTGGCTAGGCCAGCCTTCCTGCCCTCCCCCACCAGCCTCATCCCCGTTAGCTGAACCTCCCGTGGACAGGCAAGCTCAGAGAGGCAGTTGTGCAGCTGCTGCTTCTGTCTGGGGCTAAAAATAGTCTCCTCTCCACCCATGTCCAGCTCAGGCTGGGCCAGAGCTCCGAAGAGGACTCACAGGCGGGGGTGGGGGGTTTGGCGGACAGAAGGTGGGGCCAGAGACAAGTGCCCCCATGGGCAAAGACTAGGTGAGACAGGGGCAGGGAAGGTAGGGCTTGGGACTGCCTGTCAGCTCTGATCTCTTTCACCCCAGAAACTCCCTTAGGAAGGAAATAGAGTTTCTCATCCCTGTGTTTCTGAGGGGAAAAGGAGACACAGAAAGGTTGGGCAGGCTGACTTGGGTCATGTACCAATATCTAACATTTATGAAGTGCTTATCAGACACTGTTTCAAGCTCTGCAGATGTCAAAGGACCCCATGACGTAGGTATTATTATTCCCTTTGACAGTTGAAGAGATGAAGGCCCAGAGGCATGAACTCCCATAGCCAGAGAATATGAGCGGATTCTACCTGGAGAGCCTGGGTGAAGAGCCCATGCCCCCAGCCATATCCATGGCCGAGGCTCAGCCCAGACAGGGCACAAAGGGGCTGAGGAAGAGGAAGTAAGATGCCAGGGTTGCCATGCAGGAGGGCAGCCCCGAGTGAGATGGGCATCGTGGCCTAGGGCCCACCTTCTCGAAGAGCTCATCAGAACCTTGGACACACCACATGGCCTAGACCCAGGGCTCCTTGAGCTCCTCCCTCGGATTGGCTTCGAATTGTAGGTGAACCCTCTCTAGCTGCCACATTCACCCTTTGCATGGCCACACTTTGTCATCTCCTGAAAAGGTATAAGAACATGATGCCCGGCTGACTCCCAGGGAGCAGGAGCCCCAGAGGCCAGCGGTGTGCAGCCACAGCAGGCAGGTCTGTCGGGAAACCACGGGAGTATAGGAGCAGTGCTGGGGGCACCTGAGGGCCTGTGGAGCCTGAGTTATTGAAACGCTTAGAGTAAAGCAGATTTAGATTTCACAAAGACAGAGGTGAAGGTGGGTGAAGATGGAGGGAAGGATTTAAAGGGAAAGAGAAAGAGAAAAGGTAGGAAGGAGGGAGAAAGAGGAAGAGAGAAAGAAAAAGAGAAACAGAGTTATCGAAGACGACTGCCAGACTGGCCTCTCTCTCAACTTAAGGAGCCAAGGAGGGGAAGGCCGGTCTGAGCAGCAGCGGAGACAAGAGCTCAGGAGCTCAGCGGGGCAGGGACAGAGCCCCGGCTTCAGCAAGAGCGTGGGGGAACCGAGGGCAAGGGGGCCCATGCAGCCCAGCATGGCAGGTGCCCATACACACAGCCCCGGTCCTGTCTCCTCTCCCATTGCCGCTTTTGAGCTCACCTTGTTTAGGGCCAAAGCACACGCCATCCTCCCACAGAGCCACTAATGCAATTAACAAAACACATTCATAAATCTTGCATGGCGTCCGGAGCTGTCTCCTTTCCCTGAGCACAAGGGCCAGCTCTGGAGATGCTGTGCAGAGAGCTGCCTGACCTCTCCAGCGTCAGGGCCCCCTGAAAAACATAGGGTTACCCTTAATAGGACAGAAAGACCATCCTCTGCTGCCAACCATTACAAAGCGGAGTGGGGCTGGGGTTAGGAAATACAGGCAAATCAGAAGGGGCTGAGAAGGAGGAGATGAAAGTGCATATGTGTTTGCAGGGGGCTGGGGAATAGTTTGTGCCTTCCAAGTTCAACAAAAGAGCATTCAGCAGAGACCAGAGAATCACAACTTTTGGAGGGTTTTACCTTGTGAGGACAGAGCACAGGGTGCGTGGGACCCAGGGCATCTTCGGCAATGCAGGCGTGACTTGGCGGGATGTCGGTGTTTGTGTTTGCATGTGTGTGTGCGTGCGTGCGTGCACGTTCAGTCTGGAAAACTGGTGACTCACTAAAATAGGGAGCTTTCTGATCTGAAGAGCTTATATTCGGCTATTTTTAGCTCATCTTGTCTCTTGGCCCTTTTTTCCCCCTTGTCTCTTTTCAAATGTAGAGGAGTCTGGAGACCATGAATGCCCTGTGTGTCTGCTCATTTAAAGCTTGGGCCCAGAGGTAGGTACCCCTGAAAGTGCAGAGATGAAGGCACAGCGAGTGTATCTGTGTACAGCAGGGACACACTGACACAGACAGGGTACACATGCTCTTATTCCGGCATGTACACACGCGTCCCATGCATACATCCAAGCAGGACTGAGGCCAGAAACGTCCCTGGAAACTCCGGCCTACACTGTCTTCACGTGGGCTGGTGCACAGCTACCCACTATGCATACTTCACAAGTATAACTGCCTCCCCACCCCAGCCCCTGCCTCACACGACCCAGGTGGGCACACTCCCATGGGCACATGACCACAGGCACGGTCCGGGCCTATCTTGGGGAGCGGCCCCAGCCCCTGTACCTTGTTTCTTCTCTGCTCAGCCACTCATCCAAAAATTGTGACTTCTTCTTGGGAAGGCCTTTCTCTGCTGATTGTCAATAGGAAGCAAGAAGTGCCAGCTTCCGCACTTGGCTTCTCCTGGGACTCATTCAGCCCATCCCACCTGCCCACCACCATTGGGCGAGACCCCCTCCCCAGGCCAGTGCTCGTCTAGCTATGCGGGGTCTGGTAACTGCTTAGAGAGGCCAGGCAGGGGTCAAATGCTGTGTGAGCTCCGTTCCTCTAGCCTGGAAAGAGGGAGAAGGGAGAGCGAGCTCAGATTGCCATCTGCCTAGGTCCAACGTGGGGCAGGGAGCAGACTGCACTCCTCAAGCCTCTAGAATGCTGGTGGGTTCCTGACTCTGTGTAGACAGGACCGTATGTGCAACCCAGTGTCACAGAACAGAAATGCACAAACGCTGCCTATGACCCGTGCCTCAGTGATGCTGCACACCTGGGAAAGGGCACCCACAGCCTCTCTTTCCACACAGCACGCATGCTGTGCACTCACCCACAGTGGCACGTGCCTGCACGCACACACTCTTAGAAGCCTGCGTGAGAGAGAACACGAGCCTTCGTTACTCCAGACACCAAAGCAAGCTCTGAGCCGTATCATCCCCCGAGTCTGCAGTTTATGCATGGCTCAGAGACCCCAGCCAAGGTGGCCAAAACCCAGCCATGTGTTGCTCCTTAAGCCATGTCCTCTGCTGAGGGTCTGCGTCAGCCCAGAGGAGGGGCCCTCAGTCTCCCTCACCTGCTGGGAGGCCCTGTGGTTCCTGGTGTCCAGTGGGCTCAGCATCAGCTCCTGGAGGGAGCCACTACCCGCCTACTGCCCCACTGCATTCCACTCCACACACATTTGGGGGTCTAGTGCTCTGTGCAAGGCACTCCATGTCGTCATTATGAAGGAGGACCAGCCAGAGTCCCCACCCCCAGACTCCTGCCCCAAGATAGGCTGGCACAGAAGAAGATGCCTGCACAATTAGCCATTGCAGGACTGGACACCTAGGCTGCGTGTGGGCATGAGCCACACAGGAGGGATAATTCTCTCTTCCTCCTGGGGCCTGGGGGCCTTCACAGAGAACAGGATGGGGCTTTCGCCTGGGCCCTGAATAATGAATAGATCTCCCCAGGTCAAACTTCTCAGGTAGGGAACTGGCCTGCATGAAAGTGTGGTATTGGGAAGCATGGACAGGGGCTCCTGGGGAGAAATCGGATCTTGCCAGCAGACAGACTGAGCTCAAGCCTGCCTGACCTGCCTCGGGTTCTGTGGCTCTTGCCTGAAGGACAAATGATTTTGAATTATCTACCTCTCTTCTTACCCCACATGGCAGGAAAAAGGCTTTGCATCTTGAAAGATCTGGACTCCTTCTGCCTTCTGAGCATCTGTGAGATGGAGATACTAATAGGGCCTTCCTCATAGAGATGTTTTGAAGATTAAATGAGAGACCTCATGGAAAGCTGTTAGCACAGAGCTGAGTAAGTAAGCATTGTCATTAGTTATTATTATCCTATTTTATAGGCTACCACAGTGATTCTCAACCAATTTTACCCCTCAGAGGTCATTTGGCAGTGGCTGGAGATATATTTGGTTGTCACAACTTGCAGGAGTGGGAGGGAGGCTGCCCCCGGTCCCTGGTGGGTAGGGCCAGGGTGCTGCTAAGCACCCACCATGCACAGGGCAGCCCCCACAGCAGAGCAGAGCCCACCCAGAATGCAGAAAGCACAGAGGCTGAGAAGGCCTGGGCTGGGGGTTTCACCTTCTCCTGAAGACAGTGCGGTGACCATGATTTTCAAGCAGGGAATGACGTCATAAAATCTAAGTTTCAGAAAGAAAAATCTGGCAACGTTGTGACATGTCTAGAAAGCTCAGCCAAGGGCACTGCAGACCTGCGGATGAGACTGGGGGGAAGGAGGGCTGGGTCTGCAGCAGGACCATGAGGCCGCACATTCCAGGGTCTTGGCAAGAAGAGAGCAGGAGAACCTGCTGAGGTCTAGAGGAAGGAAGGGACAGGCCTGGGGCCACTGGGGGACCTTAAAGTTTCCAGCTTGTGGGCCTGAGCAGATGGTAATGCAGCCTTTCAATAGCATAGGAAGAGAAGACTCCATTTGGGAACTATGTCCTCTAGGGCCCCAGGTTGGGGGAAGCTCCTCCACCAACCTTTGCGTGAGCCATGCCCCTCCAGTCCACCTGCTCCCACTCAAGGGGACCACCCTTCAAGAGACCCTCACCCTGCCCATCAGTGCCCAAGAGAGGCGGGCATCCAACAGCACCATCTCTCTCTCCTTTCCCTTGCAGCTCCCTCTGCAGGAAGACCAGTGAGGCCTGCAAGATGGCCTCCTGAGGTCAAGCCACTGAGCTGCAGGACAAAGATGATCTTTCTGGACCCCTGATATCCAGACCCCGTCTCATCTTTCAGCATGTTCAGAGTGTCTGTGGCTGCTGTGGGCAGAGAGGAGGTACTGGGGAAGTCCTGGCAGACTTATCTACTAGCAGAGAGACTAAGCCTCCATGCCACCCCAACTCCCGCTGCCCTTTTGACTGAGCTCTGAACACAAGTTAGAGGAGCTGGGGGAAGCTCCAAGCAGTCAGTACATCAGCTGGTGAGCATGTGGCGTGTTCCATGTCATGCTCAGCGCTGCGGAGAACATCCCCACACATATCACAGCTCGAATTCTCCGGTTGGGAAGGCAAGACTCACAGACAGAGAACAGTCAAAAAAGTCTTCAAGAGGCCCCTGGCGTAGTCTGAGGAGCCCTGGACAGAGGTAAGACCAGAGTTCTGTCCCCAGGCCTTGGGCCTGAAGCAGGTGCCTGTACCTCCAAAAGCTCCAGCCACACCAAGTTCTAGACAACTTCTCATCACCTGGATTGTGGGTGGCGCATCTGATCGGTGGGGACTGATGCCTGGAGCACTGTACTGAGGAGGACTCTGAGGCAGCGGCAAGCCTGGCAGGACTGTGGTGGCCAACCAGTGAGGCGACCGGTAGGTGCCACCGGGATGTCACGGGGATGTACCTTTCGCTTGTTCACCCTTCTGGTTAAGAGCAACTGACTGGGGCCATTTCTAAGGACTCCTCCAGCTCCCAAATGGGAGAATTCTGTGATGGAAATCTTACATTTCAAGGCACTGGCTGGAGCACAATGAGGCAAAGCAGGAAGAGATCTGTGTGGGCTGGGATGATCAGGGAAGGCTTTGGGAAGGAGGCGGCACTTTAGTACGGCCTCAAGGTGGGGGAGTGTGAGTAGCTGCACGGAGGTGGGAGGACGTTTATGTGCATAAAACTGGGGCTGGGCATGGGCTGTTCTTGGTACAGGAGGGAGGCGGCTGGCATCGCTGGAATGCGCTGTGTTTAGGGCAAGTATGATTACATATGTGAGAGCACACAGTCTGAGAGCTTCCCACATGGAAAGCCACACGGCAAAGATGACGTTCCATGCATGCTGGCTTCCAGTCCTCACAGCTCCTCTCCAAGGTAAATGCTCTTCCCAGCCTTCCCTAGCATTCTGTGACTTGCTCAGGGCCACTGCTGGCAGGTGCGAATCCTGCATTCAGCCTGGGCAGTGCAGTTCTGATGGCTTCGGGCATAACTTCTCTGCCCTGGTGCCTTCTCTACTCTTAGAAGCTGACCAGTAAGGAAACCCAGCAGTTGAGACACCATGGCCGGATTTGTGGATTCTAGGGACGATGAAGAGGCAGGAACAGCTGTAGACTGAGGAAGTAGGGCCTTGCTTGAGTCATCAATCACACAAACGGATCCAAGCCAAGAACAGGGCAAGGTGGACATAGACCAAAGATAGGCGCTAAGTGCCATGGGCTAGGGCTTGTTTTAGACTTTCCTCAAGTCCTACATAATCTACTGGAAACAACAAAAATTGCCCCAACACTATGGGAATAGGCAAGAAGCTGTGGGAGGGCATGACACTCCAGGGACGTGGGGCTCAGCCTGTGAGGATGGGAATAGAGCCTGCCATGGTCTTAACACAAGCCCAGAGGCAGAAGGGAACTGCCTAAATAAAGATCTCATTTCACACAAAGCTTAACCCTGCCTTTGCCCAGGGCTGCAGCCTCCAGCCGTCTCTCCACGCTGTCCCTGCCTGGCACCTGGTGGTGCGCTGGGGAACTTTGCTGTTTCTCCCTCATTTCCCAGCCCTCTCTCCTTCCTTCCTTCCTTCCATCCTTACTGGGTTAATGGACAGCTCCAGCCTCCACTCATCTTGGCCTCTCAATTCCATGGCACCCAGAAGGTCCTGTTGTGCACCGCCCTGCCCCCAGGCCCCAAGCAGGGGAAGAGGCTATGTCTCATCTTGCTTTCTTCACCTCTCCCACCACCTTTGTCCCCACCCATCCGGAGATGGATCTGAAAGCAGCCCGGGTATGAAACTCTCCAGCCTCTCTCCCAAACATCCTCGTGTCCCTGCCCCCCTTGCTCTGGTCCCACTCCATCTCAAGCCCCCTCTGTGGTCCTCCCTTCTGGTTTTTCCCTCTGGCCTCCAGGAGGCCTCTGGTGCCCGCACAACTTCCTGACATTGAGGAAGGACCAGAGCTGTAACGTGGGGCTGGAAGGTCCCAGAACCACCAGTTAGTCCTGCCCTGCCAACCTCTCCTTGTGAAGTTCTCTCTCCTGCTGTTCAGTCTATGCTTGATGACTAGAGGCCTGATTCTGAAACTCTCTTTTGGGGCCACTGGGTCAGGCAGCCCTCCTCACTGTCAGGAAATATATCCTCGTTTCTTACCTTAATTTCTCAACTGCATCTGTTCTTTCTTGTTCTGGGAAGTCGCCCGGCATGATGCTACAGCCATGCTACTCCTTAGTGCTCTGCTTCCCAACCAAAACAATGCTCCTTCTCATCTTTCCCAAAGCTTCTGGCCCCAGCAGTTCTTGGACCTGGGGTACTTTCCTCCCTGCAAGCAGCAAAGGAGGACAAGCCCCAGCTTCTCTAAGATACCTTCGGCTGCCTGGAAGAGGCCTGTGGAAGGCCCTGCATCTCTCCGCAGACCTCTGGGCGTTGCTGTTTCTTCTCAGTGGCCCTGGTCTCCTCAGCCAGGTGAGTCACCATCATCCTCGCTCCTCCCAGACCCCAAACCTCTCCTTTCCCATCCTTCCTTCTCTTTGCATCTCTTTCCGTTTACATGCGCGAACGAACACGTGTCCACACACACATATCATTTCAGGCCTTATCTGGAGCTGTCATTGACAGAACTCAGATTGTGATAGGCAAATTGACTTCAGTGTCAGAGACAGGAAACCCAGTGATGCATCTCCCAGTGTCTGGAGAGCGAGGAGATAAGAGAGCGGAGATGGGCTGCCTCGGCCAGCAGCACCGACGCGGAGACTCAGCCAGGGAAGCGGGGCTTCTGCGACTCCGGCTCAGGCACTGGAGTCCTGAGTGCTGGGGAGCCTGGATTGATTCTCACCCCCCACGTGATGTCGAAGAACAAAAGGAGGGTGGAGCACCCCCGAGAGTGTACTGAGCCCTTCCTGAGGGCTGCTCTAAGACAACCCAAGTCTTTCCTAGCAGGAATCAGACATCTACAGCAGGGACCCTTAGCCCCCAAATGCCACATCCTCCATGTAGGGCCAGTCACTGCCCTGGCAGTTAGGAGGGGATGGGTGAGAGCTGCTGCCGAAAGAGGAGCAGCCGTTCTGATGCCATCATACCTCTGCTTGTCCCCGTTACATAAAGCTCCAGCTGACTTGGCGTCATGACTAAGAAAACTTTCCAAACTTTCCGAAGACAGTTGGTGATCCTCTACCCTCCCGGTGACTGGTGAGAACTACCCCCACAGAGAGCCAGCAGAGAGGAAGGCTCCCAGCTCCGGGCCCTGACTCATCACACACACAAACACTCCCCAGCACTCTTTCCCAAAACAGTTCCCCTCCCACCCATCCACCCTCCTACCAGGGCTGGGTGACAAAAATGAACACCCCAGAGATCTTGCCAAGTGCTGGGCCATGCTCAGCCCAGGGAACATGCAATCCCCATAGAATGGGAGGGGCAGACCCCTGCCCCCTCTGGAAGCAAACAGCGTCGTTGGAAGGAAAATTGCCACCTGACTCTACAACGAGCACGATATTGTTTTCCAAATAGCTTGGACTACTTTCCCCCAAAAAAGAGTTCAAAGCTCTATAATCACAAAATCCTAGAGCTTAAGGCAAGCTTAAAGGTCATCTTTAGCCCCTCTCCCCTTCCCTGCTTCCATGCATCTACACCTGGATTCATTTCTCTATTTGTTCATCAGATAGTCACTGGGTTCCTACAATCTGCCATGTGCAACGCAGGCTCTGGAGGCCCCACAGACATACTGTTTCCTCAAGGCGCTTGTCATCCAGTGGGTGAGAAAGCAAGTGACAAGGCGTTGGAATAAGTATGACAGGCACTGTGGTAGGAAGAGTGCATGTTCTAGAAGCACTGAGAGGGCATGTCACCCCCACCTTGGGGTAGTGGGGGGAATTCATGGAGACTTACTGGGAGATATCATATATATATATATGTACATAATAAATATAAAAATGTATTATAAGTAAATA
>NW_016805314.1:3760565-3769625 GCF_001698545.2 Rhinopithecus bieti
AATGTAAAATATATAAATATGTATTATATAAAAATATATATATTTTTTGAGACAGAGTTGGGCTGGAGTGCAGTGGCGCAATCTCGGCTCACTGCAACCTCTGCCTCCTGGGTTCACACGATTCTCATGCTTCAGCCTCCTGAGTAGCTGGGACTACAGGCACACACCACCATGCCCAGCTAATTTTTGTAATTTTAGTTGAGATGGAGTTTTGCTATGTTGACCAGGTGGATCTCGAACTCCTGGCCTCAACTGATCTGCCCACCTCAGCTTCCCAAAGTGCCGGGATGACAGGCATGAGCCACTGCGCCCAGCCTGGAAAAAATTATATTTAAGTTGAGTTATGAAAAATAAGGAAATTCCTTTTCAATTAATGAGAGGTCTGCTCATCACTCAGTAAGGCCAAAGCGTAGTGTTAGGCACACTGCATGACGATGAATCTAACGTAGTGTCCACACGCAGAGTTTAATGCCTGGTGAGGGACATACAGTAAAGGTACACATGACTAGAATATTCTATGCTCCCAACAGAAAGAAAAGATACGTGTTGAGGGATGGCCGTCCCAAGTGCCCTGACTTAATCATTACACATTATACACATGGATCGCAATATCACATGGACCCCAAAATACCTACTAGGTATGAAAAAACCAGAATATACCTCAAAGCACCAGATAATGCTCCTAAATGAAGGATCCGTGGAGTCCCAGGGAGGGTTTCAGAGAGGGTAAGGGGAAGTTCCTAGCTGCGAAGATTTGCAAAAGCCCCATGGAAGAAATTTGAGTTCGCCTTGAGGATGGCTAGGATTTAAAGGCACAGAGGGAGAGAGAAGGGCATTGTAAGCAAAAGCCATGCTAACAGCCAAGTGTAAGAACCAGTGATATCTGGGGGAAGAAGAATACACCATTCTGGCCACGGCACACCACAGGCAGTAGGGGCAGACACAGCTTGAACACATGGCAAGGGCTTAGGACAGCTCTGAAATTTAAAGCCAGGCCCTGCAGTTTCTGGAGGCCCCGGAGTGAGGAGAAGAGCAGGACTTCCGACAGGAATTGCGGCGCTCCTTGCACAGGTGACAGATAGAAGGCACTTTTCCCCTTGTGACGCTTTGGCCCCTCCCTGCTGGAGGAACCCTGTGGCTGACCCTTCCCCTCCCCAGGGGGTCTCTGGATGCAAAGCAAGGAGACCCCAGGCTAACAATCCAGGGTGTTCTACTCTGGCTTTTGCATTTTTCTTTTTTGGATAAGTACATGGCCAGACAAGGTGGCTCACACTTGTAATCCCAGCACTTCCAGAGGCTGAAGCAGGAAGATCGCTTGAGCCCAGAAGTTTGAGACCAGCCAGAGCAACATAGTGAGACCTCATCCCTACAAAACATTTTAAAAATTAGCTGGCAGTGGTGGCACACACCTGTGGTCCCAGTTACTTGGGAGGCTGAGGAAGACGGATCGCATGTGCCCAGGAGTTCAGGCTGCAGTGGGCTATGGTTGTGACATTGCACTCAGCCTGGGTGACAGAACGAGATCCTGTCTCTAAAACACAATCAATCTATATTTTTAAAAACTCTTTTGAAGAGGGCAGCAAAATCCACCTCACCGACTGAACTAGGTTCTCACCCTGGCTTCTAACCAGCCCAGTTTGAAATATTTGGAATTCTTACGGCTGTTCTTTCTTCTTCCTCATCTCCACCCAAATACACTAACCTACGGCTTTCAGTCTTAGCCCTTTATTGCTTTATGTACATGCCCAGTTCAGGGCTTACGTCCATCTGGGTATCTCTGCTTAAGACTTCAAGTTCTTGAAATACTGGGATGCTGCCTGTAATCCCAGCGCTTTGGGAGGCCGAGGAGAGAGGATCTCTTGAGGTCAGGAGTTCGAGACCAACCTGGGCAACACAGCAAGACACTATCTGTACAAAAAAATTAAAAAATTAGCTAGGCATAGTGGCACATGCCTGGGGTCCCAGCTACTCCGGAGATTGAAGCAGGAGGATCACTTGAGTGAGGAAGGTGGAGGCTCCAGTGAGTCGTGATCGTGCCATTGCACTCCAGCCTGGATGAGAGAGCGAGACCCTGTCCCCCCGCCAATATATATATATATATACTGGGCTACTGTATATATATATATATATACTGGGCTACTGCACACAGAATTGCGGTGAAAAGCTGAGCGTGCCCGTTTGGGGAGGGCGGGGGAGGAATAAGGAGCTGCAACCGCGAGAGGCCGCCACACGGTGGCGCAGTGAGGCTGGGAAACGGGGCGCCCGCGCAGGAAGGGGACGCCCCGTCGCGGCCACGCGGGGTGGGCAGAGGCGGCGCGGGCGCGCTGGTGTCTCCCTCCCGAGAAGGGCGCGTCTCAGGGCTTGTCCATGGACCCCTGGAACATGGGAAGACGCACAGACACGGGTTTCGCTCTTTGCTCTCCTCTCTCCTGGTGAGACCTCTGTGACCAAGAGAGGCCCCGGGGCGCCCGGAGGCCGCTGCGGTTGGCCCCGCCCGAGGCTGGGAGCGGGAGCGGCCACGCGAGGAAGTGCACGCGTGCGTGGGTGCGCCCTCGTCCTTGCGGTGCAGAGACTGGCGAGCAGGGTCAAAGATGCTTTTTTTCTTAGTCTGATGAGCTCTTGGAAACAAAGCTAATCTCTGGAAGGAAGACACGTCCTGGACGTTTGCTGCTGGCCTGGAATTGAATGTTTTAAGAGCCCATCCTACGGGACGGTTGGAATGCTTTTTTTTTCCTTTTTTTTTTTTTTTTTTTTTTGGAAGAGACAAGGTTCCTCTGTTACCCAGGCTGGTCTTAAACTCCAGGACCCAAGCGATCCTCCCGTCTCGGCTTCCCGAAGTGCTGGGGTTACAGACAACAGCCGCCATGCCTGGAGGTTTGAATGCTTCTAAGAAGGACGGGACATTGATGATTACACATTGTATCCGTGTATCAAAATATCACATGTTATCCCACATGATATGTACAATTATCATGTATCAGTAAAAAATATAAGCACAGGAGAGCTTCCTTTCTGCTCTTATCCAAAACCCTCCCTACACATAGACCGTACACATCAAAAATGCTCCCACCACAGTCCGTACTTACTAAATATACGTTCCTGGCCGGGCACAGTGGCTGACGTCTGTAATCCCAACACTTTGGGAAGCCGAGGCAGCATAGTAGTTCAAGACTGGCCTGAGCAACATGGCAAAACCCCATCTCTACAAAAAATACCAAAAAAAAAATAAAAAATAAAAATCGCCTGGGGTGATGGCATGCACCTGTAGCCCCAGCTACTCAGGAGGCTAAGGTGGAAGGATCACTTGAGCGCGGGAGGTCAGGGCTGCAGTGAGCCGAGATCACGCCGCTGCTTTCCAGCCTGGGCAACAAGTAAGACCCTGTCTCAAGAAAATAAAAAGTGAGCTGGGTGCGGTGGCATGAGCTCATGCCTGTAAATCCAGCACTTTGGGAGGCCGAGGAGGGCAGATCACGAGGTCAGGAGTTCAAGACCATCCTGGCTAACACGGTGAAACCCCGTCTCTACTAAAAATACAAAAAAAATTAGCCGGGCATGGTGATGGGCACCTGTAGTCCCAGCTACTGGGGAGGCTGAGGCGGGAGAATGGCGTGAACCCCGGAGCAGAGGTTACAGTTCGCCGAGATGGCGCCCCTGCACCCCAGCCTGGGCGACAGAGCCAGACTCCATCTCTCAATAAATAAATAAATAGTGAAAAACAGAATTCTACCATTGTCCTTTCCAGACACTCCTCAACAGCTTTCTGCAAAATGCTGATCCTAAGCATGTCTATGCATGTGTTACTGGAGAGGGGTCCCAATCCAGACGCCAAGAGAGGGTTCTTGGATCTCACTCAAGAAAGAATTCGGGGCAAGTCCATAAAGTGAAAGCAAATCTATTAAGAAAGGAAAGGAATAAACAAATGGTTGCTCCATAGGTAGAGCAGCTCTGAGGGCTGCTGGTTGCCCGTTTTTATGGTTATTTCTTGACGATATGCTAAACAACAAGTGGATTATTCGTGCCTCCCCTTTTTAGACCATAGAGAGAGGCTAACTTCCTGACGTTGCCATGGCATTTGTAAACTGTCATGGCGCTGGTGGGAGTGCAGCAGTGAGGAAGACCAGAGCTCATTCTCTTTGCCATCTTGGTTTTGGTGGGTTTGGGCCGCCTTCTTTTCTGAAACCTGTTTTATCAGCAAGGTCTTTACCACCTGTATGTTGTGCCAACCTCCTCTCTCATCCTGTGACTTAGAATATGCCTAACCTGTGGGAGTGCAGCCCAGCAGGTCTCAGCCTTTTTTTTTTTTTTTTTTTTTTACCAAGGCCCCATTCAAGATGGAGTTGCTGTGGTTCAGATGCCTCTGACACACCGACGCACACAGATCCACCTTCATCTCAGCAACGTCTCTCACACACAGAGCTACTGCAGTCCTGCGTGTCTCCTCCGGAGAGGGTCCCTCAGACAGTCATGTGTATTTCTCCACTCAGAAGGGTAGGTTCCCCTTCCCACCTACGCACACAGAGGCCAGGAGGACAGACACAGTGCGACACAGAGGCAGGGATAACAATTCCATGTGGGCTGGGGGCCCCGTGCCATTTGCCCCTGCGAGGGAGGTTTGTTTCCTGCCTGTGTGTGCTGTTCTGGGCTCTGCGTGGAGACGGGGTGGAGGAGGAGGGCGGAGAGCAGCTTCTCAGAGTCAGGCTCCTTCCCAGCTGCGAGGGCAAACAATCCCCGAGAAGAGGATTGGGAATTCTCTGTGAGGGCAGGAAAGTGTGAGGAGAACACACCCGGGAGAGGCTCGGCTTGGGTGGAGTGGAAAGGATTGCCTGAGAACATTGAACTTGGTCTTCGCAGGGCAACCAAGAGTCAGAGTTTTCATTGATGCCAGAAAGAGAACTTAGGAGTGTGTGGGTCAGTGCATGTGGAAAAAAGGGAAGGAGAGGCAGGAAGGGGACGAGGACAGACATCTAGGTGGAAGTAAACAATTGAGAACATGTACAGAGTCAGACAGCAGGAACAAAGGGGTAGAAATAAGGAATCTCTAACTTAGAAGCGGAAGAATGGGAAGAAGAATAAACAGCGAGAGGCAGGGGATAAAATCTGGGAAGTGCACAGAGAGAAAGCGGCCCAAAGCAGAGAGCTTGCAGGTGGAAGGAAAGAGGGCAGGCGGGCGGGAAGCCCCAGGCCTGTCCAGAGCCCCGCCACTGCAGGAAGGCACCGAAGGCTGGGAGGGCAGCTCAGCTCATCTGTTACTTACAAGCACAAGCTCCCCCCAATCCCGATTAACAGGAATTACGTGGCATATGGCTAATCCTCCTGCCACAGTTATTAATACTTTCCAGACACTGCGAGGGAACCAGGCAGCCTCCTTAGACCCAAGGCTTCCCCCAGCCTGGCAGGGCTGGCCACCCACGCCTGCTGCAGTGGGTGCTGTGGCCTACAGGAGGGAAGGGGAGTGGCTGGAAAGCTTTCTCTAAGTCCTTCAGGCAACTCTGAATGCTGTAGAAGCACATGCCACGAGCTCTTCCTTTTTCCAAAATCCATGTGTATGTTGTTTGCTTTAAATAGTCATAGAAAACTTGTGATAGAAGGAGAATATATGATATCATTCCCATTAAAAACTGCCAGGCACAGTGGCTCACGCATGTAATTCCAGCACTTTGGGAGGCCAAGGCAGGTGGATCACATGATGTCAGGAGTTCGAGACCAGCCTGGCCAACATGGTGAAACCCCGTCTCTACTAAAAATACAAAATTAGCCTAGTGTGGTGGTGCATGCCTGTAGTTCCAGCTACTGGAGAGGTTGAAGCAGGAGAATCACTTGAACCCTGGAGGTGGAGATTGTAGTGAGCCGAGATCATACCATTGCACTCCAGCCTGGGCAACAAGGGAACTCCATCTCAAAAAAAAAAACAAAAACAAAAAACTTAGGAAGCTGGGAGTGGTGGCATGTGTTTGTACTCCCAGTTACTTGGGAGGCTGAGATGGGAGAACTGCTTGGGCCTGGGAGTTGGAGACCAGCTTGGACAACACAGTGAGACCTCATCTTTATTAAAAATAATTTTAATTAGCCAGTCATTGTGGCACACACCTGTAGTCTCAGCTATGAGGAGGCTGAGGTAGGAGGATTGCTTGAGCCCGGGAGGTTGAGGCTGCAGTGAGCTATCATTGCGCCACTGCACGCCAGCCTAGGTGACAAAGCGAGACCCTGTCTCAAAACAAACAACCAACCAACAACAACAACAAAAATCAGGAACATAAATCCAAGAGAAGGGAAAGGATTTAATCAAGGACTTCTACTCAATAGCAAAGTCTGGCTGTCCTCTCTTCCAGCCTAGTGGGTGGAAACTGGAAGCTAACTCGCTGCTCCTGGCTTAGGGAGACATAAAAGATAAAGAGGGGAGGGGAAGAGAGCAGGGAGAGGAGATGAATTTCTGAGAGTGACTAGTGTGGGGCCAGGTGTCCAATGAGCACTTAATGAGTGCTTTGTAACTGATGACTTGCTGGGCTTTGCTGGGCTTCGTCTTAGGTGAGGTGCAAAGTCAACCAGGAGATGGTTTGTGAGAAACAAATTGCTCCCGTGGGAAGTAACAGAGGAGTGTGGGAAGCAGGGAAGGGAAAGAAGCCAAACAAGAGTGCCATTTCAGACCCGTCGTAGCCTCAGCCGACCCTGCGGGGGAGCTCTGGGACGATCACTCCTCAGTTTGTCCCAACTGGAGCCTGGGGAGCTGTGTTTCCATAGATATTGCAAGAGGGCAGAAATTGCCAGGCATTTGCAGTTCCCTGAGCATGATGGAGAGGTAGCTCTGGTACCCCCAGGCAGTCCTCTGAAGAGAGCTGTGGGTGCAGGTCTTTGGAATCAAAGGAAACGGGCTGGGCATGGTGGCGCACACCTGTAATCCCAGCTACTCAGGAGGCTGAAGCAGGAGAATCGCTTGAACCCAGGAGGCGGAGGTTGCGGTGAGGTAAGATCGCGCCACTGCACTCCAGCCTGGATGACAGTCTCCAAAAAAAAAAAAAAAGAGGGGGGGGAGCAGAAGGCCGGGCGTGGTGGCTCACACCTATAATCCCAGCACTTTGGGAGTCCAAGGTAGGTGGATCACAAGGTCAGGAGTTCGAGACCAGCCTGGCCAACATGTTGAAACCCCGTCTCTACTAAACATTCAAAAATTAGCTGGGCATAGTGGCGGGTGCCTGTAATCCCAGCTACTCAGGAGGTTGAGGCAGGGGAATTGCTTGAACCCGGGAGGTGGAGGTTGTGGTGGGCTGAGATGGCGCCACTGTACTCCAGCCTGGGCGACAGAGTGAGACTCCATCTCAAAAAAAAAAAGGGAACAGGAGAGACAGAGTGCCAGCAGGGTCTGCTACAAATGTAAAGCAAGTGCTCTCAGACCCTCTCTACTCTACTGACAGGTCATCAGCTTCGATTTGTAAAATGTTTCTCCCCTTTAGGAGTTCACAGTCCAGCAGCAAGACAGCGGCATGCTGTACACCTGTGTTCATATAGAATGTACACAGTGATAGGTGCTATTTCAGCGATAGAACACAGAGCACGTCATTGAATTCTGGCCAGGGTGGGTCAGGGGAGTATAAAGTGGGATGGGACTTGCTCTGTGCCACGCCCTCCCGTGTTAGAAAGCCTTCCATGGCCGGGCACTGTGGCTCATGCCTGTAATCCCAGCACTTTGGGAGGCTGAGGCAGGCGGATCATGAGGTCAGGAGATTGAGACCATCTTGGCTAACATGGTGAAACCCCGTCTCTACTAACATACAAAAAATTAGCCAGGCGTGGTGACACATGTCTGTAGTCCCAGCTACTAGGGAGGCTGAAGCAGGAGAATCGCTTGAACCGAGGAGGCGGAGGTTGCAGTGAACTGAGATGGCGCCATTGCACTCCAGGCTGGTGACAGATCAAGACTGTCTCAAAAAGAAAAAAAAAAGAAAAGAAAAGAAAAAACAAAACCTTCCGTAATGCTGCATCTCCCATGTAAAGCATTCAAAATAACTTAGCGTAAGTATCAAGGCCCCATGGCAGATACCCATCCACCTACCATACCATCTGGAAGTCATATATTTCATTTCTAAAATATACCCTTTAATTTTGAAAGTTTAAACTTAATTATCCTTTACTGACCTTTCAATACTCTGAATTTCTTCTAATCCTAGCGGTTCCTGTTATCATTGTCTAGTATTTTAGTTTTTTTAACTCTTCCAGATAGATATTACTCTCATCGTCTTGTAGAGTCGATACTGACTTACATATGTTCATCTGCTTCCTACAGTTTTCGCTCATCGTTGCTCTTTCATCTCATTGCTTCCTCTGGGTATAGATTTGCTTTTTTTAACTTAAGCTTTCCTTTTAAATCATTCATTAGTATTTTTCTCAACAAGTAAAGAGGTGATAAACTCTCTTAAATTTTTTCGCTTTACTCTTGAATCATCACTTAGCTGATACAGAAACCTGGGCTGACTTCTTTTTTACCTTAGCACTTTGAAGCAATTATTTCATTTTGTTCCAGCTTCTATCGTTGTTTCCTAGCAAATAGCCGTCTTTGGACGGTCACTAACCTTGAGATTTTTCTCTTAGTCTTTGAGTTCTGTCTTTCACTGTGTTATGTCTAGGAAAGACCCATGTGGCTAGGTGTGACAAAACAAAATGAGGTATCTCTTTATCCTGGGGTATCCTATTTAGGATAGCTTCTTCAAACTAAGAACTTGTGTCTTGGCCGGGCACAGTGGCTCAAACCTGTAATCCCAGCATTTGGGAGGCTGAGGCGGGTGGATCACGAGGTCAGGAGATCAAGACCATCCTAGCTAACACGGTGAAACCCCGTATTTTGTATTTTTTAGAAAAAATACAAAAAATTAGCTGGGTGTGGTGGTGGGCCCCTGTAGTCCCAGCTACTTGGGAGGCTGAGGCAGGAGAATGGCTTGAACCCGAGGCAGAGCTTGCAGTGAGCCGAAATTGCACCACTGCACTCCAGCCTGGGCGACAGAGCAAGACTCCATCTCAAAAAAAAAAAAAAAAAGAACAAAAACAAAACAAAAAAAAAAAAAAACAAAA
>NW_016805314.1:3770019-3939997 GCF_001698545.2 Rhinopithecus bieti
GAAACTCCATCTCAAATAAAAAAAAAAAAAAAAAAAAAAAAAAAAAGAAAAAAAACAAAAGCAAAACAAAACAAAAAACAAAAGAACTCATGTCTTTCACCAATTCTGGCAAATTCTGAGGCATTCCCTCTTCAATTACTGCCTTTAGACCCATGTTTTTATTTTATTCCACTACAACATGTTTCTATAGTGCGCATCTCTTAAAATCTTCTTTTTTTTTTTTTTAGATGGAGTCTCATTCTGTTACCCAGGCTGGGGTGCAGTGGCCTGATCTCGGCTCACTGCAACTTCCACCTCCCGAGTTCAAGCAATTCTCCTGCCTTAGCCTCCCAAGTAGCTGGGATTACAGGCGCCCTCCACCACGCCCAGACAATTTTTGTATTTTCAGTAGAGATGAGGATTTCACTAGGTTGGTCAGGCTGGTCTCGAACTCCTGACTTCAGATGATCCACCCGCCTAGGCCACCCAAAGTGCAGGGATAACAGGCGTGAGCCACCGCCGGCCAACATTTTTTTTCTATTTCTATTTTCTATTTCATACCCTGTGGCTCATCCCGGATAGTTTTCTAAGATCCATCTTCTACTTCACAAGTTTTCTTTTAGGCTACTGTTTGATTCTTCTGGTGAGAGGTTTTGGGTTTTGGTTTGGGTTTTCCTATGTTTCTCTTTTTCTCATCTGCCTGTTCTTTCCAGGCGTGCTTTTTATATCTCTGTGTTTGCTAGTCCTTTCATCTCTCTGTACTTTTCAAGTCCACTTATCTTATTATCTCTTTTGGATCCTTCTGTTATCTCAGGGTTTGGAAGGTGCAGTGCTCCCACCTGTCGGGTAGATACACTGGCTCCCGCCTGTGGTGCGCAATTTCCCCTATGGTTTGTTACCTGTTAACTCCTCTTCATCAGAGATTGTTCCATTCTGTGGGAGTCATTGATATTCTGAGACATACTAGGAACAGTTGTACCTTTGCTTCAACTGGTTCGTCTAGAGGTTTCCCCAGTGTGACCACAGGTTTTACATTAATTTCTGGGCTTGGGGACTTCCACACCATGGGAGACGGTATAAGTTCACACCCAACACCAGCATGTGATGCAGGCCTGGAGACTCTGTCGCCCAGGCTGGAGTGCAGTGGCATGATCTTGGCTCATGGGAACCTCTGCCTACTGGGTTCAAGCGATTCTCCTGCCTCAGCCCTCTCAGTAACTGGGATTACAAGCACCCACCACCATGCCTGGCTAATTTCTGTATTTTTAGTAGAGATGGGGTTTTGCCGTGTTGGCCAGGATGGTCTCAAACTCCTGACCTCAAGTGATCCTCCCACCTCGGCCTCCCAAAGTGCTAGGATTACAGGTGTGAGCTACCATATCTGGTTGAGACTTGAGTTTCCCGCAGGAAGTGGTTTTTCTTCTCACCCAGAACCTAGGGCAGAAACTGATGGATGGAGTTTTTTCCTGGCCACCTTCCCCTGAGGGAGCAGGGTGTTGGTTCCAAAGTCCGGCTTCGAATGGGCCCTAGGTTCTCTCTGACCCACCCAGTGGATGTTGTTTCTGCTCCCCCAGCTCTTTCTAGGACTTCCTCCTCCTCCTCATACTATCGTGGCTCTGACTTGCAAATTTATTTTGGCTTTGAATTCCTTCCTGTGTTGGTGAGTTGGAGATTTATTTCTTTGTTTCAAGCTCCATGTGCATTTTAATTTTTCTGCCCTCTTATTCAGAATTTCTCTGTGCAATGTGGTAGTATGGCAGACTCCATCATTGTGAGGTTTCCTGGATCCCTAAGAAAAGGAAGGTGCAGTGCTCCCACCTGTCGGGTAGATACACTGGCTCCCGCCTGTGGTGCTCAATTTCCCCTATGGTTTGTTACCTGTTAACTCCTCTTCATCAGAGATTGTTCCATTCTGTGGGAGTCATTGATATTCTGAGACATACTAGGAACAGTTGTACCTTTGCTTCAACTGGTTCACCTAGAGGTTTCCTAGATTTTTCTTCCCATCTCTTCCATGGGAACATGGGTTCTTTGAGGGGAAAAGCAAAACAAAACATAAAAAAAACAAAACCAACCAAAAAACAACGGTGTCCAAGCTATCTCTGGTGCTGGTGCTGAGTTCCTAGCACAAACACAACATAATGTTTGCTAGATGAACAGTTAAATAGTGTTAGGTGATTATCAAGAGTTACTCCAAGTATTTCCCCATCTTCAGGAAGAAAACTTTCTTAATTATTCTAAGCACGAAGATATTCTTTTATTCTTAACATGCTTTATAGGTGGTTCTACGTTGCATGCCCTTATGACACTTGTGTGTTTTTCTTAGCATTCTAACGTGTTTCTTGAACAACACTGTGTGGTACACCCCCCGGGATGCCTGAGATGAGGCCCTTCCTGAACTGGAGGTCCAATTGGAAAATATGATGTGGAAACCATAACTCTGACATGATATGTGTCGTGGTAAGCCACGAGTATCTTGGCCAGTGGTGAGGAGTAAAAGAATTTACCAAGGGCGGACATGGTGACTCACACTTGTAATCCCAGCACTTTGGGAGGCCGAGGCGGGTGGATTGCCTGAGGTCAGGAGTTCAAGACCAGCCTGGCCAAGATGGTGAAGCCTCCTCTTTAACAACAACAACAAAAAGAATTTACCAAGAGAGTTGTAGGTAAAGAAGGACAGATTTATTAGAGAAAGTAAGAAAGTACGGCTGGGCTCGGTGGCTCACGCCTGTAATCCCAGCACTTTGGGAGGCCAAGGCGGGTGGATCACCTGAGGTTGGGAGTTTAAGACCAGCCTGACCAACATGGTGAAACCCCGTCTCTACTAAAAATACAAAATTATCTGGGCATGGTGGCGCATGCCATGCCTGTAATCCCAGCTACTCAGGAGGCTGAGGAAGGAGAATTGCTTGAACCCGGGAGGTGGAGGTTGCAGTGAGCCGAGATCGTGCCATTGCACTCCAGCCTGGGCAGCAAGAGCAAAATCCCATATCAAAAAAAAAAAGGAAAAAAAAGAAAAGAAAAAAGAAAGTAGGAAAGTACATTGTATGTTGCTGGGGAGCAGTGGGCAGAACCAGCAGGAGAGAAGCTGACTGCGAAGAGACAAAGGCTGGCTAGGGATTTTTATAGGGTAGTTGTTGGGCGAATTGATAACGCCAAGGGAGCAGTGAGCTAACCTGCATTCTTCTGTCAGCTGAGGTGTCTGACAAATTGAGGCATTTGGTGACGAGCAGGAAGCCTGTGAGTTCTGGACCTTATCTGCTCAGGAGGGCTGCATGTCTTGGGCCGTAAAGAAAGGCAGACCCATAACTTATCTCCTTCCTCTCTTTGTCTATATGTTCCGGACCATGAGGGAAGGCAGATCTATAGCTTATCTACTTCCTCTATCTCTGCTTTCTCCTGGTCATGCCAGCCTGACTCCTTTTCCCTAATTAGGATGCCACAGCGTGATGGGGAGCATTGTGTTTGTCGTAGATTCATTCAAGAGGACCATGTTTGTTTGGAAGAAAATGTTATAGGCCTATTTGGGAGAGGAGCTAAGGCTTCAGGAAGCTTGGGAATGAAAAGAGATGCTCTGAGGCCAGAGTGGCATTTTGCGGGTTGAGCCTGAGGGATAAGGAGAAAGGAAGAGGGTGGAACCCTTGGGAAGGGGGAGGTCATGTGCTTCCTCACGTCGCCAGTGTGGTGTGACTTTCCCAAACTGGCATGCCGCATGGTGAAGAATAAAAAGCACCTTGACGGAATTATACTGAGATACTGAGAAATCCATAATCATAGGGTGATATTTAATAAACCTTTTCCAGGAATTGATAGCTGAATTAAAAAAAAAAAGTAAGCAAAAGTAGTAAAGTTTTGAGTAGCGTAATAAAGAAATTGAACTGAATAGATACATACTTAGAACTCTAAGCCCGAACATTAGAGAATACACACATGGTACATTTAAAACAATTAACCATTACTAAGCCATAATGTCAGGCTCAACAAATACAAAAGCATTGATTTTACATAGACCTTGTTCTCATCATAGACCAAGGCAGTCTATGATGGCAACACAAGTCCAGCCTCCATATATTGAGAAACTTATAAACAGACTTCTAAATGATAAGTGGTCAAGTAGAGATGGCAAATGAAATTATGAAATACTTGGGACCTAGTGACATTGAAGACAATGTATATTACAAATTGTGGGATGTAGCTACTGCAGTACTTAGAAAGAATTATAGCCTCAAACATACGTATTAGCAAAGGAGGAGATTGAACACAGCATTAGACTCTAGAAGTCTGAACTAGAACCACAGAGAAAATATGGCATTACAATCCAATGCAATGGAGTGTGAGACAGATGCACCCACAGTGTTACAGAAGCACACAGGAGGGCCACCTAAACCATCCTGGAGGGGACTCTGGGGCCAGGAAGTTCTACCATGAGGACATGATGCTGGAAGGGGTTCCAAGAGGATACAGTGGTGTTAGGAAACTGACTAGTTTGAAAGGAAAACAAATCTTGGGACCCTGAAATCACCAAGCTGAGAAGTCAAGCTGGGAACCATGTCAGGCAAGCCTGCCTCCTATTTTATTCCTAAATAAATAGCTATGAAGTTGTTAAATCTCACAATCTGCCCCCAAGGAAATTCCTTGTGGGCCTCAAGATCTTTACTCTAAAAATAGTTCTGTTGAATTTTACCTTGGCCATGTAAATTGATAGCTGATCTTCACAGACACAGGATAGAAATTCATCCCTCTGCTCACCTGAGACAAATGCATATCTGTTTGCTTCTTCTGCCCTATTGTTTATGTAAAAAATGCAGATTCACTGAGCTGGACTAAGGCATGCACGACTATTCCTCTACCCCTCTCTCACATGTAAGTTGTGATTTCAGTGAAAGGCTGATCAAAGACCCAAAGTAATGCAGCCTTTTGTCTCCTATCTACCCATTACCTGGAATCCCCCAGTTATCCTGCCTTTCTAGACCAAACCAATGGACATCTTACATGTATTGATTGATGTCTCCTGTCTCCCTAAAATGTCTAAAACCAAGCTGTGCCCGACCACCTTGGGCACCTGTTCTCAGGATCTCCTACAGGCTGCGTCACGGACCAATGGTAACTTATATTTGGCTCGGGATAAATCTCTTCAAATGTTTTACAGAGTTTGACTCTTTTCAGCGACATCAGGCTGATGGGGAGGGTAATACAGGCAGCAAGGACTGCATAGGCAACTGCAATGGCTCACAAGAACTTGGCAGGTTTTAAGAACCACAGCTAACTCAGCGTAGCTAGATTCAGGGCAGTGGATGAGGGGTGGTATGAGATGCTGAAGTTGTGATGCTCATGAACATAGGGTGTGTTTTTTCTTTTTTTCTTTTTTTTCTTTTTTTTTTTTTGAGACGGAGTCTCGCTCTGTCGCCCGGGCTGGAGTGCAGTGGCTGGATCTCAGCTCACTGCAAGCTCCACCTCCCGGGTTTATGCCATTCTCTTGCCTCAGCCTCCCCTCCCGAGTAACTGGGACTACAGGCGCCCGCCACCTTGCCCGGCTAGGTAGTTTTGTATTTTTTTTAGTAGGAACGGGGTTTCACCGTGTTAGCCAGGATGGTCTCGGATCTGCTGACCTCGTGATCCCTCCCGTCTCGGGCTCCCAAAGTGCTGGGATTACCAGGCTTTGAGCACCGCGCCCGGCCAGGGTGTGTTTTTTCATCCACTCCTTCTTTGGTTATACTAAGGCAGGGGTCCCCAATCCCCAGGCTGTGGACTGGTAGCGGTTAGGAACTGGGCCACACAGCAGGAGGTGAGGGGTGGGAAGAAGAGCGTTACCACCTGAGCTCTGCCTCCTGTCAGATCAGCATTAGTCTCATAGGAGCACAAACCCTTCTGCAAGGAGGGATCTAAGTTGCACGCTCCTTGTGAGAAGCTAACTAATCAGCCTGATGATCTGAGGTGAAACAGTTTCATCCGGAAACACCACCCCACCCAACCCTTCCGTGGAAAACTTGTCTTCCACAAAACGAGTCCCTGGTGCCAAAAACGTTGGGGACTGCGGTACTAAGGGGTGTTAACTATATTTTGAAGGTGCTGAGAATTTTAAGCAGAACAATGTGAGCAGATGCTAGTTCTGCAGGGCACAGGCGTCTTATTTTCATTCATTGCAAAGATACTTACTGAGCACCTCTTGTTGTCCTGGGTCCTAGTTGCAATTTTGAAAAGATACAGGAAGATATACCTATGGATCATTTTAACAATCCAGATGAAAAATGAGGGAACTGATATTAGGCCAGTGGCAGTGCGGGTGGCCACTGCTTCCCTGTGGGGAGTGCACAAGGAGAATCTTGTACCTCTAAGCTCAGCAGCGTTTCCTGTTTCCTTCCTGTGTTCTGCCCTGGGCAGCAACTGGTGGTAGGCCTGGGGCACAGGGACAGTGCAACCCAAGGAACAATGCCCAGCTGGAAAACAATATATTGCCTGGAAGAGAAATGGACTAAGGTGTGACCTCTGAGTGTAATGGTTGCAGAAGCATAGGTGCCCTTTGGGGATGCAGGATTCAAGTTCTCTGCCCTTCATGGGCTGCATGGCCATCCCCACTGGAGTAGGTCTCCACTGAGTGTCTTGAGTGCTTTCAGGATTCTGAGAATCACTCAAGAAGACCAAATACATCCATTCTTCCTGATCCCAAATTTCGTGGGAATATAATTTCATGGCATTAAAGACAAACTATAGAGTGTTTTTTTGTTTTGTTTTGTTTTTGAGACCAAGTCTCACTTTGGCGCCCAGGCTGAAGTGCAGTGGTGCGATCTTGGCTCACTGCAAGCTCCGCCTCCCAGGTTCACATCATTCTTCTGCCTCAGCCTCCTGAGTACCTGGGACTACAGGCGCCCACCACCACGCTCAGCTAATTTTTTTGTATTTTTAGTAGAAACGGGGTTTCACTGTGTTAGCCAGGATAGTCTCAATCTCCTGACTTCATGATCCGCCTGCCTCAGCCTCCCAAAGTGCTGGGATTACAAGGGTGAGCCACCACACCCATCCTTAACTATAGAGTCTTATTCAGAGCTTTTGTCTGCTTGCTCAAGGGGCATGGTCTTGAATAATTTCTGGGGAAAAGGTTTCCTGTGGAATAACCCTCTTCACATTAGAAACCTGGGAACTGAATTATGTCCCCGCATTTCCAGTCCTGGAATAGGGTATCCAGAACCTCTGCAGTGGCCACCACTAAAAAGTATCCTTCCCATCCTGGAAAGCTCTGAGCCACACACATTACTCTGTCAAACGCCTTTGGAAGAGCTTTCCCCATTCCAAAGCCCTGAAACGGAGGGTTGACCCTGTCCGGGACTCTGTGTAAAGTGCAAGATCTCAGTAGCAGAGGAGGGAAAAGAGCGGAGGCCCCGGTCTCTCACTGGGGCCGCCAGGAAGTAAACACTCCATGGTGTAATTTGTGTGAAGAGAAAATTATCTCTAATTGGAGGGCTGGAATAAAAATATCTCCCATCTGTAAACAAAGTAGTTGGAGCATCCTGGAGGCATGGGACTGGTGCACCAGACTGCCGCAGGTACCCTCTGGGCCACCCCACCCAGATCGTCTCAGCCCTAACCCACAAGCAGCAGGTGATCCGGGACCTCCCCTGAAGCCAATGAAGGCGGCAGACCTGTCCCTGGGGCTCATCTGTGTCCTCAGCCCCGAGGCACAGTCCAGAAAACAGCCTCTCACCTTCTCCCCAGGCCAGGGCAAATACTTGACAAGTCAAGTGAAGAGGGTAAAAAAATTCTGGTCTGTTTTATGCCATCACAGGGATCCCTCCTGGAAGGTGACTGGGGACGGCTGTTTACTGGCTATCTCCAACACCTTTTCTCAGACACCTTTTCTTTGGTGTCTGCAGGGGCACCTGCTTCTCCACGTCCTCAAAGAAAGAATTGAGGCAGACACCTTGACATAGGCAGCATGGGTGATATTCACAGGACCCAAAGTGAGAAATTCCCAGGAACATCAGCCCTGGGGAAGCAACTCTGTGTCAAGGGCTTTCTCCTGCCTCAGCCTCCCGAGTAGCTGGGACTACAGGCGCCCGCCACCTCACCTGGCTAGCTTTTTTGGTATTTTTTAGTAGAGACGGGGTTTCACCGTGTTCGCCAGGATGGTCTCGATCTCCTGACCTCGTGATCCGCCCGTCTCGGCCTCCCAAAGTGCTGGGATTACAGGCTTGAGCTACCGCGCCCGGCCGCCACTGTTTCTTTAGAGGGAGGTGGGAGAAGGTTTTCCTATTTAAATAAAATTAAAGAAGTACTTTGAAGGAAAGAGCAGGGGATAAGAGTTGAAATAAAATGTGGGATAACGTAGTTGAAAATATTGTGAGGAAGATGGGACTTAAAGAGAGGGGAGATGGAGAAACAGAAACACACCCAGGTCTTTGAAAAGCCCTGAAGAAGGCTTTCAAGAAGGGCTCTGGGGTCAGAGACTTCCATTAGTCAAAGGACCCCACTTCTCTCATGCGATGCGGGTTGACTTCAGATGATTGTTCAGGGCTAGAAGAGCATGGTAAAGGAACAGAAGTTATGATCACATTCTTATTTTTCTTTTCTTGAGACACGGGGCATCAGTCAATACATGTAAGGTGTACATTGGTTCTGTCTAGAAAGGCGGGACAACTGTAAGCAGGTGGGGTTGGGATTTCAGGTCATAGGCAGATTCAAAGATTATTCTGATAGAAAGAAATGTCTGGTCTGGCTCTGGGGCAGTGGCTCGCTTCTGTAATCCTAGCGCATTGGGAAGTTGAGGTTGGCAAATTACTTTAGCCCAGAAGTTCAAGATCAGCTTGGGCAACATGGTGAGATCCCATCTCTACCAAAAAAAAGTAGAAAAATTAGCCAGCCATGGTAGCACATGCCTGTGGTCCCAGCTGCTCAGGAGGCTGAAGTGGGAGGATTGCTTGAGCCTGAAGGTCGAGGCTCAAGCATGAGCCATGATTGTGTGCCACTGCGCTCCAGCCTGAGTGACAGGGTAAGACCCTGTCAAAAAAGAAAAAAAAGAAAAAAAGCAAACAAGCAAGCAATCAAGAAAGGAATGTCTGGGTTAGAATAAGGGTTGTGGAGACCAAGTTTTTATCATGTAGATGAAGCCTCCAGGTAACAGGCTTCAGAGAGAGATAGTCTGTTGTATCAGTCTTTTTTTTTTTTTTTTTTCAGACAGAGTCTCATTGTGTTGTCCAGGTGGAGTGCAGGGGCACAATCTCAGCTCACTGCAACCTCCGCCTCCTGGGTTCCAGCAATTCTCCTGCCTCAGTCTCCCAAGTAGCTGGAACTACAGGCATGCACCACCATGCCTGGTTAATTTTTTGTATTTTTAGTAGAGACAGGGTTTCATCATGTTGGCCAGGCTGGTCTTGAAATTCTGACCTGAGGTGATTTGCCCACCTTGGCCTCCTAAAGGGCCTGGATTAGAGGCATGAGCCACTGCACCTGGCCCTATCAGTCTTAAAATCTGTTTTAATGTTGATGCTGGTCAGTTGGCCTGAATTCCAAAAGGGAAGAGGGTATAATAAGGTATATCTAACTCCCCCATCATGGCTAAACTAATTTTTCAGGTTAACTTTGAAGTACCTTTGGCTGAGAGGAGGGGTCAATTCAGATTGTTGGGGGGCTTAGCTTTTTTGTTTGTTTTTTGTTTTGTTTTGTTTTTGAGACAGAGTCTCGCTCTGTCACCCAGGCTGAAGTGCAGTAGCGCGATCTCAGCTCACTGCAACTTCCACCTCGTGGGTTCAAGTGATTCTCCTGCCTCAGCCTCCCGAGTAGCTGGGATTACAGGTGCCTGCCACCATGCCCAGCTAATTTTTGTATTTTTAGTAGAGACAGAGTTTCACCATGTTGGTCAGGCTCGAACTCCTGACCTCATGATCCTCCCTCCTTGGTCTCCCAAAGTGCTGAGATTATAGGCGTGAGCAACCACACCTGGCCAGGGCTTAGCATTTAATTGTTGGTTTACATTCAGTTCCCTCAGCTCTTTTAAGAAATGCATCTCTCCTTAGTAAGCTACACCTTAGAAATAAGCCTATTCAGATGGATAATGCTGTGATGGAGGCAGAGCCTCCTCAGCCCTGCTCACAGAATGCTTCCAGGGCTTTGCTGCTGGCCTTATTGAGCTCTGATTCCCTTCTGCACAGGGTCAGAGCTCTCCATGGAACAATGAAAACCTAAGGAAGAGCAAACCACTTCACAGCCACGTGTTTCCTACCCCCACTCTGCTGCATCCCTAGTTAGACTTCCATTCCAGGAACTGTCTCAGCTGTTGGTAATGACATACTGACTCCATCTGCAGAAGAAAATCAATGTTTTACAATGAAGCACCTGCCATCCACTCTCATAGGAACCTCTGCCCCTTATGGAATATTCATGCAGCCTTTCTTTGTAATCTCGGTCTGAGTTTCAAAAGATTCCCTAGCAGAGAAGACCATTTAACAGACAGACCATTTTACAGTGCAAACACTGAAAATTCTGCAGGAGAAAAGAGGCACTGGTTTTTGAAAACTGTACTCTGTCCACAGTCAGACACCATCTCACATTTCCAAGTAACCCAAACAGTTCCTTCAGTTAGGTAAATATGTCTGGCCATGTGACCAGGCGCTAAAGGGAATAATAGGGAAAAGAGAGGGCAGAAGAAAATGTCAGTGGGCCTAAGACGAATTTTCTTCTTTTAAATTTCTCAATTTTGTGTTTGATAAAGGGAAAGGGGCCACCATTATAAAACAACTTTTACACACTTTTACTTGTGATTTAGTGCATGGTGACCTGGAACATAAAGGAGGTTTATGAATGGAAAGACAAATAGGATCATAGTAGGTAATTGAGTCATTTTTAAATTTTTATTCTGTCTCTATAAGATTTTTGAGAAGGTAATCAATTCACATAAAGATCCGAGCAGTTATAAAGATTTACAAAGAAGATTATACAGTGATGGAAACTGAAGTATATTCTTGGCAACAATCTCAATGTATTTCACGTTTCCTGGCATTTACATATATAAATTTGGTATACATAATATATAAATATTCTTCTATTTTGCATAAAACTAAAATACTGAAAAGTAGCATGAGTATATGAAAAGTTAAACATTGAAAATATTAGTTGGAAACTGGCTTATTTTGCTAACAATTATATTCAGAATTCTGTTGCTAGATTGTTGTTTCTGGGAACATTGGAGGTGTACTTTCTATACTTGCTAAAATACAAGCTTTTCAAGTATTTTCCATAGTATTAAGTGAGACTTTAAATACTCCTGCTCTTTTAGATCTAATTTCTGCTTCAGTTTATCCTTCTCTTCATTTTTCCTGTTTGTCCTCATCTTACCTGTTCTTCCCTGGTTTTGCCATCTCCCAGTATTCAGGAATCAGAGCAAATAATTAGTCTGCTTTTCTGCAGAATAAACTATTGGGTATACCATCATGCTTTTGATCTACCACAGAAACAAATTATTTTAGCAAGGTATCACTTTTATGTATTGTATAATGTATGTATTGCTTATGTTTTAAGCAGATTTCAGCTCTTTTCCTTCCATCACATTTGGAATTGGGGGCCCAAAAGATGTGAAGGCAATAAGGCTTCCAAGATAACTGGGCTGCACCCTTATTTGTAAAATAAGAAATACTTTGTTTCCCAAATTTTAAAGGAGTGTTCCTTCTCCGACCTGTTGCGATGGATTTATTCTATAGCTATAGAAATATACCCCGCTTCACTCTTGGACGTACTTCTTTACTCTCCTCCCGCCAAGTTCATTGAAAGAGAACCCATGTGCCGGTCCAGAGCATCGCTGCATCCGTAAGCAAGGAGACTTCAGCTTCCTCTGTCACCATGGTGCCGGCTCGGCTGGGCCCGGCGGTCGCTATGGTAACTGGGGCGGGTCGCAGCGTCCTGGCGGGCTGGGCGCATGCGCGCGGGGACTACAAGCTGCGCCGCGCGGCCGCTGGCCCCTCAGCTCCCCTCGACATGGCGCTGAGGCGGCCGCCGCGACTCCGGCTCTGCGCTCGGCTGCCGGACTTCTTCCTGCTGCTGCTGTTCAGGGGTGAGTTTGCGCGTTTCCGCTGTTGGGAGACTAGGGTCTGGGGGCGACGGAAGCAGAGCGGGCCGAAGCGGCTGGAGCCGGTCCGGGAGAGAATAGCGGTCCCGGCTCCGAGGGCTCCCGGGGTCCCGGGCCGGAGGGGCGGCGCGCGCCCGCGTTCCCGCAGCGGGGCTGGGACTCGGGCCTGGCTCGGGCGGGGGCCGGCTGGAGGGGCCCTGGGACGGCCGGCAGTGGGACCTGGGCGGGGAGCTGATTTGGGGTGGGGGCCCGTCCCAGGCAGTGAGTCGGCCCCGGACAGCCGTCGGACCCCGGGGGCGGGCTCCTCCCGGGCGGGCTCTGTGCTGGGCGGTGGGCTCCTCCCCGGCGTGGCGCCCTCCCGGGCGGTGGGCACGGCCCTCTGGAGGGAGCGCGGCAGCTGCGGCGTGGGCGCTGGAACTTGCTGGAAGACCCTGCGCAGCAGCGCTGTGCCCTCCAGAAGGGACTTCGAGCGGGGCCGCAGCTGAGGACCCGCGAGGTAGAGCTCCGAGGCCTGGCGGGCTGCTGGTCACAGCCTCCTGGGGATCTGCAGTTCGTTTGACTCGACACAAACAAAGGAACTGCTTTTCTTTTGCAGAAATAAAATGGATATCAATCCAGTACCTTTTTTGTCTCTGTCCTGGCCGAGGAGACCACGCAGACCCTTATCCGGAAATAGCATTCGGGGCATTTGACCAAGACACACGAATAAACTTGAGTTTTGTCAGTTTTCTTTCCCTCTGTTTGGAATTCTCATTAGATCCACATTTTCCTGGACAGTTGTACAGAGGACTAAAATAGCTTTCGTTTAGTGAGCGTGCACTATCTACTAGGCACTTTGGAGTCATTATCTCCATTACTCCTTTCAGCAACTCTGTGAGGTGGGTTTCATCAATCTGTTTTCTAGTCTGCTTTCCAAGGCTGCATTCTAAGTAAGCAGTGAAGCCTCCACCTCATGTTGACCTAAAGCAGTCAGTACACCACAGTTTTCCCCGGCAGCCGTCCGCAGGTAACCAGACCAGGACCTTTTTCGGTTCTTAGGTCATTTTATTATTTAATTGAGTTGCCACCGTCATCCCATGATGTTTTACAGAATATACAAATTAAAACACGGAGGGACTGTTGAGGAGTGAAGGTGGACAGATTTTGGAAAACAAAGCATTCCTGTGTTTGGTGCTTTATGCTAACGGGATGCTCGTGATGGGCTCTGTGACAAAGGATGAGTTTTAGCGTGTAGATGATATACACTAAGGCACAGTCTATATACTTTGCCTGAAAGTGATTCCCCAAACCAAATGCCGTTGGGAGATAAGTGATCAAAGGCTAGCCAGGGGACAAGGGTGTCAGGAATGTCCAGCACCCGCTGTGTTGGTCACACTGACACTGTCCTATTCACAGCCTGGAACAACTCTCTATTGTTGAAAAGATATGTTCACGTGAAAGTTTGCAGTTTTTGTTGCAGAAGCATTTGACAGTTTAGCTCAGGAATGAATTTCAACTTGGTAATTTGTTAATAAAACTAGAAAATACGAAGAGCTTCACCTACCCTTAACTTCTGATTTCCTTCCCCTAAGGGACTAGTTTTGTGGCTTTTTTTGCTAGTAGGGGCTGGGATTTACATGCAGAGCATAGGAGGAAGAATCCAATTTTGCAAACTAGTACTAATGACAAAGAATCGAGGTGATAGGATGTATTAATCCACTTTGAAGGCATGTAGCTGTCTTTTTTTAGTAGGGGGCTCTTTTTCCATTATTTGGTTTATGCTTTAAGCATACCCTAAAACTGTTCTTCCAGAAGTCATGACAACTGTGTCTTTTTTATTTTTTATGATTATTCTCAATTGCTATTACAATTTATTTTCATTTTAAAAATTTTGGTTCTTGATATAATGGCAAATATTTCTTTTGTGGTTACCCTTTGCCAGGCTCTGTTACAAGAATTTAATGTGTACTAATGTATTTAATCTTGATAACTCTAAGAAGTTGTTACTATTATTGTGCCCTTTTGTGGATGAAGAAACAGAAGTATGGAGAGATTCAGACCCTTGTCGATAGTGATATCCTTTGCGTTCTAAATGGGAAATCCTTCATTACTTGTGTTAATCAAATTTTAGTTATTTGTATTATTCCATTTGACAGTGGAGTTCTTTTAATGGATCAGTTTAAACAAATTATCAAGTTTTCAACACTATGTGGTTTGTATATAAAATATTCTTTTGTTGACTCATGACAGGCGTGGTTCAGCTTTACAAATGTTATGCCACATGTCTCTTTTGAATGATTGTGTACTAATTAGTGTTAGGCTTCCAAATCTTTGATAAGAGAGAAGTGCCTTATTTAGAATTAAAACAGTAACAGTTTTCATTCTTCAGATAAGACAATTTGTGTGCTGAAGCATGTCAAAATCTGAAAATCAAAATTTCTGGGAAATTTTGAAAAAATGTTTAATTCTTTTATTTACGTTTGTTTGGACTCCAGTAACATTTTTTAGAATGACATATTCTTTTGTGTTGTTCTAATTCTTAATGATCTGGCAGATATAATCGTTGTCAGACTTGTATGTATGTTTTTAAAAAAACAAAGAACACCTGTCTTGAAAGCAAGCAGTACTTTATATCAGCTGCTCATTCCCACATGACTTGTTGATGGCATTTGTTCTTCAGTGCTTCAGGCTAAGAAGACTGAATGGATAAGTACTAGAGATACTTAATCATAAGTAATTGCAGTATTACATCCAGGCAGAATTATCCACACAACCCCTAAGCTCTATGGAACTTGTTTTTAAGGAAACTCCATGGGGTGGATTTAAATCAATTCTTTTGAAAGCAACCACACTTTCATCAAGTATAAGTTGACCACTTAATGTAACAGACACAGCTGTGGATTTAGTACATTCAATTAGCAGCTGTTAGAGATGTGATATTAGCAAATTCCTTCTCCATAAATTCTTTGAATTTTTTAAAAGCACAAATGTAATGAAAGGAAAATATGTGTGAATGAAGTTAGAATGTATGGAGTCTGCTGAAGAGTACCCTAGTGGTGAAGTTGGATTTTTTTTTTTTGAGACAGTTTCTGATGCAGTGACGTGAGCTCAGCTCACTGCAAAACTCCACCTCACAGGTTCAAGCCATTCTCCTGCCTCAGCCTCCCAAGTAGCTGAGATTACAGATGCGTGTCACCTTGCCTGGCTAATGTTTGTATTATTTTTAGTAGACATGGGGTTTCACCGTGTTGGCCAGGCTGGTCTTGAACTCTTGACCTCAACCGACCTGCCCACCTTGGCCTCCCAAAGTGCTGAGATTAGAGGCGTGAGCCACTGTGCCCAGCTGGATTCTCTTTTAAGATATGTTTATAGTTGGCAGGGTGCGGTGGCTCATGCCAGCGCTTTGGGAGGCCGAGGTGGGCAAATCACCAGGTCAGGAGATCAACATCTTGGCCAACATGGTGAAACCCTGTCTCTACTAAAAATACAAAAATTAGTCGAGCATGGTGGTGCGCGCCTGTTGTCCCAGCTACTCTGGAGGCTGAGGCAGGAGAATCACTTGAACCTGAGAGGTAGAGGTTGCAGTGAGCCAAAATTGAGCCACTGCACGCCTGACTGGGGAACAAGAGTGAAACTCTGTCTCGGAGAAGAAAAAAAAAAGGTATATTTATAGTCAGGTGGTGTGAATGTTATGCTGTTAAAGTTGAATGCAAATTTCAGATCTTTGTATATACTTTCAGAATTCTAGCAGTATATGCAAATAGCTTCACTGGAGCATAAAGAGATCCTGAAAGAAAGTTTTGGTAAGCACATTCTTTTACACCTAGTTTAGCAAGGACAGTATCCACTGTGGTGCTCTATATGGAGAGCTAAAGCCTTAATTGACTGTCTCTTTGCTTCTTGGCGTGGCACACAGAAAGCTTCCTGAGAGTTAGCCCTTGTTTCTGATGTCCCAGGAATGCTGTAGTGTTTTGTGTTGGTGAGTTTCTTTTGGTTTTAAGTAGTATCTGTTATGTGTTGTATATTACATTTCCTATGACTAGTTAATACATACAGCAGAGGTTTCAGTGCTGCTTGTATAAAGACATCAAACTATTTCATATAGTTAGGACTATGTGAACATTTTTTCTTAGTTATCTTTCATTTGCAGAGTTTCCCAAGGTTTCTATGGTTCAACCTTCCTCCTGAAAATTATTGCCAAAATCAAATTCTGCCATATTCATGCTATCTGCTGTGTTTGACAACCTCAGCCCACAGCCCACAGCGATCCTTCCTATCTCTAAATAAGCTTAGATCATAGCCTTTAGTTTAGTTTAGTACAACAGCCATTTATTGAGTATCTATGATATGTCAGGCACTGTTCTGTATGCTAGGGTTACAAAATGAGTAAAACATCGCCAGCCCTTAGAGAGTCAAGGTAACTGACTCCAGTTTACATTGGGCTTTAACTGTTAGGTGTGAGCGTACTGTATCTTCTCAATGACAATAAAAAATTTGTTGGTAACAGAGGCTGAATTTGATTTTTTTCTATCTTTCCAGAGGTGATTCTAGTAAATATTCAGTTTGTGTCTCTTTGTCACGTGAAAGGGAGTTAACATTTCTTAGACACTCTCTTTGTGTTGAGGCATTTTTAAAAAAAACATCTTATTTCTAGTGGCCCTAGGAACTTCTGGAAAAGTGTCAGTTTTTACTACAGTAGTTATTGTGGAAGAAAGAGAATGGTAAGAATTTATTGACTTGGTTTAATTTCAGAATCTTTCTGCCATCTGCTTTTGTGCAAGGTTAAGAAGGAGAAAAAGATGGAGAAATGCTTATGATATCATTTAGGTGACACAAGCTGCAGGTATACTAGTATATACTGTATGATTGCAATTACACAAAACGTCTCTGCTTGGGGGAAAAACAGGATGAAAAGGAACCAGAATGTTGATGGGGCTGTTATGAGTGGAAGTATTCTAGCCAATTGTTTTCTGCCTTTCGTTGTTTTTGTTTTCCTGGTTGATTCTTTTATTCCTTTGTCTGTTTTCCAAACGTTATTTAATGAGGATATTTTTTGTGTAATGAAAAGAATTGCATCTTGGTTTGGCTTCCAGTAGATACAATAGTGGAATTTTAAATTTGGCACTAGTAATGGGAAAATGTAATTTGTTTGTTTAGTGTGACAGCATGTGGATTGTGCCTTTTTCTAGCTTCTTAATATCAGCCACATTGGATGAAGGAGTGGCTGACTGGAAGTTCAGTTTCTTGATAATGTATTCTCTGTGACTCATTTGAGAGATTAGTTGCCCCTGACTTTTGGGTGGGGGAGTCAGCTGTGGTGTCCTCAGCAAATGGTTATCTGGAAAACTGAGAGCTGCCGAGATTGCCACCTCCCCACTTCTTTTTGAGCACACAGACAAAATGATCTGAGTAATGGCCTTGGTTCACCTGTTCAAAGCGACCCAAAAATTGTGGAGCACCTATTCTGTGGCAGCCCCTGGAAGATCTCTGTTTTCTTCCTCTTGAGTGATAAAAATATGGGGTGCAATTGACTTCTGTTGAAACTGCACTCTGAAAGATGTTTCCTGAAGTGCACTGTCAGCTGACGTGCCCCATCGCTGCTTCCTGCCCAACATGGACTTCCTTGTTGGATGTCTTTCCCTAAGGAACATATTTAGTGTCTGCAGAATGAAGTGCAGCTGTCTGGAAGCTTAGAGACGATGCAACAAATCCAAAGACAGCTGCTTTTTTTTTTTTGTTTTCTGTGGGGGGTGGGCATGTTTTTCCTTTAAAGCATCTCTGTCAGGGTACTGAAACTTAATCAGCCACTCCATATTTATTTGGTGGTCTCCGTTTTCATGGCAGTAAAGCACTCCATGGGCAAAACAGGAGAACTAAAGATAATATCTTTCCTTTACCAGAGGGAACATATGGTTTAGTTAAGTAACAGAGCAGCATTTGGGTAAATATCCTGTGGGTTTAGAAGTGAGAGAACTTACTCTGTCTGGGCTGACCTGGTAGAGGAGAATTTCAAGAAGGAGCTGGACCTGTACAGATAATTTGACTGACTTAAGTATAGATTTGGGAGGGACAGGGGTGCAGATGGGAAAGTGGAAGAAATAATGTGGGCAAAGGCATGGACTTGGGAATGCATATGGTGTATTTTGGGATGAGTGAGTTATAATGATTAATAACACCTGCCAGTTACTGAAAACTATGTGATAGCATTGTGCTTATTGCTCTACCTGGGGTCTTAGTGAGCTTGGGCTTCTATAACAGAATACCACAAACAGGGTGGCATAAGTAAGATTTATTTCATGGGTTCTGGAGCCTGGGATGTCCAAGATGAAGTGCCTACAGATTGGGTTCCTGATGAGGGCCCCATTCCTGGCTTGCATACTGCTGTGTCCTCACATGGTGGAGAAAAAGAGAGCCCTGGAGTCTCTTATAAGGGCACTAAGCCCATGATGGAGTTTTCATCTCGTGATCTCATTTAACCCAATTACCTTCCAAAGGCGCTACCTCCTAATGCCATCACGTTAGGGTTAGGGTTTCATCATGTGAACTTTGTGGGGACATATACATTCAGTCCATACCATCTGAGCTATTGTAGTTGGTCTCAGCAGTTTTAGAGGTTTCATTTTACAGATACTGAGTCTTAGGCTTGGGTAGGCTAACTACCTGCCCCAAGGTCACAGCTAGTAAATTGAAGAGGCAGATTGTCCATTGAAGAGAACACTGGCGAGTAACTACATTGTAAAGCGTTTTAAATGCCCAGCTAAGAAATTTGGACTTTATTATATAGGGTCTAGAAATTCATCTGGCAGTTTCAAGCAGGAAAGTAATATGATCAGAATTGTTTTAGGAATATTAGAGAAGATTGGAGAGGGAGGTCAATTAGGAAGCTGTTAGAATAGTTCAAGGAAACTTCTTTCAGTGTAGGTCTCTTAATGTTGAACTAGTTTTTGTTTATATCTGAAAATATGGCTGATTTTGTTCTTGAAATAAAGATTTGCTAGATACATAATCTTAGGTTGACAGTTACTTTGTTCTAGAGCTTGGACTACATATGCTTTCTGGTTTCCATTTGTTACTGTTGTGATGTTTGTAGTCACTCATATCTTCGGTCTTCTAGGTTGCCTGTCTTCTTTCCAGCTACTTTAAAATCCTTTCTTTGTCTTTGGCATTCTAAAATATTACTACAAGGTGTATAGGGTGATTCTTTTCCTTTTCTTTCTTTCTTCTTACTGTTTTTTCAGACAGGGTCTAGCTCTATTGCCCAGGCTGGAGTGCGGTGGTACATCACGGCTGACTGCAGCCTTGACCTCCTGGGCTCAAGTCATCCTCCTGCCTCAGTCTCCTAAGTAGCCAGGACTGCAGATGGGCAGCACTTCACCTGGCTAATTTTTTAAACATTTTTTTGTAGAGACAAGGTCTTACTATGTTCCCCAGGCTGATCTTGAACTCCTGAGTTCAAGGGATCCTACTGCCTTAGCCTCCCAAAGTGCTGAGATTATAGGCATGCACCACCATGCCCTGCCTGAATTTCTTTTCATTATTCTACTTGTTATATGTTGTGGTTTGTATTCCTATGAATTTCTTTCTTTCTTGAGAATTCTCAGTTCTTATCTATTCAAATATCACCTAACTTCTACCTGCTTAATTTTTTCCTTCTGTGACTGCGATTAAACATATGTAGTCATTCTGTCCTCCAGTACTGTTAACCTTTTTGTCATTTTTTTGTGTTCTTCTCTCTCTGTGCTATTCTGGGTTCTTTATTCATTTTTGTTCTACGGCTAACTACTTCTGCTTCCAACTGTATCTAACCTATTATTTAACCAATGCCCAGAGTTTTTTCACCAATTGTATTATTCATTTCTAAAATTTTGCTTGGTTCTTTTTATAATCGAGTCGCTTTTTGCTTGCTTAGTTTTTTTACTCCTTTTATTTTTTTTTGAGATGGAGTTTTGCTGTTGTTGCCCAGGTTGGAGCGCAGTGGTGTGACCTCGGCTCACCGCAACTGCCACCTCCCGGGGTCAAGCAGTTTTCCTGCCTCAGCCTCTGGAGTAGCTGGGATTACAAGCGGCCACCACCACGCTGGCTAATTTTTATATTTTTAGTAGAGACGAGGTTTCTCCATGTTGGTCAGGCTGGTCCCGAATTCCTGACCTCAGGTGATCTGCCCGCCTCGGCCTCCCAAAGTGCTGGATCACAGGCGTGAGCCACCGCACCTGGCTTACTCCTTTTCAGATTTTTAAAACATTGTGTGCACAGCTGTTTTATATTCCATATGTGATATTTCAAATATCTGAAGTTCTTAGAGATCTAAATCTGTTGTTATTTCTTATGACTTGTACCTATGGTGGTTTCTTTGCTTGTATTATAAATGGATATTTGGTTGATATTGATCTATGAAAATCTAGGCCTAACCCAAGGATGCTTTCTCTTTTGTTTTTCTATTGGTATGCACCACCACACCTGGGGAATTATTTTTTATTTTATTTATTTAACTTTTTTAGACACGGGGTCCCGCTATATTGCCCACGCTGGTCTAGAACTCCCAGTCTCAAGTGGTCCTTCTACCTCAGCCTCCCAAATAGCTGAGTTTATGGGCATGAGCCACCACATTTTCTTTATTCAGTCGACCATTTGTGGGCAGTTAGCATGACTCCATGTCTGTACTATTGTCAGTTGTGCTGTGATAAACATACAAGTACGTGTGTCTTTTTGATAGAATGATTTATTTTCCTTTGGGTATATACCCAGTAATGGGATTGCCAGGTTGAATGGTAGTTCTGCTTTTAGTTATTTGAGAAATGTCCAAACTTTTCTTTTGGACATGTCCAAGCTTTTCACAGGGCCTGAACTAATTTTCATTCCCACCAACAGTATAAGCATTCCCCTTTCTTTGCAATCTCACTAACATCTATTGCTTTTTTTTTTTTTTTTTTTTTTGAGATGGAGTCTTGCTCTGTTGCCCAAGCTGGAGTGTAGTGGTACGATCTTGGTGCACTGCAACCTCTGCCTCTTGGGTTCAAGCGATTCTCCTACCTCAGCCTCCCAAGTAGCTGGGATTACAGGCTCCTGCCATCATGCCCAACTAATTTTTGTATTTTTAGTAGAGACAGGGTTTTGTCATGTTGGCCAGGCTGGTCTCAAACTCTTGACCTTAGGTGATCTGCCCGCCTTGGCCTCCTAAAGTGCTGGGATTACGTGCGCCAGCCACCGCACCCGGCCTGTTTTTTGATTCTTTAATAGCCATTCTGACTGGTGTGAGATGGCATGTCATTGTGGTTTGGATTTGCATCTCTCTGATGATGAGTGATGTTGAGCATTTTTTTGTATGTGTGTTGGCCACATACATGTCTTTTAAGAAGTATCTGTTTATGTCTTGCCCACTTTTTAATGGTTTTTTTTTTTCTTGTTGAGTTGTTTAAGTTCCTTATAGATTCTGGATATTACGGTGCCAAGGATGCTTTTTTGTTTTTTGAGATGGAGTTTTGCTCTTCCGCCTGTGCTGGAGTGCAGTGACAGTCTCGGCTCACTGCAACCTCAACCAGTTCTCCTGCCTCAGCCTCCCGAGTAGCTGGGAGTACAGGTGCCTGCCACCACACCTGGCTAATTTTTGTACATTTAGTAGAGACAGTGTTTCACCTTGTTGGCCATGCTGGTCTTGAACTCCTGACCTCAGGTGATCCACCCACCTCAGCCTCCCAAAGTGCTGGGAGTACAGGTGTGAGCCACTGTGCCTGGCCAAGGATGCTTTTTCTTGAGAGTGCGGCCCTCCACTGAGTGACAGGACAGCCTCTCTCTGGGGTGACTAGCTCTTTCAGGATCTCTGGCGTTACTTAAAAATCTCAGGCTCTGCTTTCCTCTTACCTGCCTTTCTGCTGGTCCAAGGGCTCAGTGTCCCCACTGAAGTGTGTGTTTGTTTGTTTTTAAGTTGGAGTCTCACTCTGTTGCCCAGGCTGGAGTGCGGTGGCAGGATCTCGGCCCACTGCAACCACCACCTTCCAGGTTCAAGTGATTCTCCCGCCTCAGCCTCCCAAGTAGCTGGGATTACAGGCGCCTGCCACCACGCCTGGCTAATTTTTGTATTTTTAGTAGAGATGGGGTTTCGCCATGTTGGCCAGGCTGGTCTCAAACTCCTGACCTCAGGTGATCCGCCTGCCTTGGCCTCCCAAAGTGCTGGGATTACAGGCGTGAGCCTTCGTGCCCGGCCCACTGAAGTGTTAAAATGAGCCTTTGCTCTCCGTTTAACGCTCTTCACCCATCTTTCTGCTCTCTGGTTTTAGCCTACAGCTATATCAGTTGGTCCTTTTAAAGATTCCCCCACTTCCTTGTGAGACGTGGAGTAAAAACTATGACGTATGCAGGATCTCATTGTTGGAGCAGAAGGCCCTTCATGGCATCTGATCGGCTACACTTCTGAAAACAGGAATAGCAACTTTACTTCCCCTGTTCCCCCCTCTCGTTAATGGAAGAGTCACACACTCTTCTGTAACTGTTCTTGTTGTAAGGGTAATGTTTTTGTTTTCCTTTTTTAAATACAAAATTATGGGCCGAGCGCAGTGGCTCATTTTGGGAGGCCAAGGCGGGTAGATCACCTGAGGTCGGGAGTTCGAGACGAGCCTGACCAACATGGAGAAACCCTCTCTCTACTAAAAATAAAAAAAATTAGCCTGGTGTGGTGATGTGCGCCTGTAATCCCAGCTTCTCGGGAGGCTGAGGCAGGAGAATTGCTTGAACCTCGGAGGTGGAGGTTGTGGTGAGCCGAGATCGCGCCATTGTACTCCAGCCTTGGCAATAAGAGGGAAACTCCATCTCAAAACAAAACAAAATTATGAACTTAAATATTTGCTGTTTTTTTCATTGCATGCACCCCCAGGAAGTTCTGATATTCTTGAGGGTTGGGGTTGAATGTCTCTCCCTAAGAATCACTGCTTTAAGGATGGGGCTCTCATTTAAGAAATATGCCCAACTCTACAGCTGTAATCTCTGTCCTTGAATTAGTTTGTCTGAAAAGCAAACATTTATCATTAACTTAAAATTTGGAGAGTTACAACTGTTCCACACTAGACAGCCACCTGAAACAGCACCTATTTAGTCTCCTAGTAACAGCTATAGATGAAGACATTCAGAGACAAAGTACAAAGGTGACTTTACCGAGCTTTCCAGCTGAAATCTGAGATTCCGTTCTCCGCAGGATGAAGTGCTGGTTTACTGAAAGGTGCCATCCGATGTACTGTGTGGACAAAAACCACCCACTGCATCTCTGGAAGGCTCCGTTGTTTGCAGCCTTTCAGATAGTTTTCTGGGTGAAAAAAAGAGCACAGTATCGTGGGTGTTAGGCATTTTGGATTCATTTCCTAGCTTTGCATGTGATTCATTTTTTTGGACCTTGGGGAAGTAATACTGGTTGTAATCCAAATCACTTGAAAGTAATTTAAACCCCACCTCTCACACTACCACCAAAACATCCACATTTCTTTCCCTTTCTTATCAGATAACCCACCTTAGCTATATGAGTTTTAGATCCAAAGGAGTGACTTTGTAGGCATATAAATTTATAACTGATTAATTGAATTAGTTCATATTTGTTAATTATAATTGCACTTGAAGGTTTTGAAAATGTAGTCAACAGAAATATCTTCCTCTTCTGAAAGTTTAGGTGTGTTTTGTAGCCAGGTAAACTTGGTTTGAAGCCCTCCTCCATCCTGAGAGGTTGGAAAAATTTATTCAGAAAACCCTTGTTTTTTGTTTTGTTTTGTTTTGTTCTTTTTTTGTTTTTTAAATCTACGGCTTTACTTACTAGGTCTAGTGTTTCAAGAATTCCTGTGTTTGTTTACTAGGAAGAAAAAATGGATAACCAATTGGTTGGGTTGCTATTTTTAATTCAGTCTGATTTGTAAGCATCAGATATGAAGTTTTCACTCTGACCATATTTGGTCTAGCTGGTAAGTCCACTGCTGATAAAGAAAGACTTAGAACCTTTGCTGTGAGTCACTAAAGCAGTGGCTGAGTAAAAAAAAAATCTCAATCTTTTATTTGCCGGACAGTTTTAGATCTTGGGGTAACATCAGTGAAATAGCTTAGGTTTTGACTGCTTTATAGGAAAAGATGAAATCTATGGACTCCTCCAAAAAGTGCTTTTATGCTTGACATGGCTTGGCTCTGTGTCCCCACCCAAATCTTGTAGCTCCTGTAATTTCCTCATGTTGTGGGAGGGACCCATGGCAGATAATTGAATCATGGGGTGGGTCTTTCCCGTGCTGTTCTCGTGATAGTTAGTAAGTCTCTTGAGATCTGATGGGTTTAAAAAGGGGAGTTTTCCTGCACAAGCTCTCTTCTCTTGTCGCCGCCACGTGAGACGTGCCTTTTACCTTCTGCCATGATTGTGAGGCCTCCCCAACCACGTGGAACTGTTTAAGTCTGATAAACCTCTTTCTTTTGTAAATTGCCCAGTCTCAGGTATGTCTTTATCAGCAGCATGAAAACAGATTAAAAGAGTAAACTGGTACCAGCAGAATGGGGCGCTACTGAGAATACCTGAAACTGTGGAAGTAACTTTGGAACTGGGTAACAGGCAGAGGTTGGAACAGTTTGGAGGGCTCAGAAGAAGACAGGAAACTGTGGGAAAGTTTGGAACTTCCTAGAAACTTGTTGAATGGTTTTTACCAAAATGCTGATAATGATATGGATAATGAAATCCAGGCTGAGATGGCCTCAGATGGAGATGAGGAACTTGTTGGGAACTGGAGTAAAGGTGACTGTTGGTATATTTTAGCTAAGAGAGTGGTGACATTTTGCCCCTGCCATAGGGATTTGTGCAACTTTGAACTTGAGAGAGATGATTTAAAATATCTAACGGAAGAAATTCCTAAGCAGCAAAACATTCAAGAGTTGACTTGGGTGCTGTTAAAGGCATTCAGTTTTATAAGGGAAGCAGAGCATAAAAGTTCAGAAAATTTGCAGCTGGACAATGTGATATTAAAGAAAATCTTGTTTTCCGAGGAGGAATTCAAGCTGGCTGCAGAAATTTGCATAAGTAACGAGGAGCCAAATGTGAATCCCCAAGACAATGGGGAAAATGTCTCCAGGGCATGTCAGAGGTCTTCACAGCCACGCCTCCCATCACAGGCCTGGAGGCCTAGGAGGAAAAAGTGGTTTCATGGGCTGGGCCCAGGGTCCCTGTGCTGTGTGCTGCTTATAGACTCAGTGCCCTGCATTCCAGCTGCTCTAGCCATGGCTGAAAGGGGCCAGCATAGAGCTCAGGCCATGGCTTCAGAGGATGCAAGCCCCAAGCCTTGCAACTTCCACGTGGTGTTGAGCCTGCGAGTGCATAGAAGTTCAAGAATTGAGGTTTGGGAACTTTCACCTAGATTTCAGAGGATGTATGAAAATGCCTGGATGTCCAGGCAGAAGTGTGCTGCAGTGGTGGGGCTCTCATGGAGAACATCTGCTAGGGCAGTGCAGAAGGGAAATGTGGGGTCAGATCCCCCACACAGAGTCCCTGCTGGGGTACCACCTAGTGGAGCTGTGAGAAGTGGGCCACACCATCCTCCAGACTCCAGAATGATAGATCCACTGACAGCTTGCACCATGCACCTGGAAAAGCCACAGACACTCAACACCAGCCTGTGAAAGCAGCGGGGAGTGAGGCTGTATCCTGCAAAGCCGCAGGTCGGGAGCTGTCCAAGACCATGGGAACCCACCTCTTATATCAGTGTGACCTGGATGTGAGACGTGGAGTCAAGGGAGATCATTTTGGAGCTTTAAGATTTGACTGCCTTGTTGGATTTTGGACTTGCATGGGGCCTATAGCTCCTTTGTCTTGGCCAGTTTCTCCCATTTGGAATGGCTTTATTTACCTAATGCCTGTACCACATTGTATCTAGGAAGTAACTAACTTGCTTTTGGTTTTACAGGTTCATAGGCAGAAGGGACTTGTCTTGTCTCAGATGAGACTTTGGACTGTGGACTTTTGAGTTAATGCTGAAATGAGCTAAACTTTTGGGGGACTGTTGGGAAGGTATGATTGGTTTTGAAATGTGAGGACATGAGATTTGGGAGGGGACGGGGTGGAATGATGCGGTTTGGCTTCTGTGTCCCCACCCAAATCTCATCTTGTAGCTTCTGTAATTTCCTCGTATTGTGGGAGGGATTCAATGGGAGATTGAATCATGGGGGTGGGTCTTTCTCATGCTGTTCTCATGATAGTGAATAAGTCTTATTAGATTTGATGGTTTCAAAAAGGGGAGTTTCCTTGCACAGGCTCTTCTCTTGTCTGCTGCCATGTGAGATGTGCCTTTCACCTTCTGCCATGATTATGAGGCCTTCCTAGCCACGTGGAACTGTAACTACAGTAAGCCTATTGCTTTTGTAAGTTGCCCAGTCTTGGGTATGTCTTTATCAGCAGCATGAAAACAGACTAATATAATGCATATGCATGAAAAGTTTTATATACTATTTTGGGGGATTTATAACCCCCCCAGAAGACCATTTATGCACCACCTCAGGTTGAGAAGCCTGCTTTAGGGCCCAGGATCCCTATAGAGGACACATATTTTTAGAGTGTCTGCTGAAATAGATGCTAACTGCGTGTAAACTTCACGAGTGGTATGCAAAAGCATTATGTTATTCTTTTCATGAATTCTGTTGAAGCCTGACTTCTCTATTTTATGGGTGATGACTGTTAGTGTCAAACATCTGATCATTTTCTATATATATTTCCAGCTTAAGTTACTCTCTAGAGGTAGGTCAGAGATGAGACTTTGATTTAAATTGAAAACAGATTATGCATGTAATTTTAGAGATGCTTACTTCTGTGATTTTCACAGTGTTTCATCCTGTTAGTACAGCTTGTGGAGACTTAAGGCATATGAAAAATAGAACAAAATGCTGAGATGAAATTGGTGGAATTCCTCTTTCATCTAGCTCTGGTGTCCATTTACAGCAGATCGCTCCCTGTCTTTCCCTTTTTCTCCCTCACTCTTTCTCTCTCTGTCCAACATAGGCAATAGTGGTGAGGGGAGGTTTTTATAACATTGGGTGAGGGATTTGGATTTTATGGAAGCCAGAACAAATATTTTCTCCTTTACTACCCTGGGGCTAATATCCCACATGCTGTTTGCAAATTGCAAAAAACTATTCCTTCAAGTGAGTTCAGAGTCGGGTAACTTTTTGAGGAGGAGTGTTTTTGTTTTGCTCTCTCCTGAACTCACAGATTTTACTTTCTGTGCCTTTCTTGTCAAGTACGTTTCCTATGTGCAAAGTAAGTAAAATCTGTTAAAACTTTAGTTGTCATTATTCTCATGTGTGAACAGCACCTTTTAGCTCACATTAAAAAAACAAAACACAAAAAACCTCTTCTAATGAAACCTTGAGGAAGAAAATTAGCTGGAGTTTAGAGGCTCTGATTTTAAGCCTCCATGATGGGTCCTTTTCTGTACCTTCTCTGTAGTGGAATAATGATGTGACATGCTTGGTGTAAAACCGCAGTTTCCAGTGGAAATCACCTAACCATCAAGGCAGAAATCACTGGATTTGGCTTTCCAGGTGACAGAGATGGGGCACTTCTTTGCACGCTCTTTGCATCTGCCCTTTCATAGAGAATTGGGGAGATGGAATTGGACTCTAAAGAAATATTCTTTTTTTCTCTTTTTTCTATGTAAAAGAAAGCTATGGCTACATATTAAGGAGAAAATTGGTCATAAGACTTTAATTCATTTTCTACTGGGGGATCACAGGATTTGTAGCACGGTCTTTGGCTCTATAGATTTATTCTGTCACTGTCTTCTGAATAACCCATTGCATTTCCATTTTTCTTCTTTTGTTATCATGGCCCATCTGCCTCAAATGCAGGTCATCATCTTGTTTTTCTGTTCATCTCTTAACTCATTCCCCAACATCCAGCTTCGTATACCTATCTGTAAAGCCTTTTTAGTGGATCTCTTCACTGAGGTGGTCTCTTCCTCTTCTGAATTCCTATCATGAAGGAGCATAGATAGACCTAGGTTTCAGTCTCAGCTCTGCTGTGTGATTGTTGAAGTCAATTTCCTTATCTATAAAAGAGTAGTGATAATGTAAAGTAGCTTTGTAGGGTTGTTTTACAAAATAGTGACTATGTATAAATCTCCTGTCAGAGCGTCTAAAAGTAACAAAAATGACACTAAAATTAAAATTAATACAGTAAAATTAAAGTTAATTAATTCATGTGACGTGCTTAGCAGAGTACCTGTCATAGTAGTAAGCTCTCAGTTAGGTTTTGTTTTTCATCAATACGTGGTAGAGATTTACTGTTACTAACTGTTGCTCCTGCCACTACTTCCATTACTACTATGTTACAGTTCATTTGGTTCTTAATTATTCAGAGGCAGATTTAAAGGGAAGCTCATCTAACCAGTTTTAGAGCCCCTCGCTTACAAAGGAACCACTTACAAGACCCTGGATTTCACCTAGCATTGTGTCCTCAAATTTTCAAAATAAGATGCTTTAGCTGTGGTCGGTTAAGATGGTTCTCTTCTTCCACTCTTCTTCCCTGTGTCATACTTCTCTTCATGTTGGGTAGTGTTAAATTGCCACTGGCTTTTTTGACAGCCAAGGGAATCGAATTGGGAGCATATTCAGTTTGGGTTAGTGGGATAACTTACGTGGTCCACAGCCACTGCTGTATATAGTTGCTATTGCTGGGCATCTCGGTGTTGGAATGGCTGCCAGGAATACTCTGCCATCTTATTTGACTCACCTAGGTTTGTAACATGAATTTGTAGGGCCTACCATGAATGCTAGTGTAAGCCTCCGTAATGCCATGACAGTGTGGATGTGGTTGAAAAACCAGGTTATGAGTTTTCTTATGTCAAAGGGTATTTAGGATTAGCCACACTATAAGAAAACTTGAAATGCCCCCAGATTTAACAGTGGTCCTTAAAACTCTGCGTGATTTTCAATAATGAATTATGAAGTAGAAAGAAACCATTCCAAACTGTTAATATTAAGTTTTAAAATTAACCACACTAAAGGAAAGTCTTAACTATTATTTCCTAGACAGTATTACAAAATCATGGGCATATGATGAAGTGATCAAAGATCCTAAATATGTGGCAAACATTATAGAGACTAAGGAATTAATAAACATATTGTTACTTTTCTAAATTTTGTTTTGTGTTGCCAGCTTTTAAAATTTGTAATATTTTTGTGATTTCTGTTCTCATTCTTAACAAACATTCTTTGTACCTAATTTCATATTCATAACTTTATGTTTGTTTTCCTATTGGGGGCTCCACTATGACTACCCCAGTCATAGTCTTCCTTGAATCATATCATTTGTTGTTGTATTGACCTACTAATTTAAATCTTTATGGCAATATGCAATTCCTCTGTGTATATCTTGGCTCTAAATAGTCTGTGACTTGAGGACGAGAAGCTTGTCTTCTGTGTAGTGTAATATTTGGAACATCGTATATATACAAATACTCATTGATGAGAGAACATCACAGTGTAAGGAGGTGAGTTTCTGTTCTTTAGTTGTGGGTTTGCGAGTGGGGCAGGTACTTCACTAGCTCTTTTGGAAGGGGCTGACAAGTGTTTCTGTTCAAACGTATTATAGCTTTGACAGATGAGAAGCCGTGGACTAGTTTGTGCGTTTCTTTATCTTTATTTTAAAATAATTTGGTGTTAGAAGACCTGGGTTCTACTTTGATTGCTGATACTTTGTAGTTTTGAGGTTGTAATAATCTCATCACATATTTGAGCCCTATCCTCTTAATCTGCAGAGAGGTGATTGTAATTTCCACCTTACAGAATCGTTACAAGGACCAAATAAGATTGTGTGTGTAAACAGAATTTTAAGTTATAAAATATTATGCAAATATAAAATATTATTCTCTGCTTTGCTTTATTCCTTCTGAGTTCTGAAATATTACGAGTCCTCTGGTTCTTCGAAACTATAGGTTACAATTCTAATTTACAATAGCCTTCTCTTTAAAAAGCTCCCCTTATGGCTTAGTTAGATGAGATAGCAAGTTTTAAAATCTATTTTCCTATATTGGAAAAATATTTTATCTAGAGGACAGATGATTATCCTGGGTTGTTTTTTTTTTTAAGAAAACAAAAATCTGGTTTTAAGTTTCGTGAGTAAAGAAGAAAAATTTCTCTTTGACATTCTTGGATTTAAAAAGTGGTTCAGTGATATTTGTAGAAAAGATTAGATCTCCTATGCCTAAGGGAAATTTTCATGCCTGAACTAGCAAACTTTGAATAATAAGAGGCTTTAGTGGAAATTCCAGCATATTTTTAAGTGAAAGAGCTGCCAGTACAAATCAGTGAGTTTACATACAAAATAAACAGCTTATTAAATAAATAGCTATTAAGAATGAATGAGTTCAGGACAAGAAAATGCCATGTAAATAGATAGGACTCCAGGTTCCATAGGCTGTTTCCACCTAAGAGGTTTTCTTATTTCAATTTTTAAAAAGTGTGTGAGTGTTTTGTTGTTGTTTTGGTTTTTGATACAGGGTCTTGCTCTGTCTCCCAAGCTGGAGAACACGGTTTGCTGCAGCCTTGAACTCCTGGGGTTCAAGCAATCCTCCTGTCTCAACTTTCCATGTAGCTGGGACCACAGGGGTTTACCACCATGCCCAGCTAATTTTTTAATTTTTTTGTGGAGACAGGGTCTCACTTTGTTGCCCCAGCTGGTCTCATACCCATGGGCTCAAGCAGTCCTCCTGCCTCGGTCTCCCAAAGTACTGGGATTATAGGCGTGAGCTACCATACCTGGCCAAGAGTTTTAGTATTGTCTTTTCCCAAACACTCTTAGTAAAATGAAGCAACAGAAATTTAATGTCCTGAGATTATTGTACCATGAAGTGTTAGGATGAATGAGATACACACACACACACACACACACTTTTTTTTGCATATTAGGAAAAAGTAGGGAAGAGTATGAAAGAAATCAACAAATAAAGTATTTCTGCTTAAGAATCAGAGAGGATATATTTTTCAAGAAATGCTGAAAGAAGCCATATGCTTAGGCATTAAACCAAAGCATTATGAACATAAAATCATGACCTCCCAGCTCTCTCTTGTGGATTATATTCATATTCATTTGAAAGTGTTAGTTGAAGTCTTTAGAATCTGGAAGAATTTATTATTACTTGAAAGTTAGCGGCGCTCATTGGAGAGCAAAATCTTGGACTCTGCCTTGTTACATTCCTAGCTAGATAAGGTACTTTTTAAAAAGCTTCCTCTCCTTATGTATACAGGTTGGTGTTAGACTTCTCTGGAAGAAAGAACTGTCCTAGAGGCTAAATCTAATTACTCTGTAGTTGGGCTGATGATCAAGAGACCCAGGTTTTGCCATATGGGTTTACACTGTGATCTCAGCAAGTTACTTAATCTCTTTATGTTAAGTTTTCTACCCATAAAGCAGATACCTAGCCCTCTTAACTCACATAGACATACAGGTTATAGAATCTCAGAGCTTAAAGGTATTCTGTAAACCAGTGTTTCTCAGCTTTGGCACTGCTGACATTTGGAGTGGATAATTTTTTGTTGTGGAGGCTGTCTTGTGCATTGTAGGATGTTTAGTAACATCTCTGGCCTGTAAATACAAGTAGCAGTATCCCAGTTATGGCAGCTAAAAATGACTGCAGGCATCTCCAGATGTCCCATGGGTGGCAGTATCCCAGCTGGGTCCACTGCTGTGAGACAGGATTCAGCAAGAGGCAGCTGAGGCCCAGGAATGTTCAGTCCTGCTTTAAATCACATCACCATTAAGTGGTGGGACCAGGACTAGAACTCAACTTTGTTAATATACTGCTGACCTGTCTCTCCAGCTTTCCCCTTAAATTCAGAGTTTCATTCCATTCCAAAAGCAGTGGCATATGTTTAAAATTTCAACACCAAAACAACAATTGACAGATTCTCTACATTTACCGATGATATATTACCCACTTGCTTCCATTTTACCACCCCCAAAGCTCTTACCATACATTGGTAAAGAAACATTGCTTTCCTCATCCTTAAATGCTTACAAAATGCTTGGGCAACATTTATTAAGAGCAGTTGGAATGGAATGGAGGTGTCAGTTCGCCATTATAAGCTGTGTAGGTGAGTGTAAGTTGGATATGATCTGTGGGACATTGAAAACTGTGGCGTTCCATGCTAGTGAAGAGCACTAGAGGGTCTCTGGAATTGGATGTCTGTTTATCAAATAAATCAACCTGCTTCCTTAGGTGTATGCTGAACCTCCTTGTGTCTCCCATTCTTTCTTTATATACTTCCCAGTTTATGGTTTTTAATAAAGGCAAATTCTGCACACTTACTAAGCAGCACTTAGTACGTTTTGTTTGGTTGGTTAATTCCATATCTGATGTTTCTTTATCATAGGTTTTCAATATATGGAAATTCACTTTTGGCTTGGGAACATGAAGGGGAAGATATACAAAAGGAAAACTAGATGAGAACAAGCAAGCTGAGTAAAAGTAGTTGTCAGAAAATAAACTGAATGATAGGTAGGAAAGCTTTAAACTATTAAGTAAGTGCTGTGCTTTAGAGTTAGAGGTAGTAGCCTGAACATCTGGATCCTAGAGTGCTTTCAAGCTCTTTGCTGAGAACATTTCTAGATTTCAGTGTGGTCTGGTTAGCAGAATCTTTTCTCTGACAGCCATGTAACAAAGTTGTCTATCTTTTGAAAACTCCAAACTACTACAGTGTTGAAAACCTGAAATGCTTTGCTTTGAAGGTCAGGTGCTTTAAAAAAAATCGATTGAAATCTTTGAACTCAGGTATAATTGGCTTGTTACGTAATAAGATTCTGAACATGTATACATACACAATATGAAGGAATTTCAAGTCCCAAACTTGAGTTTGCAAATGAAGACAGACATTTGGAGTAACTATGCACTACGGTTAGGTTTACTTGCTGTTTTTCTATTCCTCCTCTTGAGTACGTTATAAACTACCTTAAGCTAATGTATTGGCTAGCTAAGATTCCTACAGGGTTCGTTCTTTTCATTGGGCATCAATAGTGTCAGTGGTATTTTCCATTAGAAATGTAATGGAACTGAGAGACACTGGGGATTGGCTTAGAACTGAACCCCAGTTAAAAGTGGTCATCGAGGGTCGGTGAAGGATCCCAAGATGGCTGGGATCTAAAAACTTGCTCTAAAAACCATTGACTGGGTAGCTTTTGCGGAGATCATACCCCAGAACCAAAAGGCCATTGCTAGTTCCCTGAAGTCCTGGAATGAGACCCTCACCTCCAGATTGGCTGCTTTACCTGAGACTCCACCAGCCATCGACTGGGCTTACTACAAGGCCAGTGTGGCCAAGGCCGGCTTGGTGGATGACTTTGAGAAGAAGTTTAATGCTCTGAAGATTCCTGTGCCAGAGGATAAATATACTGCCCAGGTGGATGCCAAAGAAAAAGAAGATGTGAAATCTTGTGCTGAATGGGTGTCTCTCTCAAAGGCCAGGATTGTAGAATATGAGAAACAGATGGAGAAGATAAAGAACTTCATTCCATTTGATCAGATTACCATTGAGGACTTGAACTAAGCTTTCCGAGAAACCAAATTAGACAAGAAAAAGTATCCCTATTGGCCTCACCAACCAATCGAGAGTTTATAAAATTGAGTCCAGGAGGAAGCTCTGGCCCTTGTATTACACATTCTGGATATTAAAAATAATAATTACACACACACACACACACACGCACGCACAAAAGTGGTCGTCTGAGGACCAGCCTGGGCAACACAGTGAGACCCCTATCTCTACAAGAAATAAAAATAAGGGCTGGGCGTGATGGCTGATGCCTGTAATCCCAGCACTTTGGGAGGCCAAGGTGGGTGGATCACGAGGTCAGGAGATTGAGACCATCCTGGCCAACACGGTGAAACCCTGTCTCTACTAAAAATTAAAAAAAAAAAAAAAAAAAAAATTAGCCAGGCGTGGTGGCATGCACCTATAGTCCCAGCTACTTGGGAGGCTGAGGCAGGAGAATCCCTTCCCAGAACCTGGGAGGTGGAGGTTGCAGTGAGCCGAGATTGTGCCATTGCGCTCCAACCTGGGTGACAGAGCAAGACTCCATCTCTAAATAGATAGATAGATAGATAGCCAGGCATGGTAAGCCCAGGAGTTAGAGGCTACAGCGAGATACGATTGTGTCACTGCACTCCAGCTTGGGTGATAGAGTAAAACCCTGTGTCAGAAAAAAAAAAAAAAGTTGTCATCTGAGTTACAGCTTTGGTAGTGGATGAAGTGGAGGGGCAGAGACGAGTTGTCACTTAGAATTTATAGCTGACTAAGTCTGGATTCAAGGATGTATCATGCAAATAAATGTGTGCAATGGATGGAAAAGTTCCCTGAGGCAAGTGAAGAAGGGAGCTACTCCAGTGTTGTGTTTGAGGGCGTGGGTTTTTTTGTTTTTTCTTTAACTGTCAGAATTTATGGATAGTATAAATTTGGGAAGCTTGAAAAGTATACATAAAGAAAAATAATTATTCATAATCCTACTATCTTAGGGAAACATTGCAACAATTCAATATTTGTAATATATCTACTATCATTTCTGTACATTTTAAAAAATAATTGAGTTCATACTCTAAATATAATTAAGTATACTGTTTTCATTCTCTTGCTCGGAATTCTTTAGGGGCTTTCTGTTGCTCTTGGTACAAAGCCCAAAGCCTTGAGCTTCTTATTACTGCTCCGATTTTCCCTCCCTCCAGTTGCCTATTGCTCAGTGTAGTTCTGCTCCCTTGGCTTGCTTTCATTTTCCCACACATGCCCAGAGCTGTTGCATGTGCTGCCCATCGCATGTGATATGCTCTGCGGCCTCCTTTTTGCATATGGCTGAACCCTGCTTATTCATCATATTCCATCTTAAATGTCACTTCCTGAGGGAAACTTCCTGATCTCTCAGATTTGCACCCCCTATTATACACTTTCATGGACCTCTATACTTTTATAGTATTTATTGCAATTACAATTAATTATGTATAATTAGAATGTTGTTTATGTGTGTTGTTTATTTGTGTATTATTAGAAGGCAGGGACCATGAGAGTAGGAATTGTTCACTGCATTTCTTGGCCCAAATATAGTACCTGCTAGGGGCTCAATAATGTTCAATGTTTGTTGAATAAATGAGTGAATATATTAATGAATGAAGAAATAGGCAGGAGTCTGCTTCCTTCATACATCACACACATGTTAAAAGATATACTTGGTAGTGAATTCTGAAAGTCTAATGTAGTGAATGAAAGTGTAATATTGGACTCTTTTTTTCATGTGCTGTGTTAAGTTTAAATTTCAGTAGTAAATCTTAGAAAACTGTTAGCATTAGGTCTGTCAAACATGTGAGAGGCAAAAAAGTTCAAAGAGAGAAAGTAAACCAGCGTTGTTTCCCCACTTACTAAAGTTAGGTTTTGTAACAGAATGGTGCAGTCTAAATGGAGAAATACACCTGTTAGGAATATCTTCTAAAGATCTGTTTGCATATACTAATACAAATATGAAAAACTCTTATTTTTTTATTGGCACATGAGGACTTTTGACTAAGATTTGTTCTAATAGGCCCAGCGCGGTGGCTCATGCCTGTAATCCCAGCACTTTGGGAGGCTGAGGCAGGGAGATCACGAGGTCAGGAGATTGAGACCATCCTGGCTAACACAGTGAAACCCCGTTTCTACTAAAAATACAAAAATATAGCTGGGTGTGGTGGCACGCACCTGTAATCCCAACTATTCAGGAGGCTGAGGCAGGAGAATCACTTGAACCTGGGAGTCGGAGGTTGCAGTGAGCTGAGATCACACCACTGCACTCCAGCCTGGCAACAGAATGAGGCTGCATAAAAAAAAAAATTGTTCTAATATAAAATGCAAAACCAAGGAAATCAAATAGACAGAAACAAAAGAGTCTAGGTTAAAGCACTACGGAAGTACTGAGTTGCGATTGTGCTGTTGTTAACTTGCTACATGACCACTTACTAAATAGGGGCTACTTTTTCACCATCTTAGGAAGAAACTGAATATACCGGACATCTTAAACATAACAAACATCTTAAATATTGTCATCTAAGATTAGGACAGGTTTCTAAATGTTTATGTCCTTGGCTTGCAACCACTTAGTGGACACATACAGCCACCTAACCCACTGTGTCTCAAATGCTGATGTACATGATGTTAGTTGCCAGGCATTTTGTTATTTACTTTATTTTTTAGATGGAGCCTTACTCTCATCCAGGCTAGAGTGCAGTAGTGCGATCTTGGCCCACTGCAACCTCCGTCTCCTGGGTTCAGGTGATTCTCATGCCTCAGCCTCCTGAGTAGCTGGGATTACAGGTGCGCACCACTGCACCTGGCTAAGTTTTGTATTTTTAGTAGAGACAAGAGTTTCTCCATGTTGCCCAGTCTCTGGTCTCGAACTCCTGGCCTCAAGTGATCCTCCCGCCTCGGATTACAGGCGTGAGCCACCACACCCAGCCCATGTAGAAGGCATTTATATAATGAACTGACATCCTTAGAGTGAGCTTTAAGGTTAGTATAAATAGGTAAGGGTTTGGATTCTCTGATCACCTTCTTGGTCTGTTCACCTCCATCCAGAAGGCCTGGATCTGGATTGGCACCATGGATCTGGTTGAGACAAATAATAAGGCAAGGGCTTGTGTGTTCTTTCTTTCACTTTATCATACTTCATAGCCAGTACATAGTAGTGTTTTATTATGTTATGTTATTTCCTCTATTTTAAGTTCTTCTCAAATCTAAGGGCCAGTTGTTTGGGCAGATGTTTACTAGGGACTCTAATCACCTGCTCTTCCACCCAAGGGAAGGCAGTCTCTGAAGTCTCATTTCTATTACCTAAAAGCTAGTTCTGCATTTTCCCTTCCTGCAAGCAGGGAATGGTTCTCTTTTGACGTTTCTAGCTGTGGTTTGCTTGGAACTGACTTCTTTGGTGTATTGGGGTACGTGCTCAGTTAATGAGTAATGAACACATTTGGATTCTTCTTTCCTTGGGCAGATACTGGCCAGAATTATTCTTTACCTATGCTGTACCAGTAATAAAGGACTCCTCAGTTTGTGCTTTCTCATAATTCACCAAATCTAGTATAATTTGGTTTATTATTATCATTAAATATTTGCTGTACACCCACGTTTTGCTGACATATGGCACTTTCTAGAACTGTTAGGGGATTACCCAGAGACAGGGCAGTGGTGTGCCTTGGGGTTGTGGAAGAGGGCTGGAATATAGTCACTGCCCTCCAGGAGTCCCTTTGTGGTATATAATACAAAAAAGCCTTTTTCTTGTCCCCTCCACACCCCATCCCCTGCGTCCCATCGAGCTGCTGAGGGTGAGGGGAAGCACCATAAGAGAGGAACGGCAATAGTGAATGTATCTTAGTTTCTGTTCACCATCCTCTTCCCTCAATAGTTTAAACTTTACTTAGAAACAATTTCTAAGAGGGAATTTGTTGAGTAAGTACTATGAAAGTTGGCAAATTTTGGAAACAGTTTTTAGTATTTGTGGATGACGTTCTGCATTTCGGGACGCCTTGCCTGTAGATTAGTCCCAGCTGGCCACCCTTCCGCAGCACATGCTCAGGAACAGGTTGTATTGACTCCTTCATTTGAGATTCAGTGAAATTCTCAAGTACCTCTGGAATCATTTGATGAACCTCTCTGGAACGTTAGTGACGCAACTTAATGTCTTTTGCAGGGACATGTCTTCTCACATCTTATTGATACTGGGTTTGAGGAGCAGGCTGACTTCTGGTTGTGTAGTCAGCTCTCGGGATTTTTCTGCTAATGGGGAAGGGAGGCATTATAGGGAATGGAAAATTCAAGTTGCAAAGCATTAAAAACAATTTAAAATTACGTTTCATTTAAACTAACAATTGCTGTATTTCTGACCAAATAATGTTTACTTCAGGATAACGTTTTCTTGATTTATTTATTTATTTATTTATTTATTTTTTTTGAGGCGGAGTCTCGCTCTGTCGCCCGGACTGGAGTGCAGTGGCCAGATCTCAGCTCACTGCAAGCTCCGCCTCCCGAGTTTACGCCATTCTCCTGCCTCAGGCTCCCGGGTAGCTGGGACTACAGGCGCCCGCCACTTCGCCCGGCTAGTTTTGTATTTTAGTAGAGACGGGGTTTCACCGTGTTAGCCAGGATGGTCTCGATCTCCTGACCTCGTGATCCGCCCGTCTCGGCCTCCCAAAGTGCTGGGATTACAGGCTTGAGCCACCGCGCCCGGCCCCTCTTGATTTATTTTATATTACAAGTTGCCACTTTATAAATTCTACAAATCATGGAAAGTAGTTTAAAGGCGTGATCTTCAGATTTTTAAATTTAAAGTCTATTCTGAATTTTCTTATATATATGTGTGTGTATATATATGTATGTAAATATATACACACACATGTTCTGCACTGTAAGATGTTGAGTTTATGACATTATTTAAGGACTCTGGCCCTTCAGTTCTTGAAAATTTAGTACTTATAAAATTATGAGGACTATATTAGTTCTAATCATTTTCAGTCAGTGAAAAACCTATATACTTTATGAAGCACACAGGATACATCTCCTTTTCTGCTTAGTTCCCCTAAAAATGTGGATCAGATCCATCCCCTGGGCCTAGTCAGTATTGATTGAGTGTATACCCAGGTCATCGAGCTAAAGTGTCACCCCAGCTCTGCCCTCCAGGGGAAGAAGAGCTGGCCATTCCTTTTACTGTGCATGCGTATGTATACAGCTCACCTATATCCAGAAAACTTAGGTTACAAGTGAACTGCTTTTTAGGGAAGGAGCGGACACGAAAGTTCAACTTCAGAGAGGAAAACTAAGAGCAATGCCAAATTAACTGAAATCTTCTGTTTTGAAAGAGGCCTCTTAATTTAAAAAAAGCTAGTTCTTAGAAAAAGCACAATAATCAGAACCAAATGTAACTCATTAGAAAGTTCATGTGAGATAATTTGGGATTTGCAAAATTTGCTTTAATGAATTGTGAAGGACAGCAAAACTATTTCTACCTGTGCCAGGAAGAAATAGTGCGTATCTAAAGTCAGAACCAGTAGTCTCTGGGCTTGAGTGTTGGGGCAAGTATAGATACTCATTCTCTGTAGTTGGGTCAGTGGTCTTCCCTATATGTTCGCCTTAGCTAAAATGGCAGAGAGAAATCCTTCACTGCATCATAACAAGGACATTGTCAAAGTACACAGAACTCATGATTAGACAAATAGCAGCATTGTATCTTCTTTTTCTGGGCCTGATTTTGATGGTATACTGCACTTCCTACGGGTGATTTCAGGGCTAGCTTGCAGGTGGAGCTCCACCTGCTGATATTTGTGAGGGATAGCTCAGTAAGCACTCCTTCAGCTAGCATCTTTCCCACCAACATTCACACTGATACTCCAGCCTAGAGAAAGACCTTTGGGTTACACCAGAGTCTCCAGAAAGCCTTCATTTAAACGCAACTAGGGAGAGGTGTGGTGGCTCACCACCTGTAGTCCCAGCACTTTGGGAGGCCAAGGCGGGCAGATTGCTTGAGCCCAGGAGTTCAAGGCCAGCCTGGGAAATATGATGAAATCCCATCTCTGCAAAAAATACGAAAATTAGCCATGTGTGGTGGTGCATGCCTGTAGTCCCCATATACTTGGGAGGCTGAAGTGGGAGGATTACCTGGGGCTGGGGGTTCGAGGCTGCAGTGAGCTGTGATCATGTCACTGTACTCCAGCCTCAGCGATAGAGTGAGACCCTATTTCAAAAAAATAAAATAAAAATAAGTGCTACAAGGTTGCATGGGGGAGGAATGAGGTAATTGTAAAATGAAGGTTTCAGGGAAAAGCCTGAGCAAGCAGCTCTTGGCCTGGGAAAGGTAGGCCCAGGAACAGATTTCAGAATTGTACCAAGTTTGGTGAAGTCTGTTTCTATTTTCTTCATTTTCTTTTTCTCTCTTCCTCACTACTTAGAAGAGGATTTGAGGGACCCATTTAGATCCTTTTCTCGCTGTCTTGCCCTCTCTCTGATGTGGTGGTATTGAGGATAAGACAATATTTGTCATCTGTGATTAACTATACTGCATTTGTAAGGCAAGTTGTGCTGTACTTGAGTTTTATGTTTCTTTCGAGATTTCTTTGCTTCCTTTATTTTTCTAAGCTCATCATTTTCTGCTTTGCTCAGTGGAGATTTTCCAGTAATGTCACCCGAAATATAAGTCAATGTGTGCTGTTTTTTAAGTTGCTTCTGTCTTTAATGTTAGACCTCTCCTTTAATGAAAGTTAAATCTCATGACATGGGAGAGTGACGTTATCTCTTTAATTAAGGTGTTAAATTCTTCTCAAACTTCTATTTCTGATTAGAAAAGTGCTTTGAGGTGAATCCCCCTTTCCTCAAAAAAAAAAAAAAAAAAAAAAAAGTGGTCAGTTCCTATCTCTAGGTCTTCAGTGACATGATCCCATTTTTCTGATCCAAACAAGTTTCTGTGGCTCGTCTGCTCTGCAGGGCCCTTGTGTCTTCTGAGGAATGATTGCTTTCTGCATAACATGCAGTGTTCTTCGCTGCTTTCCACCCACAGAGCCTTTCTTGCTGAGGAGGAGGTGTGATATAGGAAAATTATGAGGGCTTTTCAAACCTGCTTGCATTGATGGCCCAGATGGTGAGGAAAATCCCTTGGAGAGCTAAAAATTGAATAGGTTATAGCAGATTTTTAAAATCCCTAATTAGACTCTCATTCTCTTTTAAGACCACTTTCGAGTTACCACTGTATTTATGCATCTGAGTCCTGTTTCCCAACTGCTAGTGAGTTCCTTGAGGGCAGCCTTGCGTCTCTACACCTCTGAAATCTCAGCACCTAGAAAGCAGTTCTCTAATAACGGCTGATATCATGTGAATGTGTGCTCTGCGTCAGGTCCTGTACTCAGCACTTTACATATGCTCTCTTACTCTTACGACTGGAGGAGAAAGGTATTACAATTATCACCGTTGTATGGATGAGAAAACAGAAAGATTGATAAAGATCCAAGTTAGAGACACTTGGTAAGCAGTAGAAATAGACTTCAAACTCAGATGTTCTAGAGTTTCAGCTCTTAACCACTATATTGTACTGCTTCCTTACTAGACAAATACTTAGTTTTAAAATAAATATTTTTTGAGTAAAAAAGTGAAGGAAGTAAAGTTAACTAAAGTTAATTTTCTGAAATCACAGTGACGTGTATGTCTCCGTTCAGTAAACCGTTCTCAGTGTAAGTGGTCAGCCAGGATGCCTGTCGCTGTGCCAGCTGCTCCTTTTAATTCAGGAAGATGTTGCCCCATTCTGAACAGCCAGCATGGGGTGACAGTGTAACACTGTGAACATGTCTTCTCTGTTCTTACCCATCTTCAAACGGAAACAACCAGGAACAATTGAACAGTGATACTTGAGTTATGAACTTCATGCATATTGCTTAATCGTAATGGCAAATTAATGTATTAACATGTATAGAATGGCACTGTCATTGAAGTTTGAATTTAAATGTGGGCTTTAACCCAGTTCTATAATAATTGCTGTGCTCTGGGAAACACAATCTTTTCAAGGGGGACAGCTATTTAACTCTAAGTATAGTCATTTGAAATGCAGAAGACCAGAGTATTTACTCAAAGAGTGGTAGCCAAGAAGTGAGAGGAGAACTGAGGTGGAGTGTTCTTTCCATCCTTGCAGAGAGAACACTGGGCTGTGAGTCAGGGTATCTGGAATCGAAGCCTGTCTCCAGGCTAGCTAAGGCATTCCTGTTGTTAATACTATTGCTCTAATACCAAAAAGTGCCGCAAGTATACTAGAAAATAGAGTAACCTTTGTGCCTTTGTAATGATAGTGTACTTTTGGTATAATACTCTACCTACCACCAGTATTGCCTTTTATTATCTTAAAAACAAATCTGATCATATTTCTCCCCTCCTTTCTTCTTTTTCCTCCAGTTCTTATTGAGTGCTAAGTGTGTGCAAGGAATTTATAAGTCCTTTATGTGTGATAACTCATTTACAAGCTCATCCCTGTAATCCTAGTATTTTGGGGGGCCGATTGCCTGAGGTCACGAGTTTGAGACCAGCTTGGGCAAGATAGCAAGATCCCATTTTTACAAAAAATTTAAAAGTTAGGTGTGGGGTACACATCCGTATTCCCAGGAGTCTTGAGGTGGGAGGCTTGCTTGACCACAGGAGTTTGAGGCTACAGGGAGCTGTGATCATGCCACTGCAATCCAGCCTGGGTGACAAAGTGAGACCCTGTCTCTAAAAATTATCGTAACCCATTTAATTATCTCAGCCACCTTACGACGTAGGCACTAATTTAGACATTTCATAGATGAGAAAACTGAGGCACAGTTATGTACCCAAAGCAGCATGGTAAGGGATAGAGTTCATGTAAAACTCAGACAGTCCAGTCCCAGAACCCACATTGTCAATTACTACTCTGTAAAAGATTCATTTGTTGAAATTCATTGAGCAAAACATTTACAAGCCCTTAATATATGCCAATTACCATGCTAGGTACTGAAGACTCAGGGTGACCGAGATGCTAGCCCTTGGGTTCCAGTGATCCCTCTCCCAGATGCACCGGGCTGGAGTGCTCTGTGGTGACCTTGCTGGGTATTACTTGGGGCCCACTCCCGGTCCTAGCCCGTCAACACAGAAGGCAGCATATAGAACTTTCTCTTTGGTCTGTGGCTTCAGACCTCAAATGAGACAAGATTTTCATGCTGTATTTCATGCTCTACCCCTCCTCTTTCATATTGGAGATCATATCCTCTTACACAACATGAAGGCGGCTATCTTAAATTTGGGCAAGGCAAAACAAGTAAGAGCATGTACTCTGGAGTTGCTACTTGAGTTGATCTCCTCCTGTACCACTCAGTAGCCATGTGACCTCTGTGTGAGTGAGTTTCCTTGTCTATAATTGGGGTAATTGCAGTACCTACCTCATAGGATTGTTGGGAGGAATATATTAATAAAAGTTCAGTGTTGGTAAGGAACTTGGTGGTTGGCACATAGTATATACTGCAGGAAATGTTAGCAAAATATGTGTGTGTGTCATGGTACATAATTAAGTATATCTATGTCAGCATATATAATTTGTGTAATGAACACACAGACACAGTAGTTTTGTTTAGATAGAGTGACTTGAAACCTGTACTTCCATCTCTGATGCCAAGTATACAGCCCTTTTTAAATTGCTTTACTGTCTGGGTGTGGTGGCTCACGCCTGTAATCCCAGTGCTTTGGAAGGCTGAGACAGGTGGATCACCTGAGGTTGGGAGTTCAAGACCAGCCTGGTCAATATGGTTAAACCCCGTCTCTACTAAAAACACAAAAAATGAGCTGGGCTTGGTGGTACATGCCTGTAATTCCAGCTACTTGGGAGGCTGAGGCAGGAGAATTCCTTGAACCTGGGAGGCAGAGGTTGCAGTGAGCCAAGGCTTTGCAACCACACTCCAGACTGGGTGACAGAGCGACACTCTGTCTCAATAAATAAATAAATTGCTTTACTGTAATATAAGTGTTGCCACATGAGGTGGCTAGTTTTCACATAGTAGAAGGTATTTCTTTTTTCAGTTTTAGAGATCCACTGTCTTCCTTGATTTTAAAAATGTAATTAGTGTGATTATGGAGGTTGTGGTAGGTGGAGAGGCTAGACTTCAGATCGCTGAGGTTTCTGGATGCTGTGAGCACATCGGGCTTCCATTATAACTGAGTGACATTTGATGTGTAGGTATCTTACTAATTTGTGGATCTACAGAAGCTGAAAATGAAATCTTTGTTAATTGAGAGGCATTATCTGAAAAGAACACGGAAATTCCCTTTTTATTTATATGGAATGAAAGCAAATGTTTTTTTCTAAGCTTCAGCTTTCTTTTACCTTGTGATTTTAACCATTTTCCTGCGTTCCCATTTTCTTCCTTATTCCTTGGTATATTGTAGGGTCTCATTCTACAGATTTTCAAAAATAGGAGCAAAAACTGAGTGCTGAGAAACTCTAATGATCCTTCCCTAACATTGAGTTAATGGTATGAGAAGAAGTAGAATTTCTTCCTTTTTAATACTAGGATTTTACTGACTCTTTTCTTTTCCCTTATGATTGTGCAGAATGGCAGCAAACGAATGCCTTGATTTCCACTGGCATTTTTCCATAGTTAAAAGATGGATGTTGGGAGCCCGAGGTGGGCGGATCGCCAGGTCAGGAGTTCGAGACCATCCTGGCTAACATGGTGAAACTCTGTCTCTACTAAAAATACAAAAAAATTAGCCGGGCATGGTGGCGGGAGCCTGTAGTTCCAGCTAGTCGGGAGGCTGAGGCAGGAGAATGGCGTGAACCCGGGAGGCGAAGCTTTCAGTGAGCTGAGATCACACCACTGCACTCAAGCCTGGGTGACAGAGCAAGACTCCGTCTCAAAAAAAAAAAAAAAGATGGATGTGTGTTGGGTATGGTACAGGCATGTAGTGTAGACGTAGGAAAGGCAGAGTAAGAACAAAACATTATCTCAGGGATTCATGTGAGCCATATATTCTTAGACCCTAAGCTTCTCAGAGAGAGAGAGAGAGAGAAAATACCTCCATATCTATGTCCAGTTTTGGGAGTCAGGGATTTTGGTACAGAGCTACTGTATCCTTTCTCACCAGATCACTCGTTCACATGGCCACACATCAGAGCCCAATTTTTTGGTTTTGGACTTAAAAAAAAAATCAAGGTATAATTGATATATAAAGTGCACATATTTAAATTATACAGTATAATTTGATAAAATTTAGCATATATGTAAACCTTTGAAACCACCATCACCACAACCACGATAGCGAACATATCCAGCAACTCCCAAAAGTTTTCTAGCAGACCTACCCACCACCCTCAAAAGTTTCCTAATGCTCCTGTAATCCTTCCCTTCTGCCCTTCCTTCCTCATTCACCCCCTCTGCCGTGTCCCCAGGTAACCACTTAGCAATTTTGTCACTAGTTTGAATTTCCTAGAATTTTCCTAGAGTACAAATGGAATCATACCATATGTACTCTTCTTGTCTGGCCTTTTTCACTCAGCATAATTATTTTGACATTCATTTATGTGGCAGCATGCATCAATAATTTATTACTTTTCATTGCTGAATAGTCACATTCCATTTATGGAAATGCCGCCATTTGTTTATTTACTGTTGATGGGCATTTGGGTTATTTCCAGTTTTTAGATGCTACAGATAAATACACTTGTGTACAAGTCTTTGTACAAACATATGATTTCATTCTCTTACATAAGTATGTGGGAGTATAATGGCTGAATCAAATAATAAGTCTATCTTTTCATTGTTAATCATGCTTTTCCAAATTGGTTATACCATTTTACATTCCCACCTGCAATGGATGGGAAGTCCTGTTTTTGATACCCTCACCAACGCTAGGTATAGTCAGTCTTTTTAGTTTTTCTCATTCTGATAGATGCACAGTGGTATCTTATTGTGGTTTTAATTAGCATTAAGGTGCAAATTAAATGATGCAAATTAGGTCGAGCATCTTGTATTTATTTTCCATTCATAAGATCTCTGTTAACAGTTACTCAACTCTGCCATTTTAGAGTGAAAGCAATGTGAAAGGAAAATAAAAACTCAGACTGCAGGTCACTCTGCCAAAAGGAAAAAATTAAGCTGAAAGCTGTGTCCTGCAAGAAGCTGCCTTTCCATTTGTTTCTAAGCAGATAGCTGTAGATAAAAGGTTCGATGTCTCCCCAGGTGGCTACTCCATGTTCACCTTACCTTATGTAGAGTATTGATTTACTGAGCCCAATATGAATACATAACTGACTGTTCCCCTACCTGCCCCTTTTCTCTTGCAACATCTAGATTACCATATTCTCTGTCTTTCCCCTCCAGCCCACCTTTTCCCTTTAAATATTGCAACCCTCAAAATCATCTTTGAAGAAAGGCAAAGACCAGTGACCGTTTATGTGATTCCATGTTTTATTCTTCCGGGCATGTCCTTAACCTTGGCAAAATAAAGTTCTAAATTAATTGAGACCTGTCTCAGATCTTTTTGGTTTACAGCAACCATAGATGATAAGTAAATGGATGGATGTGGCTGTGTTCCAATAAAATTTTATTTATGAACGCAAATAACAAAAAACCAGACAATGGTTATATTTGGCCTTTGGATTGTAGTTTGCTGATCCCTGACATAAATGTTAATGTTCTCTGCAAATGAAGACACGAAGACAGCTTTACTTCTTCCTTTCTGATTTTTTTAAGTTCTTTTTTTCATGCCTGGTTGCACTGCTAGAACCTCCAATACAGTGTTGAATAGAAGTGGTGAGGGCAGGCTAGGCATGGTGACTCACGCCTGTAATCCCAGCACTTTGGGAGGCTGAGGCGAGTGCATCACATGAGGCCAGGAGTTTGAGACCAGCCTGGCCAACATGGCAAAACTCCTCTCTTCTAAAAATACAAAAATTAGCCAAGTGTGGTGGCTCGTGCCTGTAGTCCCAACTAGGTGGGAGGCTAAGGCATGAGAATTGCTTGAACCTGGGAGGTGGAGGTTGCAGCGAGCCAAGATTGCGCCACCATACTCCAGCCCAGGCAATAGAATGAGACTGTGTCTCAGAGTTAATAGAGCTGGTGAGAGCGGTATTTTTGTCTGGTTTCTACCAGTAATATAATATTACCTATAACTTTTTCATGGATATTGTTTATCAGATTGGGAAACTCCCTCTATTCCTAATTTTTGGCTTATTTGAACCAGCTTTTGGTTTATTGATTTTCCTCTGTGGTTTGCTGTTGTCTATCTCAGGAAGTTCCTTTCTATTCCAAAGGTTTTTTATCATGAGTGGATGCTGAATTTTGTCAAGTGCTTTTTCTGAATCTGTTGAGAATGAAATATGGTGATATTACATTATTTTGATGAATTGCATTCACTGATTTTCATATGTTGAACCAACCTTGCATTCCTGGGATAAACCTCAGTTGGTTTGTTTTTGTTTTCTTCCTGTACACACAAACAGCCAGAACTTGGTCTTTTTTATGATTCACTTGCTAAGATTTTGTTTGGAATGTTTGCATCTATGTTCATGAGGGATATTGGCCTGTAGATTTCTTGTAATGCCTCTGGTTTTGATATCAGGGTAATTCTGGCCTCATAGAATACGTTGGGAAATACTTCTTTCTTTTTACCTTGTTGAGTTTCTTTAGAATCGGTATTTTTTTTTTTTTTCTTAAATGTTTGGTAGAATTCCCCAGTGATGTGGGCCTGGAGTTTTCTTCGTGGGGAGTTTTTTTTTTTTTTTTAAACTATAAATTCTTTTGAAAAGTAGATGTAAGGCTATTCAGGTAACTTATTTCTTCTTGAGTGAGCTTTGGTAGTTGTGTCTTGCAAGACATTTGTTTATTTCATCCAAGTTGTGAAATGTTTAAGCATAAAGTTGTTCATAGTATTTTCTTATCATTCTTTTAATGTTTTTATAGTCACCTATCTTATTCCTGGCATTGTTAATTTGTTTCTTTTCTCTATAGTGCCCAGTCAGTCTAGGTAGAGGTTTATTAATTTTATTGATCTTTTCAAAGAACCAGCCTTTGGGCTTACTGGTTTTTTTCTGTTGTTTTTGTTTTCTGAAGTCTCATGATTTCTGCTTTGATCTTTATTATTTCCTTTATTTTGCTTACTTTGAATATAATGTGTTCTTTTTCTAATTTCTTTTTTTCTTATTTTTCTGTTTATTTATTTATTTATTTAGAGACAAGGTCTTTCTCTGTCGCCTAGCCGGGGTGCTGTGGCATAATCTTGGCTCACTGTAGCTTCAATTTTCTGGGACCAAGCAATTCTCCTGCCTCAGCTTCCCAGGTAGCTGGGACTGCAGGCATCTACCACCATGCCTGGCTCATTTTTTAATTTTTTGTAGAGATGGGGACTTGCTGTGTTGCCCAGGCTCTTTTTCTAATTTCATAAAGTAGATGAGATCACTGATTTCAGACCTTTCTTCTTTTCGAATCTAGGTCTTTCATGCTATAGATTTCACCCTAATTACTGCTTTAGTGGCCTACGCTTAATTCTGATGTCATGTTTTTATTTTCATTCACTTCAAAACACTTTATAATTTCCCTTTTGATTTCTTCTTTGACTTACAGATTATTGAGAAATGTGTTAGTTTCCAAACAGTATTTTTCAGTTGCCTTTCTGTACTGATCTCTATTTTAATTTCATTGTGGTCAGAAAACAGACTTTGTATTTCTTGAATCTTTTAAAAATGTATTGTGATTTGTTTTATGGCTCGGAATATGGTCTACCTTGGTAAATGTCCCATTTGCACTTGTCAAAAATATGTATTCTGCTGTCTTTGGGTAAGGTGTTCTATAAATGTGAATTAGGTCAAGTTAGTCGATAGAATTTTTAAAAATCAGCATTCTTACTGATTTTCTGTCTACTTGTTCTGCTATTGAGAGAAGTGTTGAAATCTCCAACAAAAAACCCTGTGGATTTGTTTATTTCTCCTTGCAGTTCTTTTCAGTTTTTGCATCATATATTTTGAAACTCTGTTACTAGGTACATACATGTTTAGAATTTTTATGTTCTTTTGATGACCTCTTTATCAATTGTTAAATTTATTGTTGTGAAATGACTTCCTTTATCATTATGAACTAACCTTTTTTATCCCTGGTAATATTCTTTGCTCTGAAATATACTTTGATACTAATATAGCCACTCCACTTTTCTTTTGCCTAGTATTAACATAGTATATCTTATTTCATCCTTTTATTTTGAAGCTTTGTATCTTTATATTTAAAGTTGCCTTGCTTTTTTAGAAGAAAATCTAATGTAATAATACCTGCCATTTAACTGGGATGTTTAGACCATTTACGTTTAATGTGTTTACTGATATAGTTATAGGTTAAGCCTTTTCTCTTGCTTTTGTTTTCCTTAGTTTCATCTGTTCTTTGTTCTCCTTTTGTTCTTTTCATGTCTTCGTTTCTATTGGGTAACTCTGTTTTGTCTTTTTTGTTGGTTTATTAGCTATAACGCATGACCTTGATATATTTAAAGAGTAGTGGTTACGTGTTTTGCAGAAAGTCTTCAATTTGAGTTTATCTGATGTTTTCTCATGATTAGACTTGGTTTATAGATTGGAGGAGGGGGTCAGGTGCTGTGCGGCTAATGCGTGTAATCCCAGCACTTTTGGAGAATGAGGTGGGAAGATTACTTGAGCCCAGGAGTTTGAGACCAGCCTGGGTAACATGTGAGATCCTGTCTCTTAAAAAAAAAAAAAAAAAGGCCGGGCGCGGTGGCTCACGCCTGTAATCCCAGCACTTTGGGAGGCTGAGACGGGCAGATCACGAGGTCAGGAGATCGGGACCATCCTGGCTAACACGGTGAAACCCCGTCTCTACTACAAAATACAAAAAACTAGCCAGGCGAGGTGGCGGGCGCCTGTAGTCCCAGCTACTGGGAGGCTGAGGCAGGAGAATGGCGTAAACCCGGGAGGCGGAGCTTGCAGTGAGCTGAGATCCGGCCACTGCACTCCAGCCTGGGTGACAGAGCAAGACTCCGTCTCAAAAAAAAAAAAAAAAAAGAAGAAGAAAATTAGCAAGGCATAGTGGCACACACCTATAGTCCCAGCTACTCAGAAGGCCAAGGTGGGAAGATAGTTTGAGTCCAGCAGTTTGAGGCTGCAGTAAGCCATGATTGCACCACTACACTCAAGCCTGGGTGACAGAATGAGACCATGTCTCAAAATAAATAAATAAATAAAAAATTGGAGGAGGGGATAGATAGCATAAAAGTGCAGTGCCCTTCTCATCATACCAAAGGGTTTATAGCAACATCATGACATGTTGCTGGTGTTGCTGCCCTGATCACTAGGTTTAGGTGGTATCTGCAAGGTTTTTCCACTGTAAAGTTGGTATGTTTCTTTTTCCCTTTCTATTTTTTAGGAATTCAGCCTACACTCAAGGAGATGGGAATTAAGCTTCACTTCCCGGAGGGAGGAGAATCAGAGAATTTGTGGATGTATGCTAAAACTACCACAATAATTAATTAATATTTTGGTGGATCAGATATGAGGCTATTCAAGTATTCTGATAAGATTTTTCCATGAATTTTGACAATCATTAGTGGATCTTCCCTATAGTAGTTATTACTATGGTGTTCTAATGATTTTTTCCTGTTTCCCTTATTCTTTCTACATTTGTTCATTATAAATCTCCTGTAAATAAAATCCTCTCTCTCTCATTTATTTGCTTATTCATCATTTATGCATATTAGTGTGGATTTGTGGGTATTGTATTCTTTGTATTATAATCCAATAGTATCATCATTTTTTTTTCTTAAAATCTTCCAGCTTTGGCCACTGGAAGCTCTTTCAAGTGGCTGGGACTTTTTGTTGTTGCTGTTTGTTTGTTTTTTAGCACTTCCTTACTTTCTGACACTACAGGGTGCTCCCGGCTTATCTTGTATTTTCCCTGTCCAAGAATCAGCCATTTTTCAGGGAGCCCTGATTCCTTTTACTAGAGAATGGTATATAAGAAACTAGACCTGGGTACCAGAAATGCTTTTGGCTATCAGGTGTCACTGCTTCTAGGCTCTCAGTGGACAGGACTAGGAGATATATGTATTTATATCCATGTATACACACATATCTATACTTATTTCTCTATTTGTATCTATGTTAAAATAAACGTTAGTTTATACTGCTTTCTCTGACTCAAATTCAGCACTACAGGGTTAATTCTAGCATTTTCCCTTTGCGTATTCTTTCTTTGACAGTGAGAAACTTGGCTGTCATTACCTACAACGTATTTATAGTTATTTGTTTAACCAAGACAAGGATATCTGCTCACACCATTTCTTCTCAACACCATATTGGAGGTTCTAGCCAATGCAACCAGGCATGAAAAAGAAACTTTAAAAAAACCATGGCCAGGCGCGGTGGCTCACACCTGTAATCCCAGCACTTTGGGAGGCCGAGGTGGGTGGGTGGATCATCTGAGGTCAGGAGTTTGAGACTAGCCTGACTGACATGGTGAAACTCCGTCTCTACTAAAACTACAATACAGGACAGGACAGAACAAGACAATAACCAAGGGTGGTGGTGGGCACCTATAATCCCAGCTACTCGGGAGGCTGAGGCAGGAGAATCGCTTGAACCCAGGAGGCAGAGGTTGCAGTGAGCTGAGATTGCGCCATTGCACTCCAGCCTGGGCGACAAGAACAAAAAACTCCATCTCAAAAAAAGAAAAAAAAAATCCAAGTTGGAGGGGAAGAAGTAAAACTGTCTTGATGTCTTCCCTTATTAGAGAGAAATGCTTGGTAGTTTGCAGTCTGTTCTGCCTCAGGAGAGACTGCACTAAAACTAATGTGAACATCTCAAAATTTAACTGTTTTGTAAAGACCCCTTCCACTTTCCTTCAGCATCCCTGTTACCATTGGAATATTTTATAGTGTATTTATTTTTCCTTTAACATGTTAAACCTAAAGCCCAGGTTTGCAGCTTGGATATGTTTCCCTTTGTTGATATGACAGTGGGATATGACACTGGAGTAAAACAAAGCAAACAAATAACTGGTCCCTATCTTCCATGCAGTGGTCTTTGGTAGGTGAAATTCCCTTATGTTTTCAAGTTCGGTTCCTGAAGTAGCTCATCCATTCAGATTCTGAAGTAGGGTGATCACTCCTGCACTGTCTTCAAGATAACAGCGAAGGCTCGTTCCATGTATCTCTGAAGGGTACTGTGAGCCCCAAAGAGGCTATGCTGGATGGGGGTTAATGCAGAATGTCTGCAGCTGGAATACAGGTGTAACTGTGAATTATTTTTCTGTAGCGTATGAGAGCACACATTCCTCTCTTGGAATTCTGATACCAGAATCTGTAATCACATGCAAATAGTGTTTATGGGACTGGGCTCACACAGAAAGTAGCTTCATGCCAAGGTCTTACGCTCAGGGCAAATGTTAGGGATAATGTATTTCCAAATGAGTTCTTTTACTGAACAAGAATATGCCTTGACACGTGCTCTGTGTTTAGTCATACACATTTGTCATGCCTCAGTACCTCCAAGATGGGTCTCATGGCAACAGGCAGGAGGATTTTATGTGTTCATTTGTGCTTTAGAGCCAAGAATATTTTATAATTCGTCTGATTGGTCTGTAGTTAGAAAAAGTGACAGTGCCAGGCTCTTGCAAAGATGGTGACCCTCCCTCCACCCATCATTTTTATGTTTCCATTTACTTATTTCAATGTAGAACTGAGCTCATGGTGAGTCAAGCCAAGTGCCATACAGTTCCATCTCCATTGCAGAGGTTCTCCCTGAGTTGTTGGAAACACTGGGAAGTCACTGCCCCACTACAGCAGAAGTGGTGCTGCTATCCAGGCTGTTCTCACTTCCTCCTCTCTGTCCTTCCTTTGTCCTCCAGCTTTCCCTTGCCTGTCTCCCACCAAACCCAACCTTGTCTGCTCTGCTGCCTTCAGCCTCCCCTTACTCTTCCTCCTCTCTCCCTGTCGCCGCTGCTTTTTTGATATTTTATCCATATTTTTACTTGGTGGTTTGATGGTGAAAGTGCATATAAGACCCAGCCATTCCCTTTCTCTTTTGTCTTTTCTCATAGCTTCGATTAACATGGCAATAATTTCCTCCCCATGATAATCCTGGACTTTCCACTTATACTTTAAAAACCTTTCAATTGGAGATGGGAGGGGGGATGGTTAATGGTCTTTCCAGGGTAGCCGTTTCTTCAAACACTTTTATTTAAGGTGGCTGCTTAGTGGAGTTTTACTCTGGTGTTATCTGACTGGATTAATCAGATTTGTGCTCAAGAAATCTTTTTTTTTTTTTTTCATACAGAGTCTTGTTCTTGTTGCTCAGGCTGGAATGCAGTGGCATGATCTTGACTCACTGCAGCCTTTGCCTCCTGGATTCAAGCAAGCATGTCGGCTAATTTTTGTATTTTTTTTAGTAGAGACAGGGTTTTGCCATGTTGGCCACGCTGGTCTCAAACTCCTGATCTCAAGTGATCTGCCCTCCTCGGCCTCCCAAAGTGCTGGGATCACAGGCGTGAGCCAGCACGACTGGCGAGAGATCTTGTGATGGTTTGGGTTTGGACATGATAGAGTCAAATAGAAAAGATTCTATACTCAAAGAAATAGCATCTGCTCTGATGTTCTCCTGCTGGCTCAACACGGGGGTATTGCATGGTCCTGCTCTGACTCTGCTTTTAGGGTCGCCACTGGAAGAGTTTTTCATAGAACGTATATACAGTGAAATAACTTAGGATATTTCTTTTAAGAAGTGCCATTGCTGGAATATTAGTATTTAGGGTTGTCCAGAGAAACAGAACTAGTAGGAGATAGAGAGATAGAGATTTATTATAAAGAATTGACTCACATGATTAAGAAAGCTGGTGAGTTTAAACATCTGCAGTATGGGCTAGCTGGCTGGAGACCCAGGAGAGTTGATGATGCAATGAAATCTGCAGGGGCAGTCTGCTGGAGAAGTTTCCTCTTGGAGAGGAGGCCCGTCTTTGTGTTCTATTTAACTGATCAGGTGAGGCCTGCCCTCATTATGGAGGGCAGTCTGCTTTACCGAAAGTTCACAAATTTAAATGTTAATCTCATCTAAAAAACCCTCCAAGTTGACACATAAAATTAACCATTACAGCCAGGCTTATTTGGAATTCTGTGATACTTGGTTGGGTCTTTTTATACTTTTATTTTCAATGGTCTGTTTTGTATATAACCATTTAGTTAAACCAGCTCACAAAATACAACCGGTACTTCAGCTGGCTGTGCTCTTGTCAGAACCCATATTTGATCGATTTACTATATATTCTTTGCTGTGTGTAGGGGTGAGTGGGTCTGTAAAATGCTGATGTGTTCTTTATCCACTCCCCACCCCCCACTTTCTCTTAAAGTCCTTAAAAAATTGATTAAGGAACTAAGACATTATTGCAAAGGTGCTATTTTATGGGATATATTATTCTCTAGGGTAGACTGTGCCAAGCAGTTGTACAGCAGTGGTCTGTCGTGAAGGGTAAACACGTAGCCTTTCTCCACTAGAAAGCCGGCGCTGCCGTTGTTCGTTTAGGCCTGAGCCTTAGTGGCTAGTGCAGCCTCGCAGTAATGCATGCTGATGCTGACGTGAGTCCTGGTCAGGGAAAAATGTCTTTTGAGCAAGAGACAAACTGGACAGAATGCTAGCAAGCTAAATATAACTCTTCAGAGAGCCAGACCTGCATGAACTAGTTCTTAGTGAGCAACACATCGATTCAGAGTGGAAACATTTTCTAAAAGCATTTCTTTTCCTTCTTGGCTTACTGTAATGAGTATAAACCCAAATTAATTTAATTTTTCGTGGAAAGCTAAGACAACCATTGATTTTTCTCTCTCAGCATCTCTGCAGTTAAATGTTAGTAGCCATTGTTAACATTGGAAGCCTCCTGTCTCCCAGCGCCCCAGCATTCTGTTCGTGAGTCAACAGGCCTGCTCTGCTCTTCTGATGAGTTTTGCTCCCACAAGGGAAGAGGACAGGGAGTTTGCATGTTCAGACCTTGACGAATCTGGGAGTTCAGTTTTTCAGGGACCCTCACTCTGCTTCAGGATGCTCACACCAGTGTGTGAAAACTCTTAGAAAAACCCATCAAAATGAGCCAGCCTCTATGGAATTAGGAAATTTATGGGCTAAGACTAACATTACCTCAACATCTGTTATGGCTTAAATGTATTGTTTTAATAATATTTTATGTTATTCTTTTTGCCTGAAGCTGTAGAAGCATTTTATAGCCAGCAACTCTTCAGAATAGTAAAGGAAAGCAGGCATCATCCTCATGCTTAACAATAGAGCTGTGTTTCTGTGCACCAACCCCAGATGCTGGGTCTGGCCCCCACAGAATGAGTGCCTTCGTAGGGCATCCCAAATGAGGCGGTGCATAGCGTCACTCTAGAGGCTGGGGAAAGTGCAGATCCAGACCTTTCCCAGCCTGTTGAGTTAGAATTGGGGGGCTGTGCTCCGGGGCATGAGGAAGTGGGTTGGGAAATGGTATTTTAAACAAGTAAAGTGATTGTCATATAACTTGTCTCGCATCAGATCCCCAGACTCTGGCAGAGTTTCCGGAAGGTCTCTCAAAACTGAAATAAGAAACTGCAGTTGTTGTCCACAGCTGCTAAAATTGTTTCAAATTAGGAAAGGGAAGGGGAAACAGAACACAGTAGTTCCAGAGAAGAATCTGAGGAGCCGTGTGAGCTAGGAAGGCCATTGTGAACAGAAGCGAGTCAGTATTTCCTCTCCTGCCTTATCACTCCCATCTGCCAGCTCCCTCCTTTTTTGTTTTATTCTGAGCGTGTAAAATACGTTTTATTGTTCTTTAAAAGGGTTCAGGGTTTGGTTTTAAATCAGGTTGCACACCTTTCAAATCTGACATCTCTCTATGTCAGACTGGTTTCAGCTAGCAGTACTTCATTAAATCCAAAAGAAAATAATTGCTTTAATGTTAAGGAAAAAAATCCAGTTTTGAGAATAGTTAACATTAGTCTTTAATTTAAAACAAAATGAGGGGTAATGTTTCATGTTGTTTTATACATCCTTCTCCTCAATACAGAACCAGGGATGTAATTTTCCTAACTCAGGCAGGCGCTGATACTGATGGACACTGCGTGCATGTGCATGCGTGCACACACACACACCCCCTCCCCTCAAACAACAAAATTCAGAGTATGTCAAAGGGAAAAGGTTTGTTATGGTATTGATCAAAACCCTTGGAGTCAACACTGTCTGTCTTAGCTTAGCACGTATGCTGTTTTGATCTTGAGTCTATATTAATGGAATCTATTGTTGTGTTCTGAAATAAAGAATTTTGGATATACCATTACTTTTTACTTTAAAGTCCTAGAAACAGTTTCAAAAAGCATTATTTGGTTTTATTTTCTGGGATGGGAGAAGCGAGAATCCGCAGATTTGCATTTAGTTAAAAATCAAAACTCCAGCAGTAGGAAATAGGCAGTTCACATAGCCGGCCAACATGTGAGGTATCATCAGTGTGAGACAAGGTCCCGGTCTGTTCCTACTGGCCTAGCTGACGCTAACAAAATGGGAGGCTTATGGCTCTGCACAGCAAATTCCAGCAGGATAAGATGACTTTAAGCCTGTATTCAGAGCCTTAGAAGCAGGGCACTACTGAGAATGTAATATTTAGAGGTAAAAATAGTGCAAGAGCCCCTGATGGTGCCCCTCTACCTGCTTTGTCCATGCACCCTGATCGTAACTGCCTTCCACAAAGGAGCAGAAAAACAGCTTTTCTAGATCAGTACACTAAACCCAGCAAAGAATCTGCAAAAATGCTACTACACTGCTTTACAAGCAACACAATCCCTTCGCTACTCATTGGGTTGTCCAATGTCTCTCTTCTACCCTGTTAAGGCCTGTGGACACATACTCACTAGGCATCATTGTTGGTTTTAAACCAGGGATTTTTTTTTAACCTCAAAAGAACCTAGTAATAATACAGCAACCAGTGGTTAAACTGAACTTTACATATGGGGGCAGTTTGGAAAACATACCACAAGCATTTCTCAAGTCAAAAATATGTGAATTTGCTGCTGCTCCTTTGACCGTTTCTGAAAATTCACAGTGCAGATCCTAAAATAAAAATTTTAAGCTACCAGCATTCTCTGATACTAGACAGAAAATCAGAGTAACGCTGCAGCCCACAATTCTACAGGGTGTAGAAAGTACGCCCACTGCCTGGACATCTTTACTGATGGCCTGGAGTCCTCCCTGTTAGAAGACAAGTTTCTGGGATATCCACTTAGCTTTCACTGGTTAGGGAAGAGAAGAATTCAACTCCCAGCTAACTTCTTTCCATTTGAGAAAGGAGGACTCCTTCTTAACAATGGCCATTTCCCCACTAATTTATCAAAATAAACAAAAAAGGCTCTTGGCTACTTTGCCTAGTATTAGATAGGGTTTTGAGGAAAAGAAAGCTAACATGGGGAACACCCTTTTCATCAGTTAAAGACTAAAAACACCTGGATCATGTAATACATCTATGCACTTGCCTTTTTTTTTTTTGGTGTTTTTAAAAATTTATTTTAAAAAAGTGGGCCCAGGGTGGGCTTTAAGGCCTGCCCAGGACTGCCACGCATGTCTACAGCAGCAAAGGCTTTCTTTCCATCTACAACTTGGGGGAAAAAAGAGATGTAGGAGAAAAGAAAAAGAAAAATATACCGCCACCCCTCCCCCCCACCAAAAAAGAAAAAAATCCCACCACCAGGAGTCTATGTGCCAAGCATAATGAGAGTGTGCTCCCCCCAAAACCAGTGGTTCTGCACAGGCTAATGTTCTGCTGGGTTTTCCCTTAGAGACCTATCTTGAAGAAGTTTAAAAGACAGGAGATTTCAAAATAATTCAATCCTGGCAGAAATTCAAACTCCAAACCAGGAGCAAAATATCCTTCACTGAATTCCTTTTCTCTTTTCTAAACATTTATTCATTTTATAGAGATTTCTTTTTTGTTGCTTTTGTTCCATCATGAAGAGGAGTGGTTGAGGAGTACTGAATCCATCACTACTTTTGATGACACAGGTAAGATTCCAGATTCACATCTTCCAGGTACCAAGAGTTCCCTCTAAATGCCACAATCAAGTCAGCCTTCATTACGTTTCTTTCTATTGAACACAGCAATGCCCATTGGTATCTCTGAAGCGTAATTGCATCTAGGTCAGTATTTCTCCAAGTTAAAGCAGCTGGTTTGGAATTGAATGCCTCCCTTTGTCTTATAACTGAACTGCATCTTCGTACTTCATTCCACATTCAATCAAAGCAAGTGCACCAGCACAGATGCCACTTCCAGTCCCACAGCAGAGGCACTGCAACACAGCGCCTGGTCTTTCATGAAATGTGGTTAAAACAGGTTTATCAATCTCTATCTGATTAGGGGGTGGAGACTCCATCATCAAATGGGCAATCAAGACGTGGATTCCTTCTTTTTCAGCTGGAGGCTTTGTCATATGGTAGCATCACAAACTCGGACCAAAGTCGTCACCCATACTTCTTAAGTTTCTCTGGGAACTTGTGAAGTAACATGGTAGGGTTGTGAGTTATAAGAAAATGCGTGTTCTCACAGGAGATCTCGACAGGGGGCTGGACGGTTCATTATGGCAAATAAAAAATGTGGAGCATGCCTGTTGAGTGTGATGGGGAAAGTGAAAAAAAAATCAATAAAATCTTGAAATGTTTCACAGCAGGAAAACATTAAAAAGACCACTAAAATGCCATTATTCAGTGTTTTCTCTATTCAAATTCTTTATTCCTCATGAAGCTTCTGTCTTCAAGATAAGCAAAGTATTTAGAATCTACTTGAATCCAAATTCAACTTGGGCGTCAATTTCTGCAGATGGATACCTTCAGACTCCAAAAAAATCCAACTACAGACAAACTTAAGCAGCCTTTACTACATTTAGGCACTAGTGAGACAAGTTAACAGTGTAGGTCGCTTTCCACTTGTTTACTTGATGCTTAATTTTACTGGAGTCATTAAAAGAAATATGCTTGCAATTAAAAAACAAAAAAAAAGCCAACTATTTCTGAGGCCAGTCTCACTGTCCCGGAGTCTTCAAGGCAACGTTAATTATGGCACATAGAACCGCTAAGCGTGTGAGCGAAAGCGCTGTGCTGAGCCTGGCAGAAGTCTGCCCTCACTCAGAATCGCCGTAAATGTGCAACGTATATTCCAACGAGAAACGCTGGCGAGCTGGGGACGGGGCATTGCAGTCTGGCGGTGGCGGGCGCGAGGAGGCGCCTCTCTTCTCAGTCACCTCGGCGGTGGCGGCGACACCCCCAGCCTCGGCGCGCGACACCCAGCCCGGTGGCGGTGGCGGTGGCGGTGGCGCGTCCCCACGAGTCTGTCTTGCTGGCGCCGCTGCCCTGTAGCGCCGCCTCGCGGGGGCCCGGGCCCGTCGCCGCTCCAGCCGCTCCCCGGCGGACAACGGGCACAGCCCGGCCGATCGCGCCGCCGTCACCACCTCTGCGCGCGCAGCGGAAAACAGCTCCCGCCCCTCTTCTCTCTCTCAACTTAGTTCCACATCTTCCCTGGAAGGAAGACACGGCTGTGTTGAGGATGGCGGTGCCAGCTGCACATCATGTCAGAGGCTTTTTTGGGGTCACTTCCCTTGCAAACTCATCCAAGATAGGGCTTCCTCAAACAATGGGATCTCGTTTTAGGCCTCAGGGTCTGATTCATGGTTTCCTTTTCCTACAGATCCTCTTCACGCTTTGTTTGTTGCTTGCTTTTTTAGTTGTGGATAGATTTTAGTGTTGTATTTCTTCTTGTAAGATCATAAAATAAAGCAAGAAGTAGGGACTAAGAAGCAAAACTCCCAGCTTCTGGTTTTCACTTTGTACTTGTAGCCGTTGACCTCGCTAGCCTCCGATCCCCTGTCTGGGACATGAGTGTAGTCATCCTTCCGTTGACGGCTGCTGGGAAGCCGAATCGGTGTTGAGAAGGTGCTGGGAGACACAGCGTAGAATGTGAACCCCGACAATACCAGGAGAGTGTACAGCTCGTTCAAGTCCCAGCAGCACTGTGTGCTCACCCTGTGGCTCCCTCCTGCTTTGCTGATTATCAAAATGTTGGCTTTGTTCTTTTCTCTACATTAGACATCAGTCCTACAAGCCGGTCGACAGGCCTGTTCAGAAAAAGCACCCCAATGGGTTTGTTTTCTTCTTCAGCAGAATAGTCAACTGACCAACAGGAAGCAGCGCACCTTCACACTTGCTCTGTGTCAAAATCATGCTCTGTGAAATGAAAGGTCCTTCTCTCTCTGCACACTGCTGATTGGCTGGCCCCTCATATGTGAAAATTTGTACTCTGTATAGCTGGTAGGTTTTCCTATGACATCCCTTCCCTGTCCCACCCTTGTCTTCCCAGAAAAAGCATATATTTTCCTTGTGGACAACTGTCCATAAAGGTGGAATGCTAGTAATACTTGAGCCTACTTAACCAGATGACAGTGAAACTTAGAAATTGATCCCGAGGTCCTCTGGCTCTCTACCCTGCATTTGCTTTGCTGAGGCTCTCTAAACAAATGAGGAAAAGGCTGTTGTTCAGAGGTAGTGACTCATATGCAGATGGATGGCCACAGCCACAGTACGCCCCATCCCTGCCATCTCTCTTTGTTGTCCTCTGTCTGGCCCATGCTGCAGTGCCTTGCAGATTTGTTTATATGCATGACTTTGTCATCTGTTGCTGAGAGCTGAGAGGAAAATCTCCTGACTGGTAAGTGCCTGTGCTGTTTATCTCAGGGCAACCCACGTTTCTACACGCTTCAAGGCAGGCTTCAGAACTGGGTTACTTTTTATACAGAAGTGTGTGTTGCCTGAGCCTCTATTAGTGTGGTTCAAACATGAGCACACAGATATGGGAAGGGTTTTGCTGTGTAGGTCTGAGGACTGTGAGATGGAGATGATTCAGGAAGTCTATGACAGAGCTAGGATAGCAAAGTCAGTTTCTTGCTCAGGTCTTCCTATGTAGAAAACTGTGCTAGATACCACTGTGCATGGCAAAGGGCATGAATCTGGAAGTAAAACTGTCTTCCGTTTAAACTCTGAATCCTAATTTTGTCTCCTCTCCAAATCCCACTGATTATTAGCTGTTCAACACCTAGTTGTGGCCTTGAGGATATCAGTAACTTCTCCCTCTCTGTTTATCATTGTGACAGATAAACTGGCACTGATGCATTGTAGGATAGCTTTGCCTTTGGACCATCTTAGTATCACTTAGCATTTGAGAAATAAGTGGCTAGATTATAGAGAAGGAATTCTCAAACTTTCTCTTGCCACATTTCTGGTCAAGCATGCACACAAAACAAAACACCAAAGTATATAGTTAATCTCTTTCATGGAGTCATAGGAAGAAGAACTGTAGGCATCAGAATAAAATAGAGTGTTAGACATGGAGTTTAAGAGCACAGCTTGAAGTGCTGGCTCCATCATTTAGCTGTGAACTATAGGCAAGCCACTTGGCCACATCATCATTTGTAAATTGGAAATGATACCACTTGCTCTGACTGTCTTGAAGAGTGACCCTAAGGAATTAATCTGAATTAATTTTCACTTCCTTCCCTACCTCTGGAACTGTGATGTCTGATGGCCCTGGTTTCAAGAATGAGAACTAATGCCATTGTAGTGAGTCATTTTAAAACTTGATGCCTTTCGGCCGGGCGTGGTGGCTCACGCCTGTAATCCCAGCACTTTGGGAGGCCAAGGCAGGTGGATCATATGAGGTCAGGAGTTTGAGACCAGCCTGGCCAACATGGTGAAACCCCATTTCTACTAAAAACACAAGAAATTAGCCGGACATGGTGGTGCACGTCTGCAGCCCCAGCTATTCGGGAGGCTCAGGCAGGATGATCACTTGAGCCCCGGAGGTGGAGGTTGCAGTGAGCTGAGATTATGCCACTGCATTCCAGTCTGAGCGACAGAATGAGACTCCATCTCAAAACAAAATAAACCTTGATGCCTTTGAAAATAAATACAAAATTATTTTAATATATTTCTAACAAGCAGGCACAACAGAGAATGGTAGCAGACAACCGCTGCTCCTAGAATCACATTAAGAAAGGCATAGAAGAGAGGAAACAGAAGAGAGTGAGGCTGGTCAGTATCAGGGGCCCTCTCCATCATCACCTGTGCACTCTTAGGACTCTTCTCCTCTCTGCACTGGATGTCCGAACAGATACGCCTTCCTTTTTGGGAACCAAGTGCCTCTAAGAAAGCACATATTGGCTCCCACGATGAGTCAAACAGTGGTATTTTTGTTTGTAAAAGTAAAATCTGTCTTTGGGGTGTCGCTTACAGTTTAAAACAAAAGGAAAAGAAAGGAAAAGAAAAGGTTTTCCTCTTGGGCTTTAGCCTTGGCCTGAAACTGAGCTGATATATTGTTATTATCACTTGAGAGCACAACAGCCTGAGGTCTAGTCTTCTCCTTAATATAGCTGGGGATGCCATTCCATGTGGTTTTAGAAATCCTTTGTTATTTCTGCTCACCTGCAGAGACAGGCCTCCTGGGAGTGGACCCCAGAGTCTGTAGCATCAGAACTCATCTCTCCCTGAGCTGGGATTAAATGTCATTGAACAAAATACTTAACAGCCTTTGTCAGCTGTGGATTCAAGCATATTTTGGTACTCAAAAATTTAGAATTTCTGTATTTGGTATAAAGTCAGATGATACGGTTTGGTGGTGTGTCCCACGCAAATCTCATCTCAAAATTGTCATCTGCATGTGTCAAGGAAGGGGCCCTGGTAGAGGTGATTGGATTATGGAGTTGGCTTCCCCCCGTGCTGTTCTCATGATTGTGAGTTCTCATGAGATCTGGTGGTTTAAAAGTGTGTGGCAGTTCCCCCCTTGCTCGCTCCTGGTGTGCATGCATGCTCTGTCTCTCTCTTCCCCTCCCCTGCTGCTTTGTGAAGAAGGTGCCTGCTTCCCCTATGCCTTCCACCATGATTGTAAGTTTCCTGAGGCCTCCTCAGCCATGTGGAACTGTGAGTCAATTAAACCTTTTTTCTTTATAAATTACCCAGTCTCTGGTAGTTCTTTATAGTCTGAAAATGGACTAATACATTAGAAAATACTATTCTTACATTTTTGTATATTTCTCTTGCTCTGTATTCATTTCCATTCCCCTCTGTATTAGTTTACTAGGAATTGCATAACAAAATACCATAAACAGGTGGCTTAAACAGCAGAAATGTATTTTCTGATAGTACTGCAGGCTGGGAAGTCCAAAATCAAGGTGCTGGCAGGGTTGGTTTCTCCTGAGGCCTCTCCTTGGCCAGAAGGTGACTCCCTTCTTGCTGTGTCCTCATATCATCTTTCCCCTGTGCAGGCACATCCCTGGTATCTCAAGTTTGTTGTTGTTGTTTTTTTTTTGAGACAGAATATCACTCTCTTGCCCCGGTTGGAGTGTAGTGGCTTGGTCTCAGCTCACTGCAAGCTCCGCCTCCCGGGTTCACGCCATTCTCCTGCCTCAGCCTCCCAAGTAGCTGGTACTATAGGTGCCCGCCACTGCGCCTGGCTAATTTTTTGTATTTTTAGTAGAAATGGGGTTTCACCCTATTAGCCAGGATGGTCTCAATCTCCTGACATTGTTATCCACCCACCTCGGCCTCCCAAAGTGCTGGGATTACAGGCGGGAACTACCGCGCCCAGCCTGTCTTCAAGTTCTTAGAAGGACACTAGTCATATTGGATTAGGTCCACACCCTTATGACCTTCGTTAACCTTAATTACTGTCTCAAATTGAAAGCCTTTAAATTTGAAATGTGCTGTTCTCTGGGCCTCTGGAAAATCATTGGTCCCTAGATAGCAAGTAGAATAATGATAATAAATGGTCCCCCTTCTAAAATGTTTAACTTATTTATCTTCAGTTATTGGTGAAAGAAGGGTAAGTTTTTTTTTTTTTTTTTTTTTTTGGAGACGGAGTCTTGCTCTGTCGCCCAGGCTGGAGTGCTGTGGCCGCATCTCAGCTCACTGCAAGCTCCGCCTCCCGGGTTTACGCCATTCTCCTGCCTCAGCCTCCCGAGTAGCTGGGACTACAGGCGCCCACCACCTCGCCCGGCTAGTTTTTTGTATTTTTTTTTTTAGTAGAGACGAGGTTTCACCGTGTTAGCCAGGATGGTCTCGATCTCCTGACCTCGTGATCTGCCCGTCTCGGCCTCCCAAAGTGCTGGGATTACAGGCTTGAGCCACCGCGCCCGGCCAAGAAGGGTAAGTTTTTAAATAATATGTTACATTTGAGAAAAATTGAAGTGTGCAAAATCATATTGAAAGTCAGTAAGAGGCCAGGCATGATGGCTCACACCTGTAATCCTAGCACTTTGGGAGGCCAAGGTGGGCAGATTGCTTGAGCTTAGGAGTGCGAGACCAGCCTGGGCAACACAGTGAAACCCCATCTCTACTAAAATACAAAAAATTACCTGGGCGTGGTGGCAGGCGCCTACAGTCCCAGCTACTCGGGAGGCTGAGGCAGGAGAATTGCTTGAACCCGGCAGGCGGAAGTCACAGTGAGCCAAGATCATGCCACTGCACTCCAGCCTTGGTTACAGAGCGAGACTCTTTCTCCAAAAAAAAAAAAAAAAAAAAGTAAGAGTATTAAAAACAGGGCCCCAGATAGTTCATAGCTTTGGCATGTAGAAGAGTTTTGAAGGTGGAATTATAAGCACATCGAGTAGTTACCTGTGTCCTGGATTAAGCCACCTAGTTCTGGATTGAAAACACATTTGCTAGTTCTACCTGAAGCAATTAAATCGTGGGAAAACATAAGCTCAGAACATAAGCTCAGAAAGTTTACCAACTTACAGTGAGAATGAGAGCTCTGTTATCAAAGAAACCCTGAAAGAGTAAAGATACTAAGTCAGTCTGTGTTTGGATTGGTGTAGATTTCTCTCCTGCCATTTGCCATATTGTATTGAAAGTATCTGTGTCTTTTCCCCTACTTAAAATAAGTAACTTTTCCAGAAACTTATTGGGTTCTTAGGTATTATGGTTGGGAATCAGATACAGGGATGAATAAGAATGACTAAAAAAAAAAATAGTGACAAAGCTAACTTATAGTGATCTCAGCAAAATTGTGGACTAGGATGTTCCAGGCTCCTGCTCACCAGCAGAAAAATTAAAAAATCACCCAGTAGCTATCTGAACCAACATTGTAGAAGCTCTAAAATCAGTCAAACAAAGATTATAGCAACCGAGCAAACATCTAACCAAGAAGAGCCATCTTTAAACTAGTAGGAAACACTTGTGGCATTTTTACATACCCTTGCCCTACCCTCTCCCTGACATAGTAGCTGCTTTGGTCTTGAACAGGCAGCAGCTATTCCCAAGCTTTTCTCTCAAACCGGAGGGAACAGAGCAGACCTTATTTGCAAATTAATGTGTATGTCTGTTCCATCCTTTCTGGGGGATACCTGAAGGCCTAATGCAAGGTGCTTGTCTCTGTCTTGTATAACCAGGGAAGCAGGCAGTAAAACCAGTGGGCACTGCTAGTAAAAGCTACAGAGTGACTATAAACCTACAGATGGCTGAAGAGATTCTGGCTGGACGTGTACAGTAGGCCCTGTAAGGCCCAGAGGAGAAGCTGGGTGAGATTCTTAGGAAATTAAGACTCTCAAAAGCATCCACATAAATGAAGGAAAGTAGAAAGCCATGCTCATGTCAGGCAAGACACATGATCAGAAAAGCCCTGAAAAGATACTAAGATTCATCCCAGGCTGGTCTGTGGATTCAGAATAAGCCTAGCTAAGAGATGAAGGAGTACCCCTGCACAGAGCCGGTCTACAAAACTCAGAGAGGCAGCTATAACATGCTCTCTTTTTTGGCGTCGGCGGGGTGGGGATTTTGTTTTAGCGTTTGTTCATTTCAGCTTTTGGCACTTAAGACAGTCTTGATTATACTCTTATAATAGCTGAACACAAGGTTAAGGAACCTTAGTAACCACACTTGAAAAGGAATAGTCTTTGCAAAAGAAAGTTCTGAGTTTCAAATGAACTCCTACAGCCTTAAACAATAATTTTTTAAAAAAACACAGCAAATCTTGGGGGAGGGGGACAATCTGATTTCCAGAGTTACCGTATTATAATAATTGAATGCCAGATTTTCAACAACAGCATCAACAACAACAAAAAATAACAAAGCATACAAAGAAACAGGAAAACAAGACTCATTTAAAGGAACTAAATGGATTGACAGAAACTGTCCCAGAGGCAGCACGGATATTGGACTTATTAGCCAAAGCTATTTGTTTAAAATATGCACAAACACTGAAGGGGAGAACATGGACAAAGAACTAAAGGCAATCAGGCAAACAGTCCCTGAACAAAAGGACACTATCAATAAAGACATAGAAATTACAGAAATGAAACAAACAGATTTTGGAGCTGAAAATACAATGACTGAAATGAAAAATTTACTAGAGGGGTTCGACAGCAGATTGATGCAGATAGAAGAAAGAACTAACAAAGTAGAAGTTAGGGCGATTATCAAGTTTGAGAAGCAAAAAGAAAAAGAATGAAGAAAAGTGAACATAGTCTAAGTGACTCATGGGACTACCAAGTGGACCATCATATGCATTGTGGGAGTTTTAGAAGGAGGAGAAATATGGGGCAGAAAGATTATTTTAAGAAATGATGAAGAATAAACGCCCCAAATTTGATGAAGGGCATAGATCCACAAATCCGAGAATCTCACTAGACTTTGAGTGGAACCAACCAAAGAGACTCACACTGAGACGCATGATCAAACTTGACAAAGAGAAATTCTTAAAAGCACCCAGAGAGAGGTGACTCAGCAGATACAGTTAATCTGCAAGAAGACTATAAGCTGAGTTCTTACCAGAAACCTTGGAGGCCAGAAGGAAGTGGGGTGATATATTTAAAGTGCTGCAAGAAAACAATTGTAAACCACGAATTCTATATCCAGCAAAACCATCCTTCAGCTATGAAGCAGAAATTAAGACATTGCCAGATAAATGAAAGCCGAGGGAGTTCATTACCACCAGACCTCTACAGGAAATGTGAAAGGGAGACCCGCAGGTTGAAATGAAAAAATACTTAGACAATAACTTGAAGGTGTATGAAGATATTGAGATCTCCGATAAAGGTAATTACATGAGTTAATACTTATAATTTTGGTTTATAATTGTGATTTTTGAAGAAATTATAACACAAATCCAGGTCAGTTAGGCCCTGATTAAATCCCAGTAGGTTAGACTCTGGTAAGACAATTTTTCTTTTGGGCAGGACTTGTTAAGGACAGAATGCTTTAGAGGTATTTCAAATGGCTAACATTTCCCCTCCCTATGCCAGGAGCATGAGGGAATTTTTCTCCTGTCTTCAGTGAGAGAACCAGGTAGGGCCTCTGGAGATAAAACTCACAAGAATGTCTGGGGGGCCTGCTAAGACTGGGCCCCATGGAGTTTTTAACTCTCAGACTTGTTGGCGCTGAGACTCCAACGATTCGTCAATTATAGTTTAGGTTTTCCTACTCTAGTACTGGTGGTTCCTGCAGAGGCTTCTCCGGAGTTTCTGCTCTGCAGGTTGGGATTCTCTATCTGCCTGTCTGTCTCTCCAATCTGGAGACAGTGTTTTGGCCTATGACCTCAATTCTTGGACAAATCTAAGAAGAGTTGTGGATTTTCAGGCTGTTCAGCTTTTTGCTTGTTGTCAAGATGGATGAGGGCTTCCAAGCTGTTTGCATGCTAGACTGAGAACCAGAATTCTGTGTGTTGGTTTTGTATCCTGCAGCCTTGGTGAACTCATTTATTTATTCTGATATTTTTAGTGTTAGAATATGTAGGGTTTTCTATGTCTAAGATCATGCCAGCTACAAACAGGCATAATTTTCCTACTTCCTTTCCAACTTTGATTCCTTTTTTGTCTTTTTCTTGACAAATTGCTCTTGCTAGAAATTCCAATGTCATGCTGAATAGAAGCGGTGAAAGTGGGCATCGTCTTGTTCCTGATTGTAGGGGAAAAACTTTGAGTCCTTCATCACTGAATATGCTGTCAGCTGTAGGTTTTTCATATATGACCTTTATCATGTATAGAAAGTTTACTGAGTGTTTTTATCTTGAAAGGTTGTTGCATTAGGTCAGATGCTTTTTCTGCATTCGTTGGGATGATCATGTGGTTTTTTCCCCTTTACTTTATTAATATGTTGTAATACTGTAATTGGTTTTTATGTGTTTCAGGAAGAAATCCCACTTGTTAGGTACTTAACTCTAGCTGCCTCTAGTCATCTTTCCACCCAAGGGGAGTGGTGAACGTCACAGCCCAGGGCATAGTCTTACTGAAAGACTGAGACCTAATCATAGGTCTATAGAAGGCTCCCCCCACACACACCTTACCCACCGTAACATGAAAGGCTTGTTTACTACAGTTTATTTTCCTGGGTAATCATGTCTGGCTTTCAACAAAAAGTACAATGCATACTAAAAAGCAAAAACAGTTTGAGGAAATGGAGCAAGCATCAGAACTCTGATATGAAAGAGATGTTGGAATTATCAGACTGGGCATTTAAAACAACTCTGGTTAATATGCTAAGGGTTCTAATGGAAAAAGTAGATAACATAAGTAGATAACATGCAAGAACAGATGGACAGTGCAAGCAGAGAGATGGAAATTTTCAGAAAGAATCAAAAGGAAACACTAGAGATCAAAAAACTGTAGCAGAAATGAAAAATGTTTTTGATGGACTCAGCCTCTCAGCTTGAGGATATGCCAACAGAAACATCCAAAACTGAAAGCACAGAGAGAAAGATGACCTAAAAAATGGAACAGAATATACAAGAAACGTGGGGCAACCACAGAAGATGTAACATACTTGTAAATGATAATACCAGAAACAGAAGATAAGAACAAAAATTTTTGAAGCAATTATGACTGAGAATTTCCCCAAATTAATGCCAGACACTAAACCATAGATCCATGAAGCTCAGAAAACACCAAACAGGATAAATGCCAAAAAAAAAAAAAAAAAATCTAGGCATATAATGATCACTGCAGAAAATCAAAGATAGATAAAACATAAGAGGACAGAGGGGAAAAGTACCTTAGCTATAGAGGAGGAAGAATAAGAATTACATCATACAGTGTTTGGACTGTATAGTAATTCTGTGTTTAACTTTTCAAGGAACTGCCTAACTTTTCATGGTGGCTGCACCATTTTACTTTCCCATCAGCAGTGTACAGGGTTTGGGTCTCTCCACGTCCTCACCAACACTTACTATTTCCCCCCTTCGAAAGAAATCATAACCATCCTCATGGGTGTGAAGTGGTATCTCATTGTGGTTTAGATTTAATTTCCTTAAAGGCTAGTGATGTTGAGCAGCTCTTCATGGTGTATCTTATTTGGCGGCATGTCTGTTCGAATTCTTTGCCCATTTTAAAATGTGTTCATTTGTGTTTTTTTGTGAGCTGTAGGAGTTCTTTATATATTCTGGATGTTAATCCCTTATCATATATATGTCTGCTTCGTAAATGCTCTCTCCCATTCTGTCTATTGTCTGCACTTCCTTGGTAGTGTCCTTTGGCGTTGAAAGGTTTTTGATGAAGTCCAGTTTACCTATTTTGTTCTTTTGTTGTCCACGCTGTTGGCGCCATAGCAAATCATTGCCTAACTCAGTGTCATGAAGATGTTTCTCTGTGTTCTTCCAAAATTTTATAGTTTTAGCTCTTAAATTTAGGTGTTTTATATGTTTTTTTTTTTTTTTTTTGAGACGGAGTCTCGCTCTGTCGCCCAGGCTGGAGTGCAGTGGCCAGATCTCAGCTCACGGCAAGCTCCGCCTCCCGGGTTCCCGCCATTCTCCTGCCTCAGCCTCCCGAGTAGCTGGGACTACAGGCGCCGCCACCTCGCCCGGCTGGTTTTTTGTATTTTTTAGTAGAGACGGGGTTTCACCATGTTAGCCAGGATGGTCTCGATCTCCTGACCTCGTGATCCGCCTGTCTCCCAAAGTGCTGGGACCACAGGCTTGAGCCACCGCGCCCGGCCGTTTTATATGTTCTAAGCTAATTTCTGTATTTGACTTAATATAAGGGTCTGACTTCATCGTTTTGCGTGTGGATACCCAGTTTTCCCAGCACCATTGTTGGATAGGTTGTCCTTTCTTCATTAAATGATTTTGGCATCTTTGTGGAAAATCATTTGATCATATATGCAAGGATTTATTTCTGGGCTATTCTTTTCCTTTGATCTGCATGTCTGTCTTTATGCTGTGGGGGGACCCCACACTGTTTTAATCACTCTAGCTTTGTAGTAAGTTTTGCAATCAAACATTGAAATATAATAAAGATGAATAAATATGTTTTTTTTTTAAATCCTAAAATGTTAGCTCCATGAGAGCACAGATTTTTATCTATCCTTTTTTTTTTTTTTTTTTTTTGAAATGGAGTCTCATTCTGTCGCCCAGGCTGGAGTGCAGTGGCCTGATCTCAGCTCACTGTAACCCCCACCTCCTGGGTTCAAGTGATTCTCCTGTCTCAACCTACTGAGTAGCCGGGATTACAGGCATGTGCCACCATGCCTGGCTAATAGATTTTTATATATCTTATTCATGTATTAGCCCTAATATCTAGACAGGTATCTAGTACATAATAAGAGATAAATAAAAACTGTTGAACGGCCAGGCGTAGTGGCTCACCCCTGTAATCTCAGCACTTTGGGAGGCCGAGGCGGATAGATCACCTGAGGTCAGGAGTTCAAGACCAGTCTGGCCAACGTGGTGAAACCCTGTCTCTACTAAAAATGCAAGAATTAGCCAGGTGTAGTGGCAGGCACCTGTAATCCCAGCTACTTGGGAGGCTGAGACAGGAGAATTGCTTGAACCTGGGAGGCGGAGGTTGCATTGAGCCGAGATCGCACCATTGCACTCCAGCCTGGGTGACAAGAGTGAAACTCTGTCTCAAAAAACAAAACAAAAACTGCTGAATGAATGGAATTTCCCAGAGAGCTTAGAGTATGATGGACAGGCCAAAATAGACAGGAAATTGAATAGGAATAACAGCATTTGACAAATTGGCAGTTTTCCTTTTTCCTCCTTCCAAAAAACCCTTTGCTCAGTCTTAAATAATGTAACTTCAGTATGAGTATTCCTGTAGCACTGGATTCAATGTGTGCACAATTAAACTTCAGCAGCCACCGCTGCAAGCGGGCTCCCAGAACCCATCTCCTTAGTAGTTCTGTCAGAATCTTATCCCCAGGCATCGGGCAGGATTCTGGATGAGTTACTTACGATGTCTTCATGGGTTAGATTTGTGCCTTCCAATCCTCACACTACCATTCTTTTATACAGTTCCTACTACATTTTAAAGTGGCACCTTGGTCTATTGGGGATGGGCAAGAAAGGAGTTCTAGAGTATTAGTAAAGTTAAGGATTATTTGGAAATAGAAGGATAATTCTGAGGAAGGACTCTCAGCGTGGGACCTTATTTGATGTAGTGCCCAGCTATTGCAGATAGTCATTTAAGCTAGAACTTTACGTGATTTGTAGTGATCTTCTGCTCTGGAGTCTTCCTGGGACATACTGCCTTCTAGGATTGGTATAAAAAGCTACCTGTATTTAAGTCTCATGTGTAGTTCAGAAAAATAAAATACAAAGCTGCTTGTGAAACTTATCTAGGATAGTTGAGCAAGAGAGTGGTCAGGCCAAGGCTTCATTAAGAAATATAAAGCAGGCCAGGCACGGTGGCTCATGCCTGTAATCCCAGCACTTTGGGAGGCCAAGGCGGGCAGATCATGAGCTCAGGAGATCGAGACCATCCTGGCTAACACAGTGAAACCCCGTCTCTACTAAAAATACAAAAAATTAGCTGGGCATGGTGGCAGGCGCCTGTAGTCCCAGCTACTCAGGAGGCTGAGACAGGAGAATGGCGTGAACCCGGGAGGTGGAGCTTGCAGTGAGCCGAGATGGCGCCACTGCACTCCAGCCTGGGCAACAGAGCGAGACTCCGTCTCAAAAAAAAAAAAAAAAGTATAAAACATTCATTTCTTTGCCGTAATGCTGAGGGATAAAAGAAGTGACGATTGCCATTATTTAGCTTCTTTGAGGTTGTAAGAAACAAATTGGTTTAGTTTACCTTCCAAGTTTATTATAAAGATACATATCTCAGTTGGCCTTCATGAAAATTAAACATCATTTACCTTTTATGTCCTCTAGTTCACCTGTTGTTATCAACTCTAGTATTTCCAGCATTTTGACCAATCAGCCTGTATCTCCTTATAGTGTACTTCTATTTCTCTAGACTAAGCTCTCCCATTTTCTTACTTCTCTTGGCTTCATACTTCTTAAGAGAAAAGATGTGATTGAGGTGTCCAGTTATTATCCAGGTGAGCAGTGCTCTCGTGACTCACCTTTCAGTCCCCTGATGGTCTTTGGGCCAGAGCTGATCTCTGGTCATAGTCCCTTGTAGCCAGTGTCGGTGTCTCATCTAAGTTACGGTGATCATACTGAAGAAATGTTTATGGTCACTTTCCTTAGAAGAAACTTGTGTGGCCTTGGTAGAGACGCAGAGCCTCATATATCATTCTTTAGTGATGCATCACTGGGAGCTTTCATTTTGAAGAAGTAGAAAGGGCTGCACGTGCACGGGATGTATTTCTGGCTTCCAGAGGGAGTAGCCGTGGTTATCCAAACAAAATAAAATTATCTGCACTTGTTCTTTGTTCTATAACCTTTTGTAGAAGTGTTTTAGGAACCAATAGCAATTCAGGTATATTATACTTCTGTTTTCCATCCCTCTTTATTGGATCATTCTTTAGGGCTTTTGCTAGAATTAGTGAAATCTGACTATTGAGAAAGAAAAGATCCATGTAGCTGGGCCGTTAAAGAAGATAAAGGAAAAGAATGGGCTGCGTGAGGCTGCCCAATAGGCAAGGAGTTAAAGCAGCTTGGAGCAGAGTTGCGCTGTCCATTTTCTTTAGCGGTTATCATAAGCCGGGACCCAGAGGCCTTCCTAGGGGTGTTCTGTATGATGTCCTTCTTCGGGAATGGCATATTTTATTAGGGGCGTGACAGCTGAAGAATAATATTTTGTAGGTGGTCTATGTACCTACTTGATCTTCTCTCCAAGATTAGTTGAGAAATTTTGAGACTGTGGTAAACAGGTTTCTGATTACCCGTAAGGAATCAGATGCTAGTTTGGAAAGGGATTGCCATGCAAGTAGCTATCTTGCTTTCATCACTGATATGAACTTAGCTTCATGAAAATTACCGTGTATATTATTATTTTTCTGATTTCAACAAAGATCGGTGAAAACTTCGTGGACTGGAACCACCGGGTTGCTCATACAGCAAGGTGGACTCCTAGCTGGTTGATAACCATACCCAGAGAGTGTTGATGCCGCCCTGAAGGGGAGAGTCCCAGCCCAAGAGTCTGGACTGTATCATGTGCCACTGCGGGTGCCTGTGCAGCACTGGAAGCCTGGGAAGCGGGGAGGATGGAGGGAGGAAGGGCAGAGGCCAGGCAGGTCTGGGTGAGAGCGTCAAAGGGTCAGTAGGACATGCTTGGACAAAAGGCTTTAAAGCTCTGAGGGCTTTGTTCCGGGACTACAAAGGAGAAGGAATTCTTAGAACTCTTCTCTTTCCCTTGGTTCCTTCCAGTGAGGGTCAGATTTGAGAGAGAAAGCAGTTAACTTGGCTTACCTGAGAGACTTTATTGTGGAATATTTTTCCATCCTCTGTGGTTAGTAGCCATAGCCTACAGAGACAGGAAAACCTGACCTCGGTGCAAGGTTTCTCTGCTGTTTGAGATACATTGTCTCTGACTTTACGTTTCTTTCTCCTTCAGGCTGCCTGATAGGGGCTGTAAATCTCAAATCCAGCAATCGAACCCCAGTGGTACAGGAATTTGAAAGTAAGTACAAAGGAAATGCCTCGGATAATGGGCACCATCTACTGGACATTTGGTGTCTTGCAGCCAACTCAGGACACATCCGTCTCTGTTGGAGGTGGGCTGCTCTGCGGGGCACAGGCCCCTGAAGCATGGTATCAGCAGGCCGGCAGGGAGCCCTGTGCGGTTTTCCATCAGCTGGCATCGCACTCCTGCCTGGCTTTGTGATCACACAACGAAGAAATTTCTTTCTTTCTTTCTTTCTTTCTTTTTTTTTTTTTTGAGATGGAGTCTCGCTCTTGTTGCCCAGGCTGGAGTGCAGTGGCGCAATCTCAGCTCATTGCAGCCTCTGCCTCCCGGGTTGAAGCGATTCTCCTGCCTCAGCCTCCTGAGTAGCTGGGATTACAAGTACCAGCCACCACCCTCAGCTGATTTTTGTGTGGGGTTTTGCCATGTTTGGCCTGGCTGGTCTCAAACTCCTGACCTCAGGTGATCTGCCCTCCTCGGCCTCCCAAGTACTAAGATTACAGGTGTGAGCCACCGCGCCTGGCCAAGAAATTTCTTATATACAAGCAGGGTGTTTAAGGGAGGGGGTACACTATGTAGTAAAATCCTTGCCAATTATCTTTATTTTCTGGCAAAAACTCATCCTTTCTCAAAGACTCTTGGAGTATGGAATTGGCTAGGTTTTTAATCTGCATGAAAGGCCTCTTGAATTAGAGATAGCTTGCAGGGTCTGGGTGCAGCTGAACCTAAAAGCACTCCACATTCACTGAGAGTTCTTTTTTTTCTTTGCTTGTTAGGTGTGGAACTGTCTTGCATCATTACAGATTCGCAGACAAGTGACCCCAGGATCGAATGGAAGAAAATTCAAGATGACCAAACCACATACGTGTTTTTTGACAACAAAATTCAGGGTATGATCCTGTAGTCGTCCTGCCTGTTGACCTTTACTCTGCCCATAGACCTGGGTGTGCACTCTTGGCCAGAAACTTACCTCAGACTGGTAACCTGCATCTGTAGCTAGGGCTGAGTTTTTTATTTTTTATTTATTTACTTTTTAAGATTTATAATTATGGAAAATTTCAAACACATGCAAAAGTAATGCAAGTGGCATATCAAGCCTCCCTGTACCTGTCACCCAGCATCTGCAAGTGCAGTTCATTAGCTAGGATCTTAATCTGCTCACAGCCCCATCTCTTTGGGGAATCAAAGTGAGCATTTCCTAGGCCATCTTCTCATGATTCTCATGTGTGTGATGTAAGTGAGTGAACGACAAAGGACCGTATGTTTCAGCAAGGGCACGGCACAAATTGACTGAGCCACCCACTGTGTTTCAGGCTTGGTGCTGGGGTTGCCGATGGGGACAAAGCACGGGGTACCCTGAAGTGACATCCTCCCAGGTGGGAGGCTGGTGGTCAGGGAAGGCTCCCCAAAGTGGCCTCTCTGGGTGCGGTGTGAAGGGTGGCTGGTTAGCAGGCAAGATGGTGTGGAGAGAGGTGGTCAGGAGAGAATGCTGTGTATGAAGATGCAGAAGCAACAGACAGACTGACTGATGGGAAAGACTGCAAGTTCCCCACTCTTGCCGGTACATGGACAGGGAGAGAGGGAGGAGAGGGGTTGGAGAGGTCACCTGGCCAGGCAGACTGCACTGACTGCCAGGTGAGCATGGGCAGTATCTGAGGGGAAATGCCATGGCTGCATCTACGTTTCAGAAGACGGAAGTGGCTGCTGTAGAGAAGAGATTGGAGGCAGCACCACTCAGAGCAGAGGCCCAAGTCAGAGGCCGTCTGCTGAGTCCAGGAGAGGGCTGGCGGGGGGCCCAAGCTGGGGTGCAGGCAGGGAAAGAGACTCGAGGGGGGCCTGCTGGGGCTTCGCTGTGCCAAGCGGCACAGAGGGAGGCAGGCAGGTGGCTGGAGAGGAGGATGACACCTTTTTTCTGACAGGAGGGCGGGAGCCGCAGGAGGTACACATGCAGGCTTGTGCATCGGTCGGAGCCTGTGGAGTTCTCAGAGAAGTTGAGAGTTGAGAGGGGTTTGTGGAAATTGCTCCAACACAGTCTTGCTTTGGGTTCTCAGTGTTGTCAGGAGCCTGAGTCTCCTCAGAAGAGTTTTGCCTCCCACTCACATGAAGTCCCTCCTTTGCCTCTTATTTTTGGAGTGATGGAAATGTTCTTCTCAGAACACAGATCTGTTTTCTTTGGCTACTCAGGCTGACCCTGCTAAACCCTGAGCATGTAGTTTAGAGCATCAGAGGAACCAGGTGAGAAATTGTTTAAAGAACTTTCTGTTTCTGGGGATTAAACGTTTTGGTCTTAGCTACAGGGACGGGGAGGCCGAGGGAGACTTTCCCGTACCGAATGCAGGGACTAGGGGAGGATGCAGCTCTGCTTGGCCTCTTGCCTCCCTCAGTGCGGGCCTGCACCAAAAGCACCCTGGTGGGGTTTATCTACTCTTTTCTCACATGGCAGCAGTTCGAATCCTCCGCTAATGGGTGACTGTATAACAAAGTTTCTTATTAGAAAATGTTCATACCGATGTCTGTGCTGCGTCGGAAGCATCTTTAGTGGCTGTTTGTCGTGTATTGTGGCAAGAGCCCTTCGTGTCCTTGTCAGCGGTTGTCAGGGCCAGTGGTAAGTAGCTGCTACTCTTTTGCGTCATGTTTTCCTAACTCCTTCCCCTATTTGTTGTTTTCCAGGTACTTCCTGCTTCTTTGAAAAGTGCTGTTATGTCTTATGTTTAAAATCTTTTTTTCTTGAGCTATAATTCATACTGCATAGGTCTCATCCTTTTAAAGTATACAATTCAGGGGTTTTTAGTATATTCACATAGTTGTGCAACCATCACCACTATCAAATTCCAGAACATTTTCATCATCCCACAAAGAAACCCCATACCCAGCAGCAGTCAGTCCTCCTCCCGCATCCCTGGCAGCTCTGATTCCACTTTGTGTGTCTGTGGATTTGCCTATTCTGGACACTTCATAGAAACTCTAGTCTTCCGTGGCTGACTTCTTTCACTCAGCATCATGTTTTCAAGGTTCACCTGTGTTGGAGCGTGTGCCAGTACTTCATTTCTTTTCATGGCTGAATAATGTTCCATTGTAGACATACAACATTATTTTATCCATTCTATTGATGGATAAAAAAAATGGGTTGTTTCCACTTGTTGGCTATTATCAGTAATGCTGCTATCAATATTTGTTTACAGGTTTTTGTGTGAACCTAAGTTTTCATTTCTCTGGGATAAACAACCAAGAGTACAATTGCTGGGTCTTACAGTAGTTGCATGTTTAGTTTTTTAAAAAACTGACAGTGTTTTTCAAAGCTGCTTTATGATTTTACATTCCTACCAGCAGTGTATTTTCCCACATCCTCACCAACACTTGTTACTGTCTGACTGTTTAAGTTCTAACCATCTTAGTGGATCTGAAGTGGCGTCTTGTGGATTTGATTTGCATTTTCTGGTAACTAATGATGTTGAGGGTCTTATTTGTGTATTTTCTTTGGAGAAAGGTCTGTTCAAATTTATGTCCATTTAAAAAGATTTTTTTTTCTAGAAACAGGATCTCACTGCATTGCACAGGCTGGACATGAATTCCCAGGCTCAAATAATCCTCCCACCTCAGCCTTCTGAGTAGCTGAGACTACATGTGTGCACCGCTGCACCCACCTTTATGTCCAGTTTTTAAATTAAGTTGTCTGCTTATTACTGAAGTGTCAATTCTTTCTTTATGCTGGATGCTAGGCTGGATGTATGATTTGCAGATGTTTCTCCCATTGGGTGGATTGTGTTTTCACCTGCCTTTGTCCTTTGCATTTGCTGAAGTCTGGCATCGCCGTTTTCAGTGCTTGTGCTTTTGGTGTCATATCTAAGAAACCACTGCCCAATCCAAGGTCATGAGGGATTTATGCTTCTGCATTTTTCTAAGAGTTTTATAGTTTTAACTCCTATGTTAGGTCTTCGTCGTATATGGAGTGAGAGAGAGGTTCAACTTGATGTGTTTGCAAATGGATATCAAGTTATCTCAGCATCATTTATGGAACACTGGTTGTTTTTCTAGTGCTGTTTTTTTTTCTGTTCATGGGCAGTCCTTCCTGGAAATGAGGAGGAGGAGGTGAAGTTCCTGGCTTTAATGACAGAGACACATGGTAATGAGTGCGTCTTGCACACCAGGAACAATTTTTGGTGTTTAGGTTACAGGTAGGAATAGGTCATGGTTCCTGTCCTTAGAGAGTTCACTTCTGTACTCCGGAATAAAAATAAAAATGGATCCGCAGTCTTCCTTGCTGTGGCATCCAGTGCTGGTCCCAGAAACCACCCTCTTCAAGTGGCTGATTTCTTTCAAGAGTTTTTTAGTGCCTCATGTGTTTTCTGTAGGAGACTTGGCAGGTCGTGCAGAAATACTGGGGAAGACATCCCTGAAGATCTGGAATGTGACACGGAGAGACTCAGCCCTTTATCGCTGTGAGGTCGTTGCTCGAAATGACCGCAAGGAAATTGATGAGATTGTGATCGAGTTAACTGTGCAAGGTAGGAGCTCATGCGAAGGTGAGACATTGCCGCATGTTCAGGCCTCACGAGTCCGTAGCCGTAGGACGCATGAGGTCAGGTAGCGTCTCGGTTTCTTTCCTTCCAGAACCGTGTCCCTGAGGGCTTCACATGGCTTAGGGAGGGGAGAACTGTTGAGAGCCGAGACTGCCTGAGTTGGGGGTAGAAGGTGAGAAGGGAAGTGAAGTTCCTGTCACTTCCTTCCACCAGCTGGAGAAGGCACTTGAACATACAGGAGGGTGGGATGCAGTGGTGGCCTGTCAGTCTGCAGTTGTGATCCTGGGAATAGCAGTGGCGCAGGAACCCCTCAACTGGCTCTCTTGTCTTCGGAGCTGATTTCTTGTGGGCTTTAATAAGAATAGAGCCCTGTTGCTGAGATCTTCACCACCACCCCCTTCTTTTCCTACAGTGAAGCCAGTGACCCCCGTCTGTAGAGTGCCGAAGGCTGTACCAGTAGGCAAGATGGCAACGCTGTACTGCCAGGAGAGTGAGGGCCACCCCCGGCCTCACTACAGCTGGTATCGCAATGATGTGCCACTGCCCACGGATTCCAGAGCCAATCCCAGATTTCGCAATTCTTCTTTCCACTTAAACTCTGAAACAGGCACTCTGGTAAGATCTCTTCTAAGAGGTGAGAATGGAGATGTCTTTGTTGGGGCAAGAGATGCTTATTGTGAAAATAATAATTATTAGGAGAGATATTGAAACTTCTTGATAAGACAGGTGCTAAAAATCTAGAATGTTAGGGATTCTACAGGAAAAATGACCCTTCTTCCTTTTATAAACAAGTACATTCTTAGGGGGTAAGAGAAAGAAACCATAGATTGAGACTGAAGAGGGATATTAAGCCAACGTTACTAGGGCCCTGATCGGATAATTAACTGTAAAAGTCATTAGACAATCGGGGAAATTCGATTACTAGCAGGTCTTTGATGATCTATTAAGCAGTTATTAATTGAGGCATGACAAAGGTGCTGTGGTCATGATTGTTCACAGTCTTCTAGAGATTCTGAAGTGTTTATGGATGAAAGGGGTTTGGAATTTGTTTCAAAATAACCCAGCGGTGGTGGTGGGAGGTGAGGGAGGAGAGAAAACAGATCGGTCATGCACTAGAGCACAAAGTACAAACCACACCAGGCTTTACTGTGCATGTAGTTCTCTCTTGGGAGGTACCTTCTGGTCTGTGGACTATCCAGCTCCACGCAGTCATCAGACAGATTATAATAGGGTCCTCTGTGTTCATTTTGCCAAAATGTTGCCCAAGGAGCAGTCACCATTGAAGAGCCCCTTTACCAGAATAAAAGCAAGGCTCCACCTCACATTTTGGATGTTGCTGTGCTTTGGTGCCTCCAGTCCCAAGGGGATTGGTTGTTGGGGCGCTCTCAGGCAGGTGTCCAGGAGTGGGTCAGGGAGGAACATGCACAGTGCTGGGGAAGCCACGGGGAAGCCGAAAGCAAGCGAGCAGGTGTTGACCTAGTTCTGCACCCAGCTGGATGTGCTCTCAAAAGTCGGCCCTGTGATTGGTCCAATTATTTACTTGTCATTCCCTGAAACAGGTGTTCACTGCTGTTCACAAGGACGACTCTGGGCAGTACTACTGCATTGCTTCCAATGACGCAGGCTCAGCCAGGTGTGAGGAGCAGGAGATGGAAGTCTGTGAGTTTCTTTTTTGAAAAGGTTTCATCACAAGACTGGGAAGTGAATAGAACATTTTAATTTAGTATTATACCATCAGCTTAGAGAACTCTTCTGCCATGGGTTAGCTTTCTTCTGGAGCCGACTAGATCCACCAGAACCCACTGGACAGCGAAGGGAAGGCTGAGAAAACCGAGTCCAGATAAGCAGGTCCTCAAAACAAAACCTTCTGGGATCTGCTGGTACTGGGAACGTGGCCAGCCTTGTAACTTTCACTGCGAGTTTAGTAAACTCCATTCTTTGGTAATTGATAGAATTATTAAAATGTAAGGTGGTGTCAGGTCTCCAGAAATTTATCCAGTTACAACCATTTTGTAGAAAACTGACAGAGTTTTAGCCCTAATAATTTTACCTGCAGACAAAGCTTTAGCCCTTAGAGTAATATTATCTCAGGGCTCTGGTTCCCCTAAAGGAGGGGTATTGAGGGGAGGATGGGGGCAGATAAGATGGGTCCAAATCACTTGGGGAGCTTTTTTTTTTTCCTTAAAACAACAACAGCAGCAGCAACAAAACCACTCCAGCCTGGGTGACAGAGTGAGACTCCGTCCCCCTCAAAAAAGACAGAGAGACAGGGTCTTGCTTGGTTGCCCAGGCTGGAGTGCAGTGGTGTAATCACAGGTCACTGCATCCTCAAACCCAGATTTTAAGCCATCCTCCCACCTCAGTCTCCTGAGTAGCTGGGACAACACACACACACCACCAAGCTCAGCTAATTTTGTTTTTTGTAAATACAGGGTCTCACTGTTGCCCAGGCTGGTCTCAAACTCGTGGCCTCAAGCAGTCCTCCTGCCTCAGCCTCCACAAGTGCTGGGAACCACAGGCATGAGCCACTGTGCCTAGCCAGGAGCGTTTTTTAAATCTCTTCCTCCTCCCTATTTGGAGCTACCCTCAGAGCAGCGTTTTCCAAAACTGTTTCACGTACAGATCGAGCCCGCCTCAGACCTATGCTAGAAATCTGTGTGTAAGACAAGCATTCCGAACGATTCTCGCATCTGTCACGTTTGAGAAACTCTGCTTTAGGGTTGTTTTCTCCTACAGTTTTGCCCCAGACCTATTTTAGCCTATTGACTTTCTATTGATGAAACTTGGGAATTGACATTTTAATATCAAAATTGCATGGCCAGGCGCAGTGGCTCACACCTATAATCCTAGCACTTGGGGAGGCTGAGGCAGGTGGATCACCTGAGGTCAGGAGTTCGAGACCAGCCTGGCCAACATGGCAAAACTCTGTCTCTACTGAAAATACAAAAATTAGCCTGGTGTGGTGGCAGGCGCCTGTAATCCCAGTAACTTGGGAGGCTGAGGCAGGAGAATCCCTTGAATCCAGGAGGCAGAGGTTGCAGTGAGCCAAGATTGCACCACTGCACACCAGCCTGGGCGACGGAGCGAGACTCTGTCTCAAAAAAAAAAAAAAAAAAAAATCACAATCTTGGCTCACTGCAAGCTCTGCCTCCCGGGTTCACACCATTCTCCTGCCTCAGTCTCCCGAGTAGCTGGGACTATAGGCGTCTGCCACCTTGCCCGGCTAATTTTTTGTATTTTTAGTAGAGATGGGGTTTCACCGTGTTAGCCAGGATGTTCTCGATCTCCTGACCTCGTGATCCGCCCGCCTCAGCCTCCCAAAGTGCTGGGATTATAGGCGTGAGCCACCGCGCCCAGCCTGCAAATTGATTTTTAAGTGTACACTCATAGTTGAGAACCAATACACTAGGATAAAGGAGATTTTTTAAAACTTCCAAGTTACTTGGCTCTTGTTGATACATTCCCTGCAGTTTTCCATGTGTTGCTTGCTTGAAGGAAACAACTGCCAGAGCCCCATGTGAAGGTGACCCAGAGCCTTTGCTGAGTGTGCAGATGTGAGAAAGGGGTCCAGGGGTCTCCTCAGAGGCCGTATACATCGGAGGTCAGGCAGCCGGCAGAGGCAGAGCTCTAGTTCTTAGCTAGGATTCTTTCCTTTTAAGTAAGACTTGAAACTAACTTTCTTCCCCACAGCAGTCCACAACAGAGAGGCCCTGGAAATTAGGGATTCTTTTCTTCCTTGGGATCCTGGCCCCTATCTTGTCCTCATAACCATCTCCGCCATAAGTAATCTCAGGCATTCAGCCAGAGGATTTTTAAGCCTACAGTGCCAAGCCCACTTGAATACAGCTTTCAGTGTAACTGCATTTCAGCTGTAGAAGTCTCCGTACTTTTCACATGTGAAGTTAGGAGTTACGGTGTCCTATATGTTCTAGGCTAGAAAGATTAAGTTCTCTCTTCTAGCTGGGGAAGGCCTGGGGGGCAGGGGGCAAGTGGGTTTGGGGTGAAGGAAGGAGGCACAGCAGGGTCAGGGCCTTTTTAAAGAACAGGTAGTGTGTCTCATGGCTTTTCCCAAACCTCCTTTCTTCAGATGACCTGAACATTGGTGGAATTATTGGGGGGATTCTGGTTGTCCTTGCTGTACTGGCCCTGATCACGTTGGGCATCTGCTGTGCATACAGACGTGGCTACTTCATCAACAATAAACAGGATGGAGAAAGGTGAGCCTGCCTTATGTGAAAAAAGGGAAGTTCAAGCTGGCGATAATATAACAACCCTGTTGCTAAACTGCTCTCTCCTCACAGTTACAAGAACCCAGGGAAACCAGATGGAGTCAACTACATCCGCACTGACGAGGAGGTAATCACTGAGTAAACCTGGAAATCTAGGTGTACCCAGCAGGGAAAACAACACTCCTCCTTGGAAACCACACGGGTCTCCTAGGAAGATTTCTGAGTGATTGTGTAGCTCCTGAGCTCCTCGGCCCCTGCACAGTCACACACACACACAGATGGGATTTGTGCTTTGCAGGTGCTAGTGATGGTACTTTTTAAGAATGATGATTTGAATTGTATTTCGCCCATGTTAGACTTACTCATTGTTTTCCCTTCTTGCCACCAGGCCCCTTGATGGCTTTAACTGTGTGTTGGCTTTGCAGGGCGACTTCAGACACAAGTCATCGTTTGTGATCTGAGACCTGCAGTGTGGCTGAGCGCGCACAGAGCGCACGTGCACATACCTCTACTAGAAACTCCTGTTGAGGCAGCGAGAGCTGATGCACTTGGACAGAGCTAGACACTCATTCAGAAGCTTTTTGTTTTGGCCAAAGTTGACCACTACTCTTCTTACTCTAACAAGCCACGTGAATAAAAGAATTTTCCTCAAGATGGACCCAGTAAATACGACCACAAGGAAGAGAAACTGGGTGCGTTCACCGAGTTGGGTTCCCAGTCTGTTTCTGGCCTGATTCCCACACGAGCATTAGGGTGATCTTAAAGAGCTTGCTCACGTCGGTGCCCCTGTGCTGGGCCCTGTGAAGTCCGCGTGTTTACCACTGGTCGTTCAGCAGCCAGGACAGCACCCTGTGAGACGGCGAGGGGGCCGTGCAGCACCAGCAGCGCATCCCGGCGGACACCCAGAACAGGCTTCGTATGCAGCAGCCTCTTCATCGGCCCGCAGACACCACTGCAGCCTCTTCTCAAAGGCTCTGCTGATCGGTGTCGCAGTGTCCACTGTGGAGAAGCCTTTCGGATCCGCATTTTGTAAAAACCACCGAAGTCAGGGAGGCAGATTGGTTGCTGGAAGAGGGATCTTGCCTGAGGAACCCTGCTTGTCCAACAGGGCATCAGGATTTAAGGAAAACCTTCGTCTTAGGCTGAGTCTGAAATGGTACTGAAATATGCTTTTCTATGGGTCTTATTTTATAAAATTTTGCATCTAAATTTTTGCTAAGGATGTATTTTGATTATTGAAAAGAAAATTTCTATTTAAACTGTAAATATATTGTCATACAATGTTAAATAACCTATTTTTTTAAAAAAAAGTTCAGCTTAAGGTAGAAGTTCCAAGCTACTAGTGTTAAATTGGAAAATATCAATAATTAAGAGTATTTTACCCAAGGAGTCCTCTCATGGAAGCTTCCTGCGACGTTCCTTTTCTTGCACAAGTTTTAGCCTTTCCCACAAGGGAACTTTTGCTGTCTACACGTCAGACCGTAGTTGCTTAGGAAACCTTTAAAAATTCCAGCTGAGCAATGTTGAAATCAGTTCGCATCTCTTCAAAAGAAACCTCTCAGGTTAGCTCTGAACTGCCTCTTCCTGAGATGACTAGGGCAGTCTGTACCCAGAGGCCACCCAGAAGTCCTCAGATGTACAGACAGACGCCAGTCAGCTCCTGGGGTTGCGCCAGGCGCCCCCGCTCTAGCTCAGTTTTGCCTCGCTATCTGCCAGGAGGCCCCGCCATCATTGGGCCCTGGCAGTGGCTGTGCCCCAGTGAACTTGACTCACATAGCCCTTGCTTCATCCAGCACAGCTCTAAGGTGGGCACTCCAGGGACACTGGTGTCTTCCACGTTGTGTCCCAGCTTTGGGCTCCCGTAAGACCTTTTTGGTTATGGATGGCTCACAAAATAGAGCCCCCCACTGCTATTTTTTTTTTTAAGTTTGTTTAATTATTTGTTAAGACTGTCTAAGGCCAAAGGCAATTGTGAAATCAAGTCTGTCAAGTACAATAATATTTTTAAAAGAATATGGATCCCACTGTTCCTCTTTGCCACAGAGAAAGCACCCAGATGCCACAGGTTCTGTCTCATTTCAAAACAAACCATTATGGAGTGGCAGCCAGTCCAGCCTTTTGAAGAATGTCAGGTGGAGCAGCCAGGTGAAAGGCCTGGCGGGGAGGAAAGTGAAATGCCTGAATCAAAAGCAGTTTTCTAATTTTTGACTTTAAAATTTTCATCTGCCGGAGACACTGCTCCCATTTGTGGGGGGACATTAGAAACATCACTCAGAAGCCTGTGTTCAAGAGCAGGTGTTCTCAGCCGCCTACGCCCTGCCATGCTGGGCTCAGGACTGAAGTGCTGTAAAGCAAGGAGCTGCTCAGAAGGAGCTCCACTGTGTGCCTGAAGAGTGGCTCTCACTAGTCACCTTGTCTTTCAGCTTCCAGTGTCTTGAGTTTTTTATACTTTGACAGCTTTTAATTGCATACATGAGACTGTGTTGAAGTCTTTTTCAGTTATGTGAAACACTTAGCTGCAGGCCGCCTGGCAGAGGCAGGAAATGCTCCAAGAGTGGCTCAGTGCTCCCTGCTGTCTTCTGCATGGCATCCTGGATACTGAGCGTGCGAGTTCCCGCCATCATTGCCACCTTGGTAGAGAGGGATGGCTCCCCACCCTCAGCGCTGGGGAATGACGCTCCAGCCTCTTTCTTGGTTGTCATAGTGATAGGGTAGCCGTACTGCCCCCTCTTCTTATACCCTAAAACCTTCCACACTAGTGCCATGGGAACCAGGTCGGACAAAGTAGAGAAGTGAAAGTGGAGTCTGGGAAGTAGTTGCCTATAACTGAGACTAGACAGAAAAGGAACACTCGTGTATTTTAGGATACGAATATGACTCAAGACTCGAGGCCGATACGAGGCCGTGATTCTGCCTTTGGATGGATGTTGCTGTACATAGACATTACAGACTTGTACTAACACACCTGTAATTTGGTATTTGTTTAACCTCATTTATAAAAGCTTCAAAAAAAATACCCAAACATTGCTTCATTCTTTCTTGTTTGCTCTTATGTTGGGTTTGTCTCCTCTTCCTAGCATTTCAGTGGTTAGGCGCGCGCACACTAAAAGTGCCATCACCCATCCACCAGGGGAGTCAGTGCCTGGGCAGGAGGTCAGCCTGTGTGCTCAAGAGCAGTGCTGTGCCTCTCCACCACCGAGTCCACCTGCGTTGCAGTCCCCACTTAGGATAGCAGGGGCAGAGCTCAGTGGCATCCCATCCATCCCCCAAACCAACCAATGCACATAATCACTTTGTACTTTTGCATTTGTAATACTGGGATTAAAAAACAAGCCAACTGCATTTCTTTCTGGATATTCTTCAACAAAAATCGTTAAGTTTACCCAATAGAGCGAACAGAAGAGACTCAAGCCGTTCCCCCATCATGGGAGCAAGCCCTTAGCAGAGGGCTGCACAAATCGGCATCAGTGCTGCTCTGGGGGAGGCTGCAAAGCTATTTTTTCACAAGCAGCGATGCTGTTTATGTCTGTTATAGAAAGCACATGGCCTCTGCATGGGCACAGATGAACTGCCCCTCAAGACAATCATTTTTTTTCTAATAATAGGAAAGATTTGGTTTCATTCCTCTAACATGCTTTATGTAAAATTAAAATGATTACCAGTAAGCTCTTATAAAACAAACATTCTATTTACTGGAAGGCTGTATTTATGCTAAACCTTTATTACTTTTAGAAAGCTGTACACTTTTTTAAAATTTGCAATTATAAATAGAAAAAATATTACAATCAATATTTTGTCATTACAGATGGGAAAATATGTACTATAAGGAATTAAAACAAGTTAACAGAGGCTTGATTTATATAAAAGAAAGCTAAAGTTTTAAAGTTGTGTTCCTTAAAGACCAGATTATCACTTATCTGAATGGACTTGACGCTTTCAAATGGAATAAAGTTATATTAAATAGATTAGGCTTAGGGTAAGAAAATCTAAATTTGGCACATCTCTATTTTACAGTGTTTAACCATATACATCATACAGCATAGAAAGGGCTGGCCGGCTACACGCAGGCAAGTGCCAGGCCCCTGAGGAGGAGCGCTCGTCTTCCACAGCAAGGCGCTGCCCAGGGACTGTGGGAAGCCATCCAGCTGCCTGTCCGTCCACACGGAGGACGAGACGGCTTCCTCGGGCTCCTGCCTGCCGGACACAGGTGGGACGCGCCGTTCAGTTGGCTGTTTTCAGAGGGGTCTTCCGCAGGGACCTCCTGCTGCAGGCTGGGGTGTCTTTATTCCTGGCTGGAGACCTCACATTCCACTGCTGAGGCTGGGGGGGCCTAGGGAAAGGACATACGCAGTCATTCTGGAACTCAGAAAAACCCTGGAAAAAACATCCACCTCAAAAGGAACACTGCTAAACTTACGGTTTATCAGGCAACGATAAACATAAGATGTCATTTCCTTGACTCCTGGCTTCAATTTTCTCTAAAAGGGATTTAAACAAACAAATTCAGTTTTCCCAGAACCTCAAAGGCAGCGCCTATATCAGCCCAGAAGGAAACCAAGAACTTGCCTCTGGCTGATGGAGGAGTCCGTGGTGTCCCGATGTAACTGACCCCTGCTCCAAACGTGACATCACTGATGCTCTCTGCGTAAAGGGGAGACACCACTGTGAGTGAAGGCAGAGGGGCTGCTCTAGTTGTCCGTGTGACGTCGGCACGGTGTCCACATCATGTCCCAGTGGCGGCCCTCAGACCTCCACTGGACCCTGCCCCAGGTCCTGGCAGGGATGAGGGCCCCTCCTGGGGACGCTCCTTTCTGTCCCTCTGACCGCAGCCCTCCTTAGGCGCTCGGCTGGCCCCTGGGCCTCACTGTTCACGCCTCTGGCTTCCCTCCCACCCCATCTTCTGTGAGCACCCGTCCCAGTGACCGTGCTGTCCCACTCACTACACTTCCTACTGTGGCTCACCCAGATCCCCCGAGGACAATTCAGCTCCTTGCTTCTGCACCTCCACGCGTGCCTGTTAGTTTCCAGCCAGTGAATGGACCTTGCAAGCTGGAAATGTGCACCGTGAGCAGCTCCTCCACATGGACTCAGCAGCCAAGTCCTGTCCCTTCTACCTCCAGTCTCCACTTCATCCTGTCCCGTCGTGCCACACTGGGAGCGGCTCAGTCCGCCTCACCCCTCGCCCTTGATTTTTCATGGCACCTCCCCCCCTCCAGTTTGCCCTCAGGAACAGGTGAACACAGTTTAGGAGCAGATTCCACCGCAGCTTGGGTGTGAATTCTGGCTCAGTGTCTTACCAGCTGTGTGAGCTGCTCTGAGACCCTCAGGTTTCTTCATCTCTTAAGTGGGTATAAAAACAGCTACTGCACTGGGGGGCTGCCAGGACTACATGAGGTTATCTACACCGAGTGCTTAGCGTGGTGCTGGCTGCAAGGGCAGTGCTCAAGAGATGTTAGCAGCTACTGTCATTTATCAGCAGTATCCTCCCTGCATCACTGGAGTTATGTTTAATCAAGAAGCTGGTAAATTTACTGCCCTGCTTTAAGACACTTAGATGGCTGTGTTCCTAGGAGAGCCTAAAGTGCACCCTCAGTCTCAGCTGGTCCTAAGCTGCCTTTACAGACTTAGCTGTTATGCTGAGGTGCATGTGCCCACACACATGTCCACCCTCCTGCATCCCTTCCTCAGCAGGCCCTGTCTGCACATCATGCTCCTCTGCCCCTCCGCCCCATCTGTCTACACACGCCACCCGGTCTTGGAGGCCCGGGTGGTGCTGTACTCGGTGCCTAAGCTGCCACCAGCACGCTCCCAGGAACAGCACGGGCTGGGTGGCTGCTTGCTGATGCCACTGAGCCTGCTGCCTTTCTGCAAGCGCACGCGAGGAGGCAGCTTCAGAGCTCTCCCTGTTCTCCACATGGTGCCTTGAGTACAGACTGTGTCTTCCCATTTACATTTTAAAGCTCATCAGTGCACTGAAGCTGTGTACCTGACGGCTGCTTGAGTGTCATTAACAGACAATGGTAGAGAATTCTATCCTCATCACTGCCAGATCTGCTTACTCTGTTTCTGTGAAAGTCTCTCCTTGTACTGTCACGTGAAATTCCCTTACACACACGCTGCTCTTCCTGTTTGGAAGCCCATATGTGCTCCAGGAAATTAGTCTCCCATCTTTACAGAAGCACCGGTGTGGGACTCTGACATCCCCCATGCACTGTGCGTAGAATCAAAGGCAGCGGTGTCTGTGCCACCCGAATGATAACAGTAAGAGGGACTTGCTAAAACCCCCACAGATCTTCAGTTAAAATCCTAGCTCTGAAAATTGAGTAATTTCATTTCCATTTAGCAAAACCACTTTGAACTGGTGGCCACAGTGCCGACCTGGGTGGCGTCTTTCCTACCAGCTTTGAAAAGTTGAGACATTTCCTGACAGTCACCCCCTTCTGAACTAAAAGTTGCCAAAAGAATCTGGACGTATAAACCACAGTGAAAACAAGACTGAGTGCTTTTAAACTATCTAACAATCCTCCCAGGAAGGAGAGCTAATAGGAGACCTCCAAGCACCTCTTCCTGGTTCAGTATAAAGAGAAATGGACAGAGACTGCATCAACAGGAATATTATGTCCAAGAGCCTGGAGCAAGAACAAGTACTCTACCAACTCAATGACACGGGGGCGCCTGATTTCCAGCACAAAGCGTGGCTCCACACATGCAAATGAGGGCAGCATGCACACTCCACGCCAGGCTGCACTGTGGAGGAACATGGGCTGCTAGGAAACCAACCCAACACTGACATCAGAGACTCACAGGATGAGCACAACTCAAATGAGATGCATTCCCCCCGTTTCTTCAGCATATGGCACCTCACTGCCAAAATAGAAGCTCTTGGCGCTCCTGAGCCAGGAACATCAAACACACAGCAAGCTCTAACACACAGAACATCGCACCTGTCCACAACGCAGGATCCCAAATTACCCACTGCCTTTAATGACAAATGCCGTCATGATCCAGTTGTCGTCTGAGGGTGGGGGTGGGATAAATTCCCTTCAAAGGGGGACTTGGATGAAAATTATCTCTAACCTGTTAACTATTCTAAGAGATCACAGCATCAGTGTGACAGAACCAAATAAGCAAGTAGCCAGGACACAGCAGGTGCTCCATACATGTGAGCTGACTGCAGTGGCGACTACACACACGGCATGACCCCTTGCTGCTCTGTTACCAGGAAGGGCACCTTAGCACACTCTCATCTCCCCTGCTGCAGTCAGGAACGGGAGACAGGCTGGAGAAGGGGCACGCGAGGTGGGATCAGAAGGCCTGGGCTCAGCACCCAGCGATGCCCTCCCAGGAATCTCCCGCAGGAGACCTCTGACACCTCCCGGGTTCCAGGCACTGTGGTGGGCCCTGTGGAAACAGTGAGGAGTGGAGTGGCCAAGACGAGTGGGGCTGGATGCCGCTTGCCGAGGGCACCGTGCACAGGCGGGCGCAGAGCAAGGGGCACGCAGGACACGGCGGGCAGGGCTTGGCCACCACTCCACAGATTTGGGACAGGAAGCATTTCTTCTTCCTGTAAGAGTTTTCTCAAAATAATGGTTTTTATGAGGTTTAAGACAATATGAAGCTATCAACAAGATAATAAGAAAAGAATACTTGACTCTCCTAACTCACCTGTTTTGAAATAAAAGGAAAAGAACAGACAGTGGGAAAAAACACGGAGGGGAATGAGACACAGGCTCCGAGCAGATCCTCGGGTCTCTGGTCTTGGCAGTTGCCTGCTGGTGCTGACGTCTGCCCGCCCCGGGAGCAGGCCCACCCAGCAGCGCCCAGTGCACCCGGACAGCCCGGAGACACTGAGGCCGCCTCCAGAACGCACCACTGGGTCAGTCACCCGACCCACCTCTGCCTCAACGGCACTGTCTGCCCCACGGAGGCCCGCAGGCCACTGCGGTGTTTGACTGACTGAATGTAACAACAGTGGAACGACACACTCGCTCAGTGCTCATGGATCAAGCTACTGTGGTCACTGTGAAACACTCCACCTCAGCAATGCACTCAGTTCTGACCATCAGGACTATCCTGCACCGAAAGGAGTTTTACTACAACTCTAGCAAACACATGGCGACCGCAGGAGAGACTGAGGAGAAGCCTGCGTGTTCCGATGGGTTACTCACTCTCAGGGGTGCTGATGGCCCGCTTGGTCACGTGCTCAATGGTGCCATTTGACTCTTGCTCCAAACTGTATGAAGACACTAGGATAGAACAGAAAAGTTGTAGCTGTCCAGAAATACCCCCAAACAATAATGAAGACCAAAACAACCAAATGAGAAAACATACCTGCAAGACGTAAAGTTAAAATCGCTAATATTTAAAATTTTCTTATAAAGAGGCAATTCAGGAAGAAATACAGGAAGAAATACAAATAAATGATAAACATGAGAAAAAATGTCCATTCTCATTAGGATTCAAAAAAATAAAAGAGTCTAACTTGGCATGAGTGAGAGAGGACAGTTTGACACTATCCAACATTTTAAAATATCCATGGCCTTTGACCGCTGGGAATTAATCCCAAGGATTACATACACACAAGGCTATATGTACAGGCATGTTTACTGTGCCAATATTTACATGAAAAAATTGAAAATCACCAACATTTCAAAGAACAGGATAGTAATAAATAAGTTATTCCCACAGACACAATGCTATAAAGCCACTGGAAGCAAAGGTTTGAAAGAAAAGTTCATGGAAGCTACACCTGACTTAAGTATGCAGGGAAAGAGGTCATAAAACACACACACAGATCACAATTCCACAAACTAAACACGTGTGTGTAAGAGGAACAGAAGGCTGGAGGAAGGAATGCCTCACTGCTATGGGTAAGTTTCATCTTTCACTCTATTTTCCAAATCTCCTAGAATAAATATGCATTGTTTTATTACCCATGATCCTAAAAGCCCAATTAATGTTACTTGTTTTAAAGATAAGAAAACAAACCGTTTTGAAAGGAATGAGAAATAGTCTTGTTCTATGTCTTGATCTGTAAATGCTCTACTATGTCTGGCACCAAATTTAAGGCTTACCCTGATTGCATGTTTTTTCTGGGCTTCCAGAATTTAAAGTGAAAGGCAGCACTCCTAAGCTCCGACTCCGATGCCTGCTCTTTGACTCCACAGCTTTCTTGACAGAATTCAGGATTGCAATGGTGCTCAGGGACATGGATCTGTGGAGAACAGCCACCCGCGGACTTTCTCGCTGCAGACCACTGCAGAGGTGACAGTGCTGCACCCTGTCCCCACGTGCCTCCTCTCTGGCGCATCCCTCACCCACAGTCATCCAAACCTCCCAGGGCAGAGTGTGGAGTGGACTGGCAGGCCAGACAATGACAATGCCTTTCCTGCCCATGCTTGGTGGGAGTGGCAGGGACGCCTCTGAGAACATCGCCACAGAGAACCAGCCCTGATGTGGCCTCCAGGGGCTCTTTACCTGGCTTTAGGCAGCAACCTCTGCAACGGCCCAGTTTCAGGTATAGGAGATGACACTGGTACATGGCCAGCACTTGCCCTGCGTGTGCAGGGCTGGCTCACAGCAGGTGACATGGCAGGGTTTTCTTGGCCAGCAGGAACTGGCGCTGTTTCTAAACACGGAGCAACCTGGTAGAGAAGATACAGAGTATGAACCTTCTAATACTTTTTAAGTTTTTAAAAATTGATATGATAGTTGTACGTATTTTAGGGGTCCATGTGAGATTTTGATACATGTGTACAATGTAATGATCAAATCAGGGTAATTGGGATCTCTATCACCTCAAACATGAGTATCTTTTCTTTGTGTTGGGAACACTCCAATTCTTCTATCTACTTTGAAATATACAGTAAATTGTTAAACTATAATAGCTCCACTATACTGAATACTAGAATTTATTTCTTCTATCTAACTGTATTTTGGTATCCATTAACCAACTTCTCTTCATCCCCCTTCTCCCACCCCTTCCCAGCCTCTGGTAACCACCACAAATCCACTCTCTTAACTCCGAGATCCACTTTTTTGGCTCACATATATGAGTGAGAACATACAAATCTTTGTTTTTCTGTGTTTGGCTTATTTCACTTAATACAATGTCTTCTCGATTCATCCATGTTGCAGCAGATGACAAGATCTCACTTTTTATAGAGGAAAAGTGCTCATGTTATGTATGCACCTCATCTTCTTTATCCGTTCATCCACTGACGGACATTTAGGTTGTTTCCAAATTTTGCTATTGTGAACAGTGCTGCAATCAACATGGCAGTGCAGGTATGTCTTTGACATCCTGATTTCCTTTCTTTTGACTATACAGTCAGCAGCGAGGCTGCTGGCTCATATGGTAGCTCTACTTTTAGTTTTTTAGGAACCTCTATACTGTTCTCCATAGTGGCTGTTCTACTTTCCATCCCTACCAACAGTGTACAAGCCGTTCCCTTTCTCCATTTTAACACTTTTACTGGAATACAATCTTCACATACTATAAGCAAGTCCATAAGCAATGTACTGTGAAGCCTTATCAATGCTGGGTAAGTTGAATTTCCTTTTCAGAAACAGAATACTATGAGAAAGCTGCCACTTGTAGATGCTGTGGCATGACAGAAGAGAAAAAGGAGTGCACTACTTTGTGCTCATTGGTCTTTTCTACAAGAGATCTGCCTGCATTCCTCACAACAGTGAGCAGCACCTATTCCTAGAAATGGCCATGGGCCAATCTGCTCTCGAGAGGGCGTGCTGGGGGAAGATGCGAACACGCTGACACACCCTGGCAGACCTAGGATCTATAGTCACCAGCCACTGCTGCTGCCAGCTCACTTCCTGCACCACATCCTCGTGGAAGGGAGGTCTGGAGCACAGTAAATCCATCACAGACAGAAAGGCACAAGGGAGCAGCCAACAAGCAGCACTCTCGAGGCCTTTGGGCTGACTAACCTCTGATGACGGAGATTTTGAGAGGTGCTAGACAACAGACTGGTAGCAGACAGCAGACTGGACTGCCTGGTCACAGCATAGTGGGCCCCACACCTACCTGTGCCACAGGTGCCACCTCGGCACCTCCAGCCGTCCCTCCAACCCATCCAGCAGTCACATCTGCATGTTTTGCTAGCTCTTGCTCCTGGGCCAGCTGTTCCTGGTACTTCTTCATGTCATACTCAAGCTCTGATGCCAGCTGTTTGTCAACTGCAAAGAAGTCCTTGACCTCATCTCGGTAATCCTGCATCACCTCCTAAAACAGACCCAGGAGCATCCTTTCATGTTTTCTTGAATAAAAAAGTAAGCCCTAAACCCCCATGACACACCTTTGCCTATGTTACAAACCTGCACATCCTGCACATGTACCCCTGAACGTAAAAGTTAAAAAAGAAAAAAGCCCCCCAACATGACTTGATAAATAATAATAGGAACAATAAGACTGACATTACTGAAGGCAGACGATTTCCATTCCAGTGACTAACAGTACAATGGTAAATTTGGAGCAAACACCACTGGCCACACGAGCAGGTAAATGTGTGAGTAACTAACAGCTCACTTTCTTAGGAAACATCCCGGCTGTCTGGCAGTTAACGGGCGACCTCTCCCAGGTTCCCAACGGGAGAAAGACATGCTCAGACACGGGCTCCGGAGCAAGCCCCGGGATGCCATGGATCTCAAAGCCGCTCCTCTGTCCACATCAGCCTCCCCAGTGGCTCTCAGGGGATCACAGCTAAGGTTCAAATCCCATCTTTGTGTCTTCTGAAGATTTTACAGAAAACCTTTTCTCATACCTAGGGAAGAACATCCTTAGGTCTTAAAGAGGGCTGCCGGGGCGAGACCACTTTGCTAAGAGGAAGAAACATTCCACCTCACAGTAACGGAGAAAAAGACACTGTAGTTCCAACTAGGAGGGAAGCCTCAACAGAGAGAAGGAATCCATGCACTCTTCCAGCTGCCACTAGGAGTGGGCTCCACAGGCCAATGAAGAGACTCCCGGAGGCTGCCGACAACAAGCAGCGTGTGGCCGTCCTCTGGGTGTGAGCTCACAAGCAGGAGGAAGACTTATTTTTCTTAAGTGTTTAAGTAGTCTATGTAGGATCTAAGTGTTTTTCTTTTCCTTTCTAGGGTCTAAAGCAGGGCAATAAATACAAGAATATTTGGAAGTTTTATTTTAATCATACAATGAGACTATCTTTCCTACCTTAGCTTCCTAGTATAAAAAACTATTTGAAAATGTATATTCAGTGTAACTTTTATTGAGGCCTTTAGTGGAAAAAAAATTGTAGCATTTTTTTGAGGAAGAAAAACACATAATGTGAACAGAGATATAACTGCTGAATTAAATAAAAACTACGTTGCATTTATTTCTTAGTAAAAGATTTTGCCAGAAAGATCTGAGGCCCCACTTAGGTCTGCCCTGCAAGTCAACACATCCTGGGTTTGTTCAGACTGAGCTCCCCATGGTCCCCTTGCTTGACAAAGAATTCAGCCCGGTGACGGCAGCTCCCAAGGCAACTCCTGCAGGGCAGTTATTTCCTGACCTTGTAAATCTGAGTCAGTGCAAAAGGTAAGCACCCTGAAATCAAACCCGAAGACTCACTTTCACCTTACCCCCCAGCAGCATGAACAAAGATGACTGTGTTCTTGACCCCAGCTGGGAAAGTTTTCCAGATGGACTCGAACTCCATCAAGGGAAGACTTGCTTGGCACAGTGGGGCGGCTCTTCACAGCCCTGGCTGTACATCCAAGGGAAGGAGTGGCTTTGGTGGAACCCACAGCCAACCCCCAGCTCCACAGCAGTTACCAAGGTAATGCTGGGTTTGCAGAATTTGGGGTTCTAATCATTCACTGGTTGCCTACACCATCATAACTGGCAGAAGATCCTAAGTAATGAACGGGTAGGAGGACACCCACCACAAAAGCACAGGCTCCACCCTTACCCGGAGATACTGCATGAGTTCCCGCAAAGCTGGGATCTTATTTTTCTCCAGCACAGTCTTCAGGGAGATGATAATTGGGATAATATTTTCTATGAAATTCCTCTTCTGAACCTGGTAACACAAAGACATGTTTTAGATGCATGAACTTCTGAAAGACAAAGACCTCTCCTTGATCTAGTTCTTTGAGTAGAGCCACCCTAGCACACTATGTAAGTTTATTTTTGCTTTTCATTATGATCCTGGGGATGTAGAGGACCTCTGCTTTTCTCTGGGAGACTCTGTAAGCATTACCTCAAAACACTCCAAAGGCTTTGTAAGATAGGGTGGGGACAAATACTACTCACCTATTCTAAATGGGGAAAAAGAATTTAGAAACATGTTGAGTAGCTTTTGACAAAAGCCCCAAATCTCCACAGAAGACCCTGAGGGACCTTGGCTCTGGCTCCACATTCAGTCCTCAATTCAACACCCTCCCCTTGGAACAGAAGTCAGCTGGCTCTGGCTACCCAGAGGGACACTGTCTCTCGCTGTCTGTACACATCTACAAAATACTATGAATTTATATGTATAGTAACCGATTTGACCAAGTCTTCACACGTTACCTTGAATGGTCACTAACCACAAATATTCTGCAGTGAATCTCTTTAAATTAAAAAAAAAAAAGCACTACAGTAGCCCACATATGCAAGATTTATCCTCCTGAAGCTGAAAGTACTCTTTTCCTTCTCATTTAAAGTCACTAGTATATGCTTCTTCCTTGTAAACCATTCATTTCTATCAAGTCTTATCAGAGTTCCTGAAACAGGAGGACAGCAGGTAGAGAAATAAGCAATTTAATAAACCCAGATGTGAGCAGATGTTATGTTCAGGAATAGTCTTAAGAAGTGGCTTCCACGCGTCACTTGACAGGTATCAAGCACCTTCTCCATTCAGGCAAAGAGCTAACCCTCTGGGGATGCAAAATGGAGCCAAGCACCCCTGCCCTCCAGCCGCTTCTGGATAGTGCCTGTCTCAAGGGAAGAGGTGTTAAGGGGCAAGGTGTTAGGGAATTTAGGTACGGAGATGGGATGCCTAAGGAGTGCATGGCCATCTGATGGATGGTCCTGAGGATGTGTGCAGAAGGGAGGATGGGTGGGTGAGGGCGCTGTAGACATGAGACCCTGAGGCAAGAGCACAGGAGCAGGGTGCAGCTCGCAACTGAGGTGCAGATGGCAATTTGAAGTGGCGAGGTTGGAGGTGAAGACGGAGGGAGGTATGGGAAAGGTGGAAAGCACACCAGAAGTTCTGTTCACCTTGAAAAAGAAGAATCAGGGTTTATTCAGAAGATGATAGGAAGCCACCAGCATAGTTTTTAAAAATTTCACTAGTGAAGTATAACATATGTAATAAATTTACCTATTTTAAATAGTTCCATGAGCTTTGACAAAAGTCTATATGGAATAACCAGCACCACAGACCACTCACCATCTATCACCCAAAAGCTTCCTGCCACCCCTCACAGTCAACCTGCCTTTAGTCTGTTTCAGATAGAATAAAATGATCAAATTTGTACTTAAGAAAGACTGCTGGACCAGGCACAGGGGCTCACGCCTGTAATCCCAGCACTTTGGGAGTCTGAGGTGGGCGGATCACGAGGTCAGGAGATTGAGACCATCCTGGCGAACACTGTGAAACCCCGTCTCTACTAAAAATACAAAAAAATTAGCTGGGTGGGGTGGCGGCGCCTGTAGTCCCAGCTATTCGGGAAGCTGAGGCAGGAGAATGGCATGAATCCAGGTGCAGAGCTTGCAGTGAGCAGAGATCGCACCACTGCACTCCAGCCTGGGCAACAGAGCGAGACTCTGTCTCAAAAAAAAAAAAAAAAAAAAGATAAAATAAAATTAGCCAGGCAGAATGGCAGGGGCCTGCAGTCCCAGCTACTCGGGAGGCTGAGGCAGGTGAATGGCGTGAACCCGGGAAGCAGAGCTTGCAGTGAGCTGAGACTGCGCCACCGCACTCCAGCCTGGGCGTCAGAGGGAGACTCTGTCTCAAAAAAAAGAAGACTGCTCTGGCAGCAAGTTGGGACGTGGCCTGTGACAGAAAGAAACCAGAAACAGAAAGGGTGGTAAGGAAACCATGGAAATAGGATAAGCTTAAATAAGGTCAGCACTACAGAGATAGATTGGTAAGAGAAAACAGGCAGCATCTTGTGGCGAGACATTATCAGAGTCTCTATCCTTGGGGTCAAAGGCCTTCAGGGGCCAGGTGGGAATACACATTGGCAATCCAGGCTAGGACAAAAACACAGGCCTGCAGAGGCCTGCGGCAGCCAAGCTCTGCCCCAAAGTCATTCAGATCCAAATTCTACACTTCCTGCCAACAAAAGCCTCAGCCTGGCACACCAGACTCCAGTCTGCAGGAGCACCATCCACTGTGGGAGAAAGAGGAGATGCAGAGCAGAAAGAAGAGATGACCGAGTGAGTTTTGACAGAGTAAGTCAGAGACACCTGGAGCACGTCCTGGCAGCAGGGGGACCTGAGCTCAGGCTCATGAGAAATGCTGGAGCAGGAGACAGATTTGAGAACTGTCACCACCTGGCAAGAGTTAAAGCCACTAGTAAGAAAGAAGTCAGCACTAGAGCACCAGGATTCCAGGACAACAGGGAAGCCAGCAGATGGTGGGGAGAGTGGGACAGTCACTTGTGAAATGAGCTTAGGGAAGCTGTACACTCATTTGTGACATGAATTTAGGGAGCTGCACACTCACTTGTGAAATGAACTTAGGGGAACTTCACACTCATGAAATGACCTTAGGGGAGCTGCACACTCACTTGTGACATGAGCTTGAGGGAGCTGCATACTCACTTGCGACACAAGCTTAGGGAGAGCTGCACACTCATGAGATGAGCTTAGGGGAGTGGCATGCTCACTTGTGACCTGATCTTAGGGGAAGCTGCACACCCACTTGTGAGATGAGCTTAGTGGGAGGGGCATGCTCACTTCTGAGATGAGCTTAGGGGAGGGGCACACTCACTTGTGTGATGAGCTTAGGGGGAGGGGCGCACTCGTGAGGTAAACTTGGGGGAGCTGCACACTAATGAGATGAGTTTAGGGGGGGGTGCACTCACTTGTGAGATGAGCTGAGGTGGAGCTGCACACTCACTTGTGAGATAAGCTTAGGGGAGCAGTACATTCACTTATGAGATGAGCTGAGGGGGAGCTGCACACTCACTTGTGAGATGAGCTTAGGGGGAGTTGCACACTCACTTGTGAGATGAGCTGAGGGGAGCTGCACACTCACTTGTGAGATAAGCTGAGGGGAGCTGCACACTCACTTGTGAGATGAGCTGAGGGGAGCTGCACACTCACTTGTGACATGAGCTGTAAGGGGAGCAGCACACTCGGGACATATAGCTTGGCGGAGTGCACACTACTTGTGACATGAGCTTTAGTGGAGGGACACACTCACTTGTCAGATTGAGCTTGGAGGGAAGGGCGCATCACTTGTAGGAGATAAGCTTCGGGCGAAGGAGCACACTTGTTAGATGAGCTTAGGGGAAGGGTGCCTCACTTGTTGAGATGAGCTTCGGGGAAGGAGCACACTTGTGAGATGAGCTTAGGGGAAGGGGTGCCCTCACTTGTGAGATGAGCTTAGGAGAACTGCACACTCACTTGTGAGATGAGCTTCTTCTGAGCTTCCTGCATGACTACATTTGCCAAGGCCACGTCATCTTCTTCCATAAGGAGGTCCTTGTCTGGTTTAGATCTCATTGCCAAAAGCTTGATCTCCTTTGAGCTGAGGACCTCGAATGTGTCTGAGAGTAACTCACTGGCATCCAGGTCCAGGGGTAGGATGCCATCAGCAAAGCACGCTGAGAGAGAGAGATAGAGAGAGAGAGAGAAATGTGCGCTTCTGTGAAATGCTCTGGCCCAGAGAGGAGGTGTAATTCACACAACTGGGGCTGTCTGAGGCTGTCGGGGGTCTTGCAAGGTGTTCTGTCTGGGGCACAGCTGATGCCAGAGAAGGACAAGATGACAGGGGTCTTCCTGCAGTGCCAGGGTCTCCCTTACTAGAGGCCTGCTGGGCCATCACCAACAGAGCATTTCATTTGCTAACACACACATTTTCTCCCACACACACTGGGCTTACCCAAAATACTAAGGCAGATTTTGGAAGTGATGTTGAATCGCTGTTCATCTGTGAAGTGTTCTAGAAGAAATTTGTAGATTTTCATTCGTCTCTCTTTGTTTGACTTTCCCTTCAATGAAAACAGCCGCTTCTCTCTGTGGCAGAATAGCACAATTTTACTGCGTCACGTGGGCACGGGTGTAAGGGATTTAACACTGCATTTTAACTGCATCCTAAAAGCTGGATACCAAAGACTCAAGTGCACTACAGAGATCCCAGTGCTCATCGCAGGCACTGCCCTTAGGAAGCAATTCTCACGACTGCATTTTCTTACGCCATCCTGCCAGGCCACAGTAAAGACCTGGAGCAGGGTCTGTGTCCAACCACTATATGCAAAGAGCCAAACCTTCCCCAGATTCCCCCAGCTCTTACCCAGATACAAGGAGACAGCCTTAGCTGCTTCACTGACCTCTCTGACTGGGGGAACTTGTTATACTTCTCATGCTTCTCATAGTTATTAAAGTGAAAAATACACTCAATGAAGTGCTGGAAGAACATGACAGGGTTCCTCTTCAGTAACAGGTGAGCCAGGCAAAACTCCCCGAAGCTGCAAAGGTGAGAGAAACAAAGAGGGAGACCCATTTGCTACACACCAACAGTCTCTGAATACACCAAGAACTCTGCTGAGCAGAAGAGAGCTGTATGTAAGCACAGGGATTCAAAATCTATCCCAATAAACAGTTCCCTCGGATCCAAAGAAGACAGAAACTCCGCTCTTTGGTCTGTCCTTGCTCCACAGCTTGCTTTTTAACCCAACTGTATTTTTTCCCACCAGGTTTCCTTTCAAAACTAGCAGAAGGTGTTGTTATCTAGCTGCAGTGCAAGCGAGGAAAACAATCAACCAACTTAACCCCAAAGCCGCTTCTGCAATTAGAGGTCAGTGGTCTTACAGGACTGATGCAATGACAACGGTCATTCACCTCCCAACTTCAAGTTTGTTGCCCACAATTACGAACAAAAAACAATTTTACTAACTGGAACTTTTTTCAAGAATAAGGATTAATGACAAGAGCTTCATAGTTTGGATCAGGAAGACAAGCTCCCTCTGCAAAGCAACTGACTCAATGTGCTTTGAAATCACCAGCAAGCCCTAGGCACTCTCCTTCCACCCACGCCCTCAACACATCGGTGCAATGCTGCACATGGGACACAGATGCTACCAGGACCCCACCAAAATGAAGATTTCCAATGCCAGATGTAAACAGGCAAACTGTTTGACTACAGGCCCCCGGAGAGTTTCTGTTCATCACGAAAGTAGGTGACAGAAGGCCAAAGCACTGATTTTTGCTCAGGGGTTAAACTAACATGGTGCAGGGCTCACCATGATCCATTCACACTGTCAACGCCAGTGTTTTAATTTAATCTCAGAGCTCAAATGCAATTTCCGCCCACACAGGAGCACCAGTCAGCTCTCCTTGGGAGAGGAGCACCACCAAAGACTGTCTGAACAGCAGACACTGGCTTTGGAGGGCACTGGGACTGTGCAGGAGACTGACCTCTCCTTTCCCCAGTGGTGCTCCTTATGCCAAAATTCAAATCAGTTTGTGTTCACAGCACACGTATCAATTAAAAATCAGAGAAGGTAGATGAGAAATCATGATGGAAGTAAGCCTAGATAAAAATTCCACTGTAGATAATTACACCTTGACTATTCACCTAGGAAATAAGGGAGCAGCTTGACCTAGAAATATGAAAACAAAATAAATAAAACTGTATTTAATAATGAGAATTCCATGAGGCAAAATTCAATTAAGGACAACTAGAAGCACCTGTCTGATCTAAGAGTAGTCAGTTATGTTTTGTACAAATTGTGTTGTTTAATGACCCATGTTTGAAAGGCAAAGGTTATAGCATCAGATGAAGTTCTTTCTAAACATGGGTTACTTTGGTAAACCATCTGTGACAGGAATGAAAAAACCACTGAACAAACAAGAATTTATCTTCTGTGGTATTTCATTATAGTTAATCCACTCTGGCATGGCAGTTTCTACATTATGCAAACTTCCTCCTCATAAATGAAGTCACATATACGAAAATGTAAAGCCAGATAGAATCAGCAAATCCTCCACAAGAAGAGGGTGCACTCTGAGTTCTGACTTGATGTCAACGCCAATCGACTCAGTTAGGTCAAAAATACATGTGGGTGGAGGTGACCAACAGGCAAGATACTGTGGAGTTTAAGCCCTAGTGAAAAACTTGCTGAACCATCTATACAAATAAATTCCATAGCAACATAAAACCATGCCAGGATTTACACGCTCAGGGCTGATAATGTAGTCACAGAGCTTTCCAGCAAGAGAAACTGGAAGCCACAGCCAATGTGTGATATCCACAACTCATCCTGGCTGCTGTATTCACTGGGACTTCATTAAAATGGCAAGTTTCAGCCTTGATTAGATTAAGATGCACAGATCCTGCAAGCTTCCTAACTGGAGAAGAGGGACTATTTTGTTTCCTGCTTGTCTGCTGAAAAGTTAGGAGAAATTAACATTACAAGTAATGCTTCCTAGAACATTCCTTTAGAGTGACAAGAGAGAGCACTCTCCAGATATGTGGATTAGGAAACCTCCAAGACTCTCAACAAATCTTAGTAAACTGGGAGCTCGGTCACCATCCTCTCCCCAGCCCTCAGGACAAACACTAAGAACACACATACCCACACCAACAACTCAGGGATGCGGTCTAGGGATGTCACACAGCACGGGCTGCATGAATTATATGGAATACAAAGGGAAGACCAGCTAAATCTGAGTGATTACCTTATTACAGCCTTGTAAAAAGAAGTTATTACTCTCTTACTAAGAATCAAAATCCAGGATATTCAAACAGCCCAAAAGGCCACAAGGTAAGAGCCGTGTGTCCACTTCTGTTTTCAGCTTTAGTAGGAAACATAAAAATCTGACTTCAGATTTCTTCATGAGCTGAATGCCATTCTGAAGCAGGGTGTCTGCTCAATAAAGGCAGACTCATGAGTTCATGCTGAACTCATGTTCCTGACCTGGCCTACAACACATGTCTATCTCAGGTTAGGACCGGGGCTCAGACCCATTTGTACCAGAATTCTACTTGAGGCTTGAAGCAGTATTTCCTACACCCTAGTTCTCCCTGGCCACCACCCCAAATCCAAGCGCCTATGATGGTCTGTCTAGACCCTGGTCATCCCTGCATTGCTGCTTCCTTCCTCCATGTACTCTACACTCCAGGTTCCACAGTGAATCAGGCCCTACCCTCCACAGCCGACTCTCAGGGCACTCCCTGTGCTTCCTCTTTATAAACGTGGGCCGGCTGTCCTCCAGGCATACCAGTTCTCTCTCAGCCCTCCCAAAGGGAGGCTGCTTCATCCCTCAGTCAGAGGATGAGGAGCACAATTCCCAGACGCCCAGTGCCTTCCTGCCTTCACCCACTCAATGTTCACCCACCCAATGTTCACCGCATGTCTGCTTGGTTTCAGTTCCTTTTTAGGTGCTAGTGATGGGGAATAACAACCAAATTCATGCCCCTCAGGAAGCCTATACATAGTGTGTGGACCAAATAGTGCGCTGCCAAAAGTGCTCTGACACTGGAAGATAGTTAGAAGTGGGTCCAGTGAAGTGCGGGGAGTGTGGGCTGGCTGCTGGTTAAGACGCACACAGGCTGCTGTGGCACCTGCAGACGGCCTCCACCTCCACCTCCCTGTAGTGCTCCCGCCACCTGCCATTTGTGCTCTCTGCTACCTGGTTCCCAGTCTTCCTCTCCATTCCAAATCCCCGTAGAACTCCCCATGCAGATGAGCTACTGAATGCCCCAACTTTCTGCTTTCCTAACTTCACTGCTTCCAGTGAGCATCCCATCTGGACCCTGGGTCACCACTGCAGCCACGCCCTGGACCCTGTTGCCACACTGGAGATCAAAGAGTCCACTCATGACTGCCCTGCTGATCCTTCCAGTGATCTGGCTCCTGACTCCCTCACCCCATTCCGATTGTTCCATGGCTTCACTAAGCCCTCCAGACAGTCGAGTGCTTGCTTCCTTTTCTCCCAAACCAGGCCATCCTTGTTGTTGCCCCCTTTTCTATCTCAATGGCCTATTATCTGAGTCACTGTCCTGCCTGGAGCTTCTGGCCCTGCCTCTCTGTACTCCTGTGGCAGTGCCCAGTTAAACTGAAATAATCTGCTTATTACTTGACTGTCGCCCTGTGATTACAAGGCCACCAGCTATTGGGCAGACAGGAAAACAGATCATAGAATTTTGTAGCCTCCAAATTTGGGGTTTATATGAGCAATTAAAAATGTCATACAGGCCGGGGTGGTGGCTCATGCCTAATCCCAGCACTCTGGGAGGCTGAGGCGAGAAGATTGTTTGAGCTCAGGAGCAACACAGTGAGAACCTAACTCTACAAAAAATAAAAAATTAGCTAACTATTTGGGAGGATGAGGTGGGAGGGTCACGTGAACTTGGGAGACCGAGGCTGTAGTGAGCCATGATTGTTCCATTGCACTCCAGCCTGGGCATAGCCTTTGGCCTAAAAATCAAAAGTCAGGCACAGAAAGATATATATATATACCACATATTCTCACTCATATGCAAGAGTTTAAAAAAGGTAGGGTCATAGAAGCAGAGAGTAGAACTGTGGTTATTAGAAGCTGGGAAGGGTACAGAAAGGCCGGTTAACAAATATAAAATTACAGGAGGAGTATGTTAAAATGCTCAACAGCACTGTAGGGTGAATATAGTTAACAATAATTTACTGTCTATTTTCAAAGAGCTAGGACAGAGGATTTTGAAAGTTTCCAACACAAAGAAATGATAAATGTTTGAGGTGATGATTATGCTAATTACCCCAATTTGATCATTACGTGTTCTATACATGTATCAAAATACCACTCTCTATCCCATAAATATGTATAATTATTACACGTCAAATAAAAATAAAAGGAAAAATTTCAGAGAACAGACTAACTTAAATTATAGTTAGCAAATGTAGTCATCAGCTTTTCAAAGCTGAAAATCATGAAAATCTAATTTGAACCATGGTTTCAACAAACCCAGAATGCAGACATACAAGGGAAAGGTGAAGGGGGAAGTATTAAAATGCTAGAAGAGGCCCTGGTAATCTTACTACACTATAAAGTATATCTATGCTTTTCCTTTGATTGATGATCTGAACACCCATATGTAAAATCCTGCATATAGTTTACTCATTGATTAATGCTCTTTTTCACATACACGTACAGGAGCTAACGACAGTGGGGAAAGTGAGGAAATGCAGGTGAAGCAGCTGATTGTACCTCCCAGGTGCATCACCTGAAAGCATTCCCAGCCTGTCTGATGACGCCTTCTCCTGGGCCGCGCACTGTGTCGGGCGCCCTCAGAGCCAGTGCGGCGGACGCGCTGTGGAGGTGAGAGGTGCGAAGCTATCTAAAACAAGGCGACAGCCCTCACCTCTTGCTTCTGGCTCCAGACAGCAGTAAGCAGAATGTTAGTTTGACTGGTTTGTTATGTGAAATGTTCCCCCTCCTTGGAAAATTACACCTAAAGAAAACTGAGCAGAAACTTCCACGGAACTCAGACTAAATTACTGGTAGCTATATGGAGATCCAGAGGGACCCACTGGTACCAGCCGTTGATAGTGAATGAGCTCTATAAAGACCTCTTCCCCGCTGCGGGGCTTTTGCCATGGCATTCAACATTCTACTTTCCAACTGCAGACTTGCTTTAAAAAGATTTAGTTACAACAAACTCTAAGGTAGCAAATTCTATCAGGCCATTTATCAGCCCCTTGAAAATAAATCTTTAAAAAAATGATGCAATGATAGAAATTAATTGCCAAAGTCACTCCCCCACGCCATACAAGTCTGAAGAACTGCCCATTTCCAAGGAGTCTTGTCATCTGTACACTTGATTCCACATTGTGCAATTTCATCTTAATTCCTAGTTTCTTCCTTAAAATTTCTGCACTTAAAAGTCTCAGCTCTTTATCAAAATTAACTTTCTTTTTGCCTAGAAATTAACAGTGAATTTCTAGTGACTGCTCCTCTATACAGTGTAATACAACAAGCATATGATATTCTTCATGCTCCTTCAGGAACAGCAAACTGTCAGCAAGTGCAGTCACTGCTGAGATGATCCAATGATGAATCTAACCATTTTCTTTTAAACTTGTGTGCAAAATAAAGGTTTGTTACATTGCTTAGTATCTTAAAAACCTGCTAATTTTTCTGGCACCCACCGAAAGCTCACTAAATCCTACTTAACCCTAAACCAATCTGGAAAAAAAAAAAAAGAAGTCCAGCATACATCAGAAATGAGGTAAACTGTTCAGTTGCCTAACGTGAGGAAAAGATTTACCTGGCAATGTCTGGGTGTGAATCTATCAGAGTGCTGACAAATCGAAAGAACAGGGAGCCCTTCCATTTCACAAATTCCTCCTGTACAGAGAAAAGCCGGCACGTTTCAGAGTGTGTCATCATGGGCAAGCCTCATTGTTCCCAGCCACACTCCCCCCACCACACGGTCTGTCCCCAGCACACTGGCTCAGTGCACAGGCACACACTTCCAAACCGTCAGAATGTAGTGCGGAGAAGTGCATGCACAGAACATCACCCTTCTACTTCAGGAGAAAAATGACTCAAAGCACATGGCACTAGAGGGATGGTGCCACCCTCTATATAATATAAATACAGTTCGTAATATATGAAAAGATGAGCATACAGAACACACCAGGGCAGACATACAACCTAAGTGAAAGGCCTTCCCTTCAAAAATCAAGTATTATGTTCTCCCCATTATAGGCCAAACACAGACCCTCAAAGTGTATAAAAATATCTAATGCTCTGAAGAGCTCTATAGTTCACTACGTTCTTCTGCACACGGAAACATCCCACTAGACTCGCAGAGCCCAGCGCAAACACCATGATCCCCATTTTATGAAGGAAGAAGTTAGAGCTCAGAAATGTGGACTTGTCCAAATTAAAAAAGAATAACAGAATTCAAACTAGAACTACCTGTCCACTGAATCTGCTTTTCTCTACATGGTACTTATTTTCAAAATGAAACTTCACACTGCTTGACAGGATGTCTGAACAAAGTCCCAAAACGAACATTCACAAGTAACACTGTTTATAAGAGGTTGTGCTGAACATCAGAAGAGTAATACTCCAGACCAGAGATGACACAACTATTTTTGGATTCTACTACAAAGCAAGTACATTTCCTATGTTACTCAAATACTCCCTTAAACCAGAAGCAACGGTGGAGGGGAAAGGACAGGTTGAACCCTCCTACGCACCTGCAAGAGATTAGTAAGCAAGATGAGTGTCTGCTTCCGGATGAATGGGTCAGAATCCTTCAGACACATGGAGATGTTGGGAATATACTTGTCCACCATGATGGTGTAGCGAATGCAAAGATCGCACATCACAATGATGACGTTGTTGCGGACAGCCACGTCCTCACACACCTCGAGCTCTCGCACCAGGGCTGGGATGCTCTTCTTTGCCAGATCCTCATGCTGTAAGCACAGCTTACCTGGCACAGAAGACAGGAAGATGTCTCAACTGTATTCTAAATCCTAATTCCATTCCTGAATTTTCTCCAGATACATCTTGCTAATGGCTTCTATTTAATCAAAGTTAAAACATCATGCCCACAATCACAAACAACAAAAAACTAAAGGCAGACAGACCCATCTTGAATATTCGAATAAAAATACCTTAAGGAGAAATAAACTCCCCCAGGAGTTATATACTACGGGATGTTCCTTTACACTCATAAAATCATCTTCCTTTTAAAGTCAGCATTTGAATTTCGCAGTTATCCACTTACCTGGAGAATGATCAGCAAAGCCTGAGATAGGAAACATTTTACTCCCGATTATACATATCCTCTACAGATGCTAAATACCCCATGCTGAATGTGAAATCTGAGCTAGGTAAATAGGAAACAATGCATGTCCCCTTTCTTTCTTGTTCACAGTTGAAAAGCCTGCTGAGTTTTGTTTGTAGGTTTCTTTTGTGCCTGGAAAATGTTTTGCAATTCTTACATATTTGAAAATTAATATTACAAAAAAATGAATAACTTATGTAGCATGAAATATACACTCACACTAAAGGGAAAAAAAAATTCCCAGCATAGAGGTCGGTGTTTTCAAGATTAAAAATAGTTTGAGTTCATGGAGAAATATGTAAATAGTCATCTACCCAGTTCTGGAAAGTATTAAATAAACCATTTCCTTTTATGGAAAATTTATTTCTTCATTTCCAGAACTCAGTGCAGCGTCTGGCACAGTTCTTGATGAATAGACTTCGTGGTGCTGCATTATGAGTATAAAAAAATTGCAGGAGTATTAAAGTCAAGTGAAGGTCTTGAAAAAAATTACAGAAACAGGGATAATTGTAATAAATTAACATAGCCATACTAAAAAGCAAAAGCTCCCTCTAGACCCTCTAGAGAGTACCTGAGTCTTGCCGTCTCGGGGTGTTGTCAGCCTGAGGGCTCTCATGACCAGCACGTGGTTAGGCAGAGCTGAGCACTCAGATCAGAGTCACCTCTAGGAACCGTATGGCCGAGAGCAGACACAGACAGGCTCGGCAGCCCGACACCCTCCCATGGCTGGGCTTACTTAAGACAACAGCTACACAGAGAACCTGATGTCAAGCCCTATTCTCCCACGTTTCTCTTACCTAAGGTAATGATGGCATGTGCTCTAATCACAGAGGGCATGACGGAACCTCTGCCCTGGGAGGGTGGCTGAGAGGCTGGGGCAGCACTGCTGCCTTGAGATGATGGCACTGCAAGGAAGGGAGAGAAAGTCACTGACAGAACCTTGAACCGGCATGCATGGTACAGAGTATGATTTCAAATGCCTTACAATGGTCAGCATCAGCAGGCGAAGCCAGGACGGACTGAATCAGAAGGAAGACACGCTTCTCCACCCTGGCTGGACACAGCTGGGCTATATCCCCTAATGTAAAAATGTACTTCACCTACAAAGATAATTGGTTTGACAGTAAAAATAAGGCAAAAGAAAAGTGAACTCTAGCTAGATTAAGGACATGTCAATGGAGTATTTCCCGTATCCCCCAAATTTAAGACAGTGTTACTATTTTTTTGTTTCATAAAAATACCTGGCTATTGTAAAAACTTAAGTCACTACGTAATGAAACTTATCCAAAATTAGGGCAACCATATAATTTTATCACCTAAATCTAGACAAATCTGCAAGTAAAAGGGGGTGCTATTACTAATTATATTGTGAAAAACAGGTGTACACCAGGGTTATTGTGGGTGAACTGGGATACAGAATCACCTACCTATAATCCTCCCACCCAGATACATCATTATGGTTTTTGTGTATAACTTTTTCAAAGTATTTCTATAGTCACATGGCTTTATGTTTACTTTTCTTATACACTTACCAATTAGAGTATTTTGAAGTCTGCAATGATTACTTTGAATATTAGGCATCATTTCATGTCAATAGATATGACACATATCTTTAATGACTACATAAGTATGCCATTTTAAAACTAGGACTGTCATCATAACTTCCTGCACTACTTCAGTATTAACGAACACTGACGCTGTTTCGCTTTGCTAATGTTTCCATCTGCTCTGGTAAACACCTGTGTATCCTTAGACACTTCTCTTTCCTCAGAAGTAAAATCCAGGGTAAAGGGAGTGCATTCGGCCATTTGCACATGCTGAAACATATTTTCCTCAGAAGTAAAATCCAGGGTAAAGAGTGTGTTACGCTATTTCACATTCTGAAACATATTTTCAAGTTGCCCTCCAGATTATTTCTCCATGTAGACCCCATTCAAAACCTACTCCCGGCTGCCATGCTGTTTATTCATAACATTCAGTTTAACAACTAAGTAACACTGTTCTCTTTTAATTTACGCCCCAAATGGAGGGATGATGCTGAATAGTAAAATGTCAAATAAAAGCTTATACTAGGGTAAGAAAGCCAATAACAAAGTATATGAGTTTAAAAGAATCTTGAAATACCGTTATCTCTTCATTAAAAAATATTTAAATTCTATTTAAAGACGCAAGAATGAAACTATGTATATAGGGCAAAACCTCTTCATATATATTTTGACTGAAGAGTAGATTTTGATGACGCAGTTAACAGTTGAAAAACATGTGGGGGATAGGGGTGGGGACAGGACTCACTAACCACAGTGAGCATCTTCCTTAGTGTGGGCAGGAGTGAGAAGAGCAAGACCCTCCAGAAACCCTGGGCCAAGCCTGTGCTACACTCCCCGGCCCTCTCCTAAAGCATCCAGTTCCCATACTGAGGCTGTTACTGAACACGTGCACAGTAGTGCTTCAGGCGCAACGGTCTTCACTTTGAACAAATCTACACTTGGTCTGTGATCACTGGGAATGAGGAGAGCTAGGCTAACAAGCAGAAACTGAACACAGAAAAGATGTGCTCTACTAATTTAAATACATGAGAAAAACGGCCAGTTTTGGTTAAATGATGACCTGTACTGAATGGCATCAAAAAGCAGCTCATTATTTCCTTTACTGGACAGAGTCAGATGTTGGAACCAGAATTACTGCCATACATCTTGTCCCCAGTCAGCCACTGAAATCAGCCAACTGTCCCGTCCTGGCTCACAGGAATCTGTGAGCTGTTTACAGTTTCTAAAGCAGGGGTGCCATGGAAAACAATCTTGGGGCTCCAAGGTCATCTGTGTTTTGAATTGTCAAATCTTTATTTCAGTCATTACTTTGCAATTGCTCAGCACTATTCCCCCATTCTACTGTCAGCTGTTCAAACTGCTCAGAAGTCATGTTAAATTTTTTAAAAAGCAAACACACAAACCGAAAAGAGTATACTCACATTATTATTTCTTACCTTGTATTTCTAAGCTTGACTATACCAACCTTACAACACACAGTGTTTTCCCTACTGAAATCAGGCTTCTCATAAGATTGAACTAGATTAAGTATATACCACTGAGTTTCCCCCTCCGATAATAAGTATATAAGAAACAAATGAATAGGTTATCAAAAAATATCTTCTAAAAAGAGAGAGTAAGCTCTAGGCTAAGACAGCCCTTTTGTTAAAAGCATTTAAAGTGTACATTACAAAGTCATCTTTAACAAAACCTCACTGATAAAATGGAAGCGTAAAGAATGTTTAGGAAAAGCAGTCACTTACCAACAGGTCTTCGTCCATATTCCCTGTTCCATTCTCCTTCAGAACGATGTTGGAGAGGTGGTGCTCACAGGTGGAGAGGACATCCCCACACACCTGCTTCAGCAATTCCTACGGCAAGTCAAAAGTCATCTCTGAAGGGCCCCGCCCATCTCCCAGACGACCCATGAAACACCATGTTCTCAGAAGAAACTGATCTTCAAATGGATAGGCTGTAGGGGTGCTTTCTATCCTTCTTCTTTCCCACAAGTTGCCCAAACCACAATGACATGCATTCAGAAATCCAGCCATGAGTTCTGGCTCAGTGGAATTTATAAACAACAGTGTGTATATCATCTTTCTTTCTACATTTGCCCTATAAGAGCAAAAGGCCAAATATTTATAATGACCCCAAGCAGTAATTTATAAGAGGTCTATAATAGTAGTGCTCCTCCAAAAATACAGAAGTAAGTTGTAGTTTTGCTGGCATATACAGATGATGAATTAACTACTGTGATAAACATTTTTTAAAGACATAAAATAAAGAGTTGCTATTCTTCTGAAATTTATTCATTAGGAACAAGTTTTCCATGTCTCTTACTGATTACAATAACTTCAAGGGGTCACCTCTAGTGCACATTGGACTGTTCCTCTACGTGAAGGGAGAGAGAGCTCCCAACAACATTCTAGAATTCCTGGACCTCATTTTCTGAAGGAAACCATTCCAAAACACCTAGGTTGAGCTAAGTGCTTCATCCCCTTGCTTCCATGTTACCCGATGCCGATTTTTATTTTAGGAATGATTACCTTATGCTGAAATTATCTGCTGATGTGCATACACCCACCCTACTCCTCTGCAGTGCCTTAGGAAGGGACCTGTGTTAACCATTATTCACTGCCTAGCAGCCCACAGCCTGGCACTACGAGCAATGCTTTTAGCCTGACTTGCCCTAATGTGTCTTGAAACTATTGCCTTTATTACTTTTTCAATAATTATTACACTTAAAATTTTAACAGATTGCACAACCTGGACCACAACATTGGCCCACAGAGTTTCTGCAATTCTTATGCTTGATCCCGATGAGGCCAGAACCTGGGTAGTATGACTAGTAAGTTTCGGGATCACAGAATCTGGGAAAGCCGACAAGGCCACCCAATCCTGGCATTCTCTCCACATGGCAGCTTGTTCCAAGTTCTTGTCCAGCTTCTCCTGAATACCTCTAATAACAAGGGACATGCTCTGGGACAAGCCCTCCATTTTAGGCAGACCTCAGTAAGTTTTCTCTTCAGTCACCAAAATTTATAATTTCCATTCATTGGTCCAGATAGGTTGTCTGGGAATACGAAATAAATCCAATTCTTTTATTTGAAAGTCCTTCATAAATTTGAACTTAGCTAGGCAGCCTCCCGTCCCCAACCCCTCCCTTCTCCACGCTAGAGACTCCAGGCCTTCTGCAGTTCCTTACGCAGCGTGCTTTGTGGTGCCCTTATTTAGCTGCTGTCCTCTAGTTATATTCAATTTCATCAACACTGCTCTGTAACTTTGTCACTGACAATGAATCACAGAATGTGTCAACTTAGATTTAGCCAGGACACAGGACCACTGCTCCTCTTGTTCTAGACACTATTTCTACTAATACAGTCCAAGATCTCATCGATTTTTTAATGACAGCCACAAAACACATAACAAAAATGCCCAAAGACAACAGTCCTTTCATATATATACTGCTGCTGAGCTATATCTTTGGGTAATCTGTTGCTCTCAGTAAAATAAATGATATTCACTTACAGAGAAAAGAAAAGGAGAAGTGTGTTTAGAGGAAACAAGTGGGTCACATGGATTGAAAATATCCTAACATTCCAGAAAATCTCAGGGCCTTGCTCCTGTCAACCACCAAGTGAGGCTGTGTCGGCAGATTAAAACCGTGGGGCTGTGTCGGCAGATTAAATCCGTGGCAGTCTTTGCTAATGCAGTAGTAACCCCACCTGTTTCCAGCTCTCAGTGTCTAACCTGAAGACAGTTCCTTGCCTTCCTCATAGGCTCTCATGACAATGTAACCACCGTCCTAATGGCCCTGGGCCAGCAGCAAGCGGCAGATGACTTCCTAGGCCCTGACTGCGCGCTGTACACATGATTCTTTTTCCAACCAGTGCTGGTGAAAAGAAAATTAGGAAAAAGTCAGAGGCCTTAGTTCTAGTCCCAGTTCTGGCGGTAGTAAGTTGTGTACCTGAGCCTGGAAGACTTGCAGTTTCATAATCTGTTACGTAAATTCCTCCCTGATCACTCTTTCCTCAGTCTTACCATGCCTGTAATCCTAGCACTTTGGGAGGCTGAAGCAGGTGATCACTTGAGATCAGGAGTTTGAGACCAGTCTGGCCAGCATGGTAAAACCCTGTCTCTACTAAAAATACAAAAATTAGCTGGGCCTGATGGCATCTGCCCGTAATCCCAGTTACTCAGGAGGCTGAGGCACAAGACTTGCTCGAACCCAGGAGGCGGAGGTTGTGGTGAGCTGAGATTGTGCCACTGTACGTCAGCCTGGGGGACAGAGCAAAACTCCATCTCAAAATAAAATAAAAGTTTTCATATAATTTCTTGGGTCTTGAGAAAAAGGGTTAGAAAAATCAAATAATTCAAGTATCCCTTTCACCAATAAAAGAGCCTAAAGATACCAAAAAAACACCAGACATCATTTCATAAGAAATAGGTCAACAGTCTTAAGTCCCAAGCAAAAAAGTTACACTCATTGTTTTAATTGATCTGTCAGAAGTAGAAAATGTAACATCTTAAGGAAGGGTTTTCTCTTATGAACTTGGTCAAGAAAAGGAAGCATAGGAAGGTAGTTGGGGAGATCAGCTGAAGCCATCATCTTCTTTTATTCTGGAAAACTTAAATATATTCCAGCAATTATTTAATTTTTGTTTTCTGTAGCCATTATTAATAACCCCAGCTCTAAATTTCTTCGTCAGGATTGTACTAAGAGTGTATCTCCTGATAAAAACAGAATAAATATATGGTAATAAAATGATTTCTTCAGAGTTACTGGTATGCATACCTTTTAAGGAATCAAAGTAACTCTCTGCCTCATATAAATCGCTGATTTGGATTTGTGTTTATGCATATATAAAAACATTAGCTGTGGGCTGTAGGCAACTTTGGGGACATGATACCAACAAGAGATATTTGAGTAGTGTAACCTCATAGTAACAGGACAGGCATGTCCAAGATTATGATTTATCAAAAGGTCAGAAAACTGTTCTGGAGGGAACTTCCTGCTTAAGTGGAAAATTGCCTATAAGTGTTCTTGGAATGAGAGTGGAAGTCAAGGAGAAAGATAACCTTGCAGAATTCTCACCAGGAAATGACAGACAATCAACAGGAGTGCCTACCTAAAGACACTTGTCCCTGCGATCAAGGTGGTGATCATCTAAGGGAGTCATTTCTCTTCAGCAGCTAAATCTTCTTGGGGAATGTCAATTGCCAGTTCTGTAAACCTTGCCTCGTCGTGGCAATAGCTGCTGGGGACATCCTTACATGTCCTCTTATTTATAGAACATGCTCCTCAAACTTCAAAGCACAGTAACACCCTAAGCACAAACAAGTCAGAAATGTATCAGGGAAAGTCTGGCCATACCTGCTCCTCTGCTGGTGTCTCTGCAGATGCTCTACAAAGCCTCTGCAAAGCGTCAACAGCTGAACTGATCACTTCTAGAGACCACTGAAATCCATTCAGCTTACGCTTGACAGCATCTGTGAAGGAGGTCAAAACCCCTGAAGTTCAACTGCTTAAATATATTCAGGTACACACACACACACACACACACACACACACACACACACCCCTGAAATGAACAGCAATGCATTTTCAAGTAAGACTCTCCAGCGGACACTCACCAGTCACTTTGTCCCGGGTGCTCTTAGGAAGATGCTTTGCAATATGCCCAATCACACACAGAATATGTCCTAAGGTGTTTGAATTGGGATTCTGCTGACTAGAGAAAGGGCAGGAGAAATATCAAGGGAGAAGCAAGTTAAACACTGCTGCCAACAAAGGCCTTTCTTCTGGATTATCAACACTGGAGGAAGCAGGATAGGTAGCATGGCTTAGGAGTCAAGCGGTGGGAACAAGGCACTTACTGTACTTGGACAAGGGGAAATGGGTTAAACATGATTCTTATTTTTTCATGCTTGTTTTTATACCAGGTTTCAAGCAGAAGGTCTCTGTATATGAATAGCTATGAAAAAGGCCCACTTCCTTAAGCCTTGGGCTTTGTTTCTAAGACTCTTCAGTGTCATTAGTGGTCAAATCGGAAGATACAAACCTGCTGATTTTCTCCCAGGACTGTATTACTCTGCTGTAGTCCAGCCTGGGTGAGGAGCCAGCAATCTTGGAAAGCAGCATCCAGGCAGGTGCCGAATGTTCCGTGCCAGTGTGAGATATTATATTGTTTATAAAAGTGGATGAGAATTTTTCTTTCTTGGACCAGATATGAAAAGCCTTATTTAAATATCGGCTAGAAAAAAAAAAAAAAGATAGAAAAGCAGAATTACAAGTGTAAATATACAAAACAATTCAGATCAGCGCCTCACGGAAAGGGTATCAACTTCTGCTGCTCCAGGACTCATGTGGCACATGAAACTTTCACAGACTTTCCTAATTAGTGGCATGTCTGATACCAAACTAGGTATCTTTTAAATTTTTATTATTCTATAATCAGTTATATTCATTTTTCCCCTCGTAAAATATTTCTTAAAGCAAAGAATAAAATTTCACAATTCATTTGAGACTCTTCTCCTCCTCTCCTCCAAAATTTCTACATAACTGCATGGGGTCAGTTACAGATATATTCAGAGCTCATACAGTTATAGCGACAAAAATTAGTAACACCATCCTTTTTCCAGTGGAAGGATTGTAAATGACAACCCAACAATTAAATATGATGTTAAATGAGCTAAAATATGCAATAACTTAATACCACTCAGAAATAGATATTTCAAACAGTGCTTCTGATGTACTAAAGTGTTTTACTACTATTTTTTGAGACAGGGTCACACTCCGTCACCCAAGCTGGATCACAGTAGTATGATCACAGCTCTCTGCGTAGCTTCCACCTCCTGGGTTCAATCAATCCTCTTCCTTCAGCCTCCAGAGCAGCTGAGACTACAGGCATGGTCATCATCCCTGGCTAATCTTTTTCCCTTCTTTCTTCTCTTTCTCTCTTTCTTTTCTCTCTATCTCTCTTTCTTTCGAGACAGGGTCTCGCTATGTTGCCTAGACTGGTCTTGAACTTCTGGGCTCAAGCCATCCTTCTGTCTTGGCCTTCCAAAGTACTGAGATTATAGTTGTGAGCCACTGTGCCTGGCCGTCACTGTTGTTTTAGAACTATCTCTTATTTTACTTCTTCCCATGTCACTGAATGGGATCATGACTCATGAGACAATGCCATATTATATATTTAAATGAAGAGAAAAATACACTTCTTCTCTTGATTAATTTTTCTTCAGACTTCTGGGAAAACACATACACATACATACACACACGCAAACATCGGGAATTCCTCATTAAATTGTTTTTAAAAGGGAAATTCTCAGAGCATACAGAACAGGGTAACTATAACAAAATAAACACATCTATATGCCATCATAAGCATATGCATATAAATGAAGTTTTGTTAATATACCAGCTATTAAAAATCCATCCACAGATGTCGAATCTTACTACAGTTAGCTTACAACATGATTTATGTCTGACTTATGTCCAAATACCACAAGATATAAGCAATGAACAAATATTTTAAAATTTATTTTAAAATAATTATATAAAATATTAAGTAATGTTCATTATATGTAGCCAACAGAATGGGGAAAAATTCTCTGAACTTGCAGAGTTCAGAAAACTTGCAGAAATCTTAAACTTGGCTCCTCTTTGACAACTCCCAGCCCTCCACTCCCACCCAGCCTCCCAGCCCAGCCGAGGGCCACAGCCATTCCCCACCTGGGCAGACTGTGACCCAACACACTAACCTCTAATCTTAGTACCAAAACCAACGGCATGCTTCAGGCCCATCTCCATGGCCTCCACCAGAGGTTACTGGCTACTCCTTTTGCGCTGAGACTCTGGTCCACCAGCTGGATCTCTTTTCATCTCCTTTAACTAATTCCTGTCTTCTAATAACTAATTGCTGATTTGAAAAGCTCTATTCTTGGTCCTCTTATCTCCAACCTAACTCTGGGTGACCTCATGCATTACCAAGAGCTCCCAACTGCGATGTGATAAAGCATTCCAAGTCGAAGCTGGGCTTCCATCACTCCCTCCGTCCTCGACCTGCCTGACCTCTGCTCTCCACACCTATTGATCTAGGCATTTTCCTGAGATTTGGTAGAGCCTTCTGGCCTGAGCTTTCGCATGACTATGTCCTTCCTGGCAACCCTCACTATTCTGGCTGCTTAATTCCTACACATTCACAAATATTCTGCCCATGCCACTACTTCTGGGAAGCCAGCCTAAGCTAGAAGAAGAAAGAAGAAGGACAGGAAGAGGAAAAAGAGGAAGAAATAATCACCAAAATGCCATGTGCCCTTCCTCTGTTTCTCCCTTTCCACTAAAATTGTGACTTGCTTTTGTCTATTTCACCAGACCATCTGGAGTAGAGGAAGTGCATGGAACTATTCTGTGAATCTCCAGCACTTAGAACCAGTCCTGGAAAATGAAGTCCTCAAAATATGTTTGTTCAATTGAATCAACTATTTCCTCTTCCATTTCCTCCAAACCTCAAGCTCAGCTTTCATCACCTCTACCACTCCCTCCTATAGGGCCTTTACAGAGGTGATGAAGTTAAAATGTGGCTGTTAGGGTGGGCCCTAACCCAAGTTCAACGTGAGAGAAGAAGCCAGCTTCCTGGATCAAGTGGGGACTTGGAGAACTTTTCTGTCTAGCTAGAGGATTGGAAATGTACCAATCAGCACTGTGTCTAGCTAAAGGATTGTAAATGCACCAATCAACACTCTGTAAAAATGTACCAATCAGCACTCTGTGTCTAGCTAAAGGATTATAAATGCACCAATCAGCACTCTGTAAAAACACACTGATCAGCACTCTGTCTAGCTAAAGGACTGTAAACGCACCAATCAGCACTCTGTAAAAACGTACTGATCAGCATGCTGTGTCTAGCTAAAGGATTGTAAATGCACCAATCAGCACTCTGTAAAAACGCACCCATCAGCACTCTGTGTCTAGCTAAAGGATTGTAAACGCACCAATCAGCATGCTGTGTCTAGCTAAAGGATTGTAAATGCACCAGTCAGTACTCTGTAAAATGGACCAATCAGCGCTCTGTAACATGGACCAATCAGCAGGACACAGGTGGGGCCAAATGAGGGAATAAAAGCTGGCCACCCGAGCGAGCAGCAGCAACCTGCTTGGGTCACCTTCCATGCTGTGGAAGCTTGGTTCTTTCGCTCTTCACAATAAATCTTGCTGCTGCTCACTCTTTGGGTCTGCACTGCCTTTATTAGCTGTAACACTCAACGCGAGGGTATGCGGCTCCATTCCTGAAGTTAGTGAGATCACAAACCCACCAGGAGGAACAAACAACTCTGGACGTGCCACCTTTAAGAGCTGTAACACTCACTGCGAAGGTCTGCGGCCTCACTCCTGAAGTCAGCGAGACTATGAACCCACCAAAAGGAAGAAACTCCAGGCACATCTGAACATCTGAAGGAACAAACTCAGAACACACCATCTTTAAGAGCTGTAACACTCACCGCGAAGGTTCGCGGCTTTATTCTTGAAGTCAGCAAGACCAAGAACTCACCAAAAGGAATAAATTCCAGACACAAAGGGTGTCCTTGTAAGAAGAAATGCTGACACAGAATGAGACACCAGGGATGTGTGTGAGGACACAGCCAAGGAGAGAGGCCTCAGGAGAAATCCACTGTCCTGGCACCTTGATCTCAAATTTCTACCCTCCACAACTGTGAGAAAATAAATTTCTGTTATTCAAGCCACCTGCTCTGTGGTGTTTTGTTATGGTGGCCCTAGCAAATTAATACAAAGAGCTATATCAATTAAAACTTTAGACTAAAAAATGCCTATACAGAACTGTGCCCTTTAAAAAATACTAACACATTCTGGACAGTCTGGTTTGAATGTATACTGAATAAGGCATTTGTAGTTGCATCGCCCATTTCATCATTAATATTATTTATTTGTACCTTTTTTCTTGTCATATCTCGGCAGAAGTTTATCTTTTCCATAAGCCTTTTCAAAGACTCAGTTTTCTTTCCCAGTTTTAAATTTCCAGTCTTAATTTTAGCATTTCTTTTCCTTAAGTTTATTCAATGACGTTTTGTAACTTCTTAAATTGAACCTTTAGCTCCTCAGTTTTCAGTCCTTTCCTTTTCTAATACACATTTAACATTACATATTTCCTCCTAAGTACTCCATTAAATGCATTCTACCAGTTTTGGCACATATTGTTCCAAAAATCTTCCAATTCACTGGTCTTTGACCTTGGAGTTATTTAGAAGTATCTTTTTTAATTCTTCAAATACTCTTTTTTGAGGTTTTCCTCTACTACTTATTATATAATGCTCAGAGAACATTATCCTGTTAATATAGAATTGTTGATATTTAAGACTGACTCTATGAAATAGTACATAATCAATTTTTATAAATGGTTCACATAAACTTAGAAATATGTGCTTCTGTTGGGCATGGGGTTTTATACGTATTCTTTAGGAACACATACCTCTTCCAGGTATAATTCCTTTATAAGTAACTTTCTTTACAACTGATGACATTTTCCTTAAATTCTATTTGACTCTATTTTAAATTCTGTTCTATCTGATACAGCCTTCTTTTCGCATTATTTTCTAGTAACCTTTTCTTACTTTCAGCATTTCTGGTAGTTTTATTTTAGGTGTGGCTCTTATAAACAGTACGTAGTTGGATTTTGGTTTTTATATCCAAAGATTTTGTCCACTAACTGTTAAATGTAAGTCATTGACATTTATAGAGATTACTGACCTATTGGATTAATTCACCCCTTTATTTTATGATTTCAATATACCATGCTTTTTATTTCCTTCTCATTTTTTAACCTCGCTTCTGTTCTGCCTTTTCTTGCACTGAACTGTCTTCAGTGTTACTTCCCTTCTGCTGGCTCAGAAGTTACATACGACCATCCCTGGTTGTCTGCAGTGTTGACTCGAGTTTAATACTAATGAGCATCTCTAGTCTCCTATCCAATGCTAGAAATGCAAGTAAATGCACCCTCCAGCTCATCCTACATACTATTTTATATTTTAGCTTCACCTGGCTTTCAGTCATCCCAATTAGTCATCCTCGTATCATTGTTGTTACTGATTTGTAATGGCTATGCTTCATTTAGATTTATCTATGTGTTTATCAATTTCTTAGCAACCTTTCCTTCTCATATGCCATTCCTCCCTTCTGAATTCAGTTTCCATCCTTCTGAGGTACATTCTTTTTGTTTTATTTTTTTGAGACAAGGTCTTGCTCTGTCACCCAGCCTGGAGTGCAGTGGTGCAATTACGGCTCACTGCAGCCTCCACCTCCTGGGCTGAAGGGATCCTCCCACCACAGCCTCCCAAGTGGCTGGGACTACAGGCGTGCGCCACCACAAATGGCTATTTTTTTTTTTTTTTGTAGAGACAAGGTCTCACCACATTGCCAGGGATGATCTCAAACTCCTGGCCTTAAGCAGTTCTCCCGCCTCAGCCTCCCAGAGTGCTGGGATTATAGCCTGGCCTGAAGTACATCCTTCATAGATGGCCCTTTAGTGGAGGGGTAGTGGCAATAAACACCCTTGGTTTTCCACTAGTCTCAGTATGGCTTTATTTTACCCTATATGTTGAATAATCTGGCTGGGTGTAAGATTTAAACTTGATGTGAATTATGTGAATGAGTTTTGAAATGTTTTTTTGAGACAGTTTTTTTGAAATGTTTTTGAGACATTTAGAATTGTCGACTGCTTGTTTTGCTTGAAATCCTCACTCCCTGTTTCCATTTGAATCATTTTCTCATAGTTGTTCCTCTACCTCTTCATACTTTTTAAGTCTTTTTAACATGGCTATCTTCCACTGTTGAAGCCTTCAATGCACATCTTCTGCAAGGTTCCTCTTCTAAGCTTGCATTTTTTCTTACTCATTTTATAATCTCCTTAAGCAGTTCCATCCACAACCTGATTCCAGGTTTCATAATAAGCCCATGTTTCTTTGTTTGTTTTAATGTCTCCTTAAAGACCTCTGAAATAAACGAATACCAAAAAGAAGACAAAATTTTAAGCAACACTAGAAAATAAGAAGAGTTGCCATGAAATCAGAAGTCAAGAGTAATTTCAGAAAATGTGCAGCACATGAGTTCTGGGCCACTCTTTTTCAAGTGTTAGGCAACTTGGGCAGAAGTGGCTATCACCTACAACGACAAACAGAGATTGCATGGTGGTTACACAGGTATACTTTCCTTGTGATATTTACTGACCTTATGGTTTGTGTACTTTTCAAGACATGCTATACTTCAATAAAAAATTTTATAAAGAAAATAAATTTTAAAACCTCCCAACAGCTTCTCAGGAGCTGTAGAAGGCCTCTCCTGCTTTTCTGCAAAGAATGACTACTACTTTTCATTAAGTTAACATGAATTAATACATTGAGCACGTATAAGGAGGTATCTCTAAGAAAAGTGAAAAAGCAGTAGACTCTATTATTGGCTAAATCTCTCCCTTCTAGAAATCTCAGCAAAGCATGGAGTAGACACAGGTTGAGTATCACTTATCTGAAATGCTTGGGACCAGAAGTGTTTTGGATTTTAAATATTTGCAGATACTTAGTAAGATATCTTGGGGATGGGACCAAAGTCTCGTATACACATTATATGCACAGCCTGAAGGTGATTTTATTTTTCACTTGGGGATGCTGAACAGGCTGTATGTTGTGAGCCTGCATTTTGACTGTGACCTATCTCAAGAGGTCAGGTGTGAGATTTTCCACCTGTGGCATCATGCTAACATTGTTTGGATTTTAGATTTTTGGATTTCAGATGCTCAACCTGTACTGAGAAAACCTTTACTGAATGAACACGCTTTTTCAGGCACAAAGTTGTAATACCTAAAGAGGTATGAAGAGATCCTGGAGTACAACAGCTGCCTCTTACAAATCAGGAAACTAAGGCTCAGAGTAAGTGATTTTTGCAAGGCCGTAGAATGGTATCTTTTGATACTAAATCTATTCTCTTTCTACTGTAAGATGATTCCTCCATCACAGGTCCTAACTCCTAAACACAATATTCACTGTACAGTGTATGTTCAATAAATGTTATCAAAGGGGAGAAACCCTGCAGCGTTAGTTAAGTCAATTAATCCAATAAGGTGTTAAAAACAGTTTAACTTGCAGGAGCTAGGAAGTCCTCCTTCATGATAACCAGCATTGGGGAAAGGTGATATTAATTTAATATGTATTTCCATCAGTGTTGTCTATTACATATTAAGATACCAACATGAAACTGGAAAGTGTCAGACGGATGCACAGGAAGTGACCAAAAAGGTGTCACAAACATACAGTCGATAAAAATATCTAAGAGATTTGAAGTAAGTCAAGGAAAAAGAGACCAATATTGAATTTTCACATATACTAAGTAATCTGGAAAGCTGATTTTTCAAGGACCAGTAGGAGAAATTTACTAATACAAAGTCTTACGGCCTTCTTCTACAGGGAACACAGGTCATACAGTTAACCTACCTCAGTTCCTGGCTTTCTGTGGTGAGGAGGGTAAGAAGTGCCCAGGCGAGGACCTGGCTGTCATCCTCAGCGTGAAAGTGGCTGTGATGCCGGATGTTCTGCAGCAGCAGCTGGTCCAGGCACTCCAGGGCCTTCTCCTGCACAGTGCTCTCACAGTCCATCACCACCGGGACCAAGCCCCGCAGCCAGGCTGTCTGGATCTGCACGCATCTAGGCTGAGCCTTAGGAGTGAAAGATTATGACACAAGAAGGTCTAGATACAAGTCAGGGAAGTTGTGATCAACATTTTGACATGTTAAAAATAATCACACATTCAACTGCAAATAGACCACCAAGTGGAAAAAAAAATCAAAAACATACAAAAGCAAAGCCAGCTTAATGTAAATCAGTGCAAACCAAAATTTTAAACTTATACATTAAAGTCACTATTTTACTAGTAGAAGTAAATCAGCACTTTTTTGGTCATTAAAAATCAAGAGCAAATAATAAATATCCCAAAGAGCAATTAGAACAGATGCTGACAGAAAAAGTCAAAATATGCGTTGCTTAATGCCTTCTATCATGAAATAAAGAAATAAACATGCTTTTAAAATTCAACTAAAATGCTACCTAGCTGACAAGAGTAAATTAAATATAGTACTTGTGAGTCTGCTCTTCCGGCAATACCATCTATCTATGCCCTAATTGACTAAATTTAGTCTAGGCCTCCAGCTTAACCAAATCAACTTAAAATTTTATTTTCCTGTGTGAGATTTAAAGTGAAGAAAAGGGTCGGGTGCAGTCACTCACGCCTGTAATCCCAGCACTCTGAGAGGCCAAGTCAGGCGGGTCACCTGAGGTCAGGAGTTCGAGACCAGCCTGGCCAACAGTGAAACCCTGTCTCTACTGAAAATACAAAATACAAAAATTAGCCAGGCATGGCAGCACCTGCCTGTAGTCCCAGCGATTCAGGAGGCTGAGGCAGGAGCGCTGCTTGAACCCGAGAGGCGGAGGTTGCAGTGAGCCAAGATTGTGCCACTGCACTCCAGCCTGAGAAACACAGCAGGACTCTGCCTCAAAAAAAATAAAAAACAAAGTGAAGAAAGGGCTAACAATTGGCATTCGCTAGCATTAGTTCCTAATTATGTTTAATAGGAAGCACAGTCTATCATACATAATTCAAAGATACCTCCTCCCTTATGTTGTATAATTCTACAGTGGACTTAAGAGTTTTTAAAGGTCAACTTAACATTTAGCAGCAGGTAATTATTGCGTGGAATTACTTTTAATGTAAAATACCGTGCATTACACATCTAATGTCCTGCCTCTCACCATAAGGAGTTCAGTAAGAGACTGGAGGGCCTGCTTCCGGACAGACACCGCAGGGTCCCGACACTGGTCCTGCAGAATCGACAGGTCCTCCTTCATGCCCGAGACATCACAGTGTTTCAAAATACTCACTAATACCTAGAAGGCATATATGCAACACGAAGTGATGACTGCATAGAATCAACTCAGAAAGATAAACTGTTAACAAAGGAGCACTTCCTTTAAGTTTGTGGTTCTTAACATTTTAGGGTCATGGATCCAACCTTCCTCCTCACAACATCCCATTTTTCAGAATCCAATTTGCTAAGGCCTCTCTCAAAGAAAAACAAATTTTATATAAACAAATATTTACAAACAATTTTATGAACCTATTAAAATCCACGCATGCTCCCTAGGTTAAGAATTCCTATTCTAAACAAATTAAGGATATAAATTTGTGGTTCTTAAAAAAATCAGAAACCCTGTAGGAAAGCTTAAAAATAAATAATCTTCCAGTTCATCTATAATTCACATATAACAGGATCAGGGTCAACTAACAGTTCAGTGAAAAGCAAATTAAATAATGAATATGGTCTAGGAGTTTAAAAAATATCCCTTTGCATTTCCAAGTTTTTAGTGCTTAAAAAAAAAAATGTGCAGAGAAAACTCACACCTGCAGTGCAGACTTCCTAACGTTGGTCTTCTCATCCCTGATCCTCTTTCTCAGCATTGCCATGACACATCTTTCTGTAGAGGGAATACCAAAGGGTCATCACAGCCGGAGAAAAGTCATACAGCAGCTAACATTTCGCCACACAATACCCAGAAAATACACTCCTCTTAAAGACTCACTAGCTTGTTTTAAATCTTAAGAAATTAGAGTGTGGAAAAAGAAGAAAATGTGGATAATTAGGTATTCACTGTAATGCATATAAACTTTGGAATATTAAAAATTTGGTTTTAAATCTTGGCCCCTACCTCTAAAATTCTGAATTTATCTCTTCCATTTTGTTTAGCTACAAATAGGAGTTTCTAACCCTTAGGATTATTTTAAAGATTTGATGAGGTAATATATAATAGCAGCTTTAAAATGTTTGACTTGAAGGCATTTTTTTAATAAGAGACGGGGGTCTCATTCTGTTGCCCAGGGTGGTGTGCAGTGGTACAATCAGAGCTCACTGCAATCTCAAACTCCTGGACTCAAGTAATCCTCTCTCCTCAGCCTCCCAAGTAGCTAGGACTACAGGCATGAGCCACCATGCTAGACTAATTTTTTTTTTTTTAATTTTTTTGCAAAGACAGGATTGTGCTGTTGATCAGGCTGGTCTCGAACTCTTAGCCTCAAGTGATCCTCCCACCTCAGCCTCCCAAAGCAGTGAAATTATAGGAGTGAGCTACCATGCCCAGCCTTGAGGCTTCTTTATATTCTTAATAATTACTGAGAACCCTAAAGAGATTATATCTTTTAATACGAATCAGCAATTTAAACTGAGAATTGTAAAAATATTTACTAATTCATTTTAAAATAGCAAGACATGTTACTGTTAGTACTTTTTCATAAAAAATAACTATATTTTCCAAAACAAATAAACAAAAAATAGTGAAAAGGCTGGATGTGGTGGTATGTGTCTATAATCCCAGCTACTGGGAAGACTGAGATCAGAGGATCACCTGAGCCCAGGAGTTCGAGTCCAGCCTAGGCAACACAGCAAGACCCCATTTAAAAAAAAAGAATGGCATTGCTTTAGAGTATTGCAAACTTCAAAATGTCTGGCTTAATATAAGCTAGCTTATCTCTCATCTGGCTTATAATTAACAGGATTCTCATCTCTGTTTCTACCTGCAATCTGTTGCAATTTGATTAGTCATGGGACCACTGGAAAACTCCAATATACATTCGTGAGAAAATCAGAGTGTGGAAGGCAAATGAACACTGCATTCATTTTTACTTCAAGGACCCCTGAAGGTTCCCAAAACACACTTTGGGAACTGCTTATATACAAGAAGGCAGCTTAAAAAAAAAAAAAGGAAAACAATAGAGAAAAATCAATGAAACTAAAAGTAGTTCCTTGATAAGATCCACAAAACTAATACACCTTTAGCTAGACTGGCGAAGAAAATAAGAAAGAAAATTGAAATTGCTAAAATCAAGAAAGGAGGGACACTACTATTATTAGCCTTACATAAATAAAAAGGATTACAAAGGAATACTATGAACAATTTTATGCCAACAAATTAAGTAGCCTACATAAAATAAACAAATTTCTAGAAAGGCACAAACTATAGAAACTGACTCAAACAGAAATAGAAAATCTGAATATACCTGTAACAAGTAAAGAAACTAAATTAGTGGCAGGGCGCAGTGGCTCATGCCTGTAATGCCAGAACTTTGGGAGGCCAAGGTGGGTGGATCACCTGAGGTCGGGAGTTCAAGACCAGCTTGACCAACATGGTGAAACCTCATCTCTACAAAAAATACAAAAAAATTTGCTGGGCGTGGGGGCGGGTGCCTGTAATACCAGCTACTCGGGAGGCTGAGGCAGGAGATGTGCTTGAGCTAGGAGGCTGAGGTTGCAGTGAGCCAAGACTGTGCCACTGCACTCCAGCCTGGACAAGGGCGAAACTCCGTCTCAAAAAAAAAGAAAGAAAGAAAAAGAAAAAAAAAAGAAACTAAATTAGTAATCAAAAAAACTTTACACATACACACACACCCCTAATGATCAGACACTTTTACTGGAGAATTCTAACAAACGTTAAAGCAAAAATGAACAATCCTTCATGAACTCTTTCAAAAAACAGAAAAGAATACACTTCCCAGCTCATCCTAGGCTAGTACTACCCTGACAGCAAAACCAAAACCTCTCAAGAAAACAACTGATAACGTTTGAGTATTTGCCCAAAACTCATGTTGAATTTAACACCCATTGCTGGAGGCAGGGCCTGGTAGGGGGTGTTTGGACCACTGGGGCAGATCCCTCACAGCTTGGTGCTGTCTTCATGACAGCAATACTGAGTGCGTTCTTGTGAGATCTGGTCATTTAAAAGTGTGTGGCACCTTTCCCCTGACTCTCCTTCTTTCTCCTGCTCCCACCATGTGAAACGCCTGTTCCCTTTTGGCCTTCTGCCATGATTCTAAGCTTCCTAAGGCCTCCCCAGAAACAGATGCCAGTGCTATACTTCCTGTACAGCCTGGCAGAACCATGAGCCAATTAAATCTCTTTTCTGATACATTACCCAGTCTCACATCTTTTTTTTTCTTTTTTCTTTTTTTTTGAGAGAGTCTCACTCTGCTGTCCAGGCTGGAGTGCAGTGGCACAATATTGGCTCACTGCAACCTCTACCTCTCGGGTTCAAGTGATTCTCCTACCTCAGTCTCCTAAGTAGCTGGGATTACAGGCACCTGCCACCATGCCCAGCTAATTTTTGTATTTTTAGTAGACATGGGGTTTCACCATGTTGGCCAGTCTGGTCTCGAACTCCTGATCTCAAGTAATCCACCCACCTTGGCCTCCCAAAGTGCTGGGATTACAAGCATGAGCCACCACGCCTGGCCACGTATTTCTTTATTGTAATGCAAGAATGGCTTAATACAACAGACCAATATTCCTTATGAATATGATACCAAAATTCTCAACAAAATACCAGCAAACCAAATCCAGCAAGATACAACCATGCTCGGGATTTATCCCAGGAATGAAATGTCGTCAACCTATGAAAAAATCAATCAATGTAAATTACACCATGGTAACAGAACAAAGAAAACCACACAATCATCTCAAAATAGATGCAGAGAGCGTATTCGCAAATTCCAACACCTTTCCATGATAAAAACTCAGCAAGCTTGAAATAGAAGAAAACTTCCTCATGTTGATGAAAGTCATCCTAAAAAACTCACATCATACTCAGCGGTGAAGACCAAAAGCTCTCCCCCTAAGTAAAGAAAAAAGACAAGGAAGTCTACTCTTTGACTTCTTTTCAACATCATACCACAGGCTGTAAAACAAAAATACAATTCTAAGGCTCTCCAACCATCTGAATGGTCTTCCTCCTCAGTCAGGGCACTCTAAAATTTAACCTGAAGACTGGTTCAGGCCATGACGGGAAGTAGGGGTGAGACAAGCCTCATTATGCCCTCCAGCATTAACTTCAACACAGACTTTAAGTCTGGTAAGAAACATTTACAATCTATTCTCTCTGAAGTCTACTATCTGAAGGCTTCCTCTGCAGTAATGAACTGTAGTCTCCATCATCCTTTATCTTAACCCAGATAGTCCTTCCTATTGACCCCAGTTCTTTAGATAAACTCAACCAATTTTCAACAAGAAAAATTTAAAACCTACCTATAAGCTGGAACCTTCCCCACCTTTTCCTGCCTTTTGGGACCAAACCAATCTACCTATTAAATGTATTTGATTGATGCCTGATGCCTCCCTAAAATGTCTAAAACTAAGTTGCACCCCAACCACCTTGGGCACACGTTCTCAGGACCTCCTGAGGGCTGGGTCACGGGCCATGGTCACTCACATTTGGCTTAGAATAAATGTCTTCAAATATTTTACAGAGCTTGACTCTTTCTGTCAACAAATGGGCAAGAAAAAGAAATGAAAGATATCCAGATTGGAAAGGAAGAAGTAGAACTACCTCCATTTACAGATGACTTGTTCTTATATCAAGAAACCCCCAAGGAATCCATAAAACAATCATTAGAGCTTGTAATGAGTTTAGCAAGGTTGCAGGACAGAAGATCAATTATCAAAACAACATGTAAAAACTGGCAGTGAACAATTCAGAAATGAAATAAAGAGAGCAATGTAACTTGCAATACTATTGAAAAGAATAAAAACGCTTAGGACGAAACTTAAAGAGCAACACTGTTCACTGAAAACTACAAAACATCACTGACACAAATTAAAGACCTAAAGAAATAGAAAGACACCTGGTGTCATGGATTAGAGGAATTAACAAACTAACATGGCAACACTCCCCAAACTGATGTACAGATCAATCCCTGTCAAAATCCAAGATGGCTTTTTTTTTCTTGCAGAAATTGACAATTGATCTTAAAATTCATATGGAAACACAAGGGACCCAGAAGAGCCAAACTAATTTTTTAAAAAAACAAAGGGACAGGAGGAGAACTCATACTTCCTGATTTAAAACTGACTATCACAGGACACTATGTTCATGCCAAAATATGACTTGGACATAAAAATTATTTCTGGGAAGACAATTAAAGCAGACAATTAAAAAGCAGCAACAAACAGAGAAAAAGCTCTGTCTAACCTCCCCCTTTTCTTCCTATGGGCAGTATATAAATTCTCCTTTACTCACCGGGTCTCTACTCCCTTATCAGCCAAGAGCAATTCACAAAACTCACTCTATTATTTTCCTCCCACATATAGGCGGTCCCTGACTTAGGGTTTTCTAATTTTGCCATAATGTGACAGCAATGCATATTCAAACCATACTTTGAGCTCAGAATTCTGCTCACTTCCCAGCTAGTGAGGTGCAGGACAATACACCCTCATGATGCTGGGCAGCGAGAGTAGCTCCCCGTCAGCCACCCCATCAAAAGGGGACAAGAGAGAGTCTCCAGTGTGCTGTGCTGCCAACATTTTTTGGATAAGATGTCTTGTGTTATGTAAGTAGAGTTCCAAGCCACTGCCCTCAGTTCCTTTGCACTGAGATCTCTCCCGCATAACACGCACTAGACACGTTAATAAACTTGTTTGTCTTGTTACAGGGATCCATCCCAAGGAAGAACTCAAGAGGACTAAAGAAGAAGTTATTTCCCCTCTCCTACACTAGAACATAACAGCAGTCAACACAGTGTGGTACATAAAGACAGACACATAGATTAATGAAATAAAATTCCATTAATATAGAATATAGAGCACACATGAGTTTATACAAGTCAGTCAAGTGATTTTTTTTACAAGAGTGCTAAGACACTCAAAGGTGAAGGAACAGGCTGAAAGAAACAGCGCTATGTCAACTGGATAGTCACATGCAAAGGAGTGAAGTTGGACCCTCTATATCACACCATATGCAAAAATTAACTGAAATTTGATCAAAGACCTAAACGTGAGAGCTAAAACTGTAAAACCTTTAGAAGAAAACACAGGAGTAAATCCACACAGGAGTAAATCTTTGTGACTCTGAATTACACGATGATTTCTTAGCTATGATACCAAAAGTACAAGTAAAAAAAGAAAGAGATAAATTGGACTTCATCAAAATTAAAATGTTCCACGCCTTATCATAGAACACCATCTGAAAAGACAACCCACAAAATGGGACAAGTATTTAAAAATCATGTACGTGATAAAGTATATATATAAAAATAACTCAACTCAAAAATAAAAGATAACCCAATCAAAAAAAGGGCAAAGGGCTTGAATAGACATTTCTCCAAAGAAAACGTATTTATATGGCCAATAAGCCTAAGAAAATTTACTCAACATCATTAGCCATTAGGGAAATGTAAATCAAAACCACAAGTAGATACCACCTCATACCCACAAAGATGGCTAAAATAAAAAAGATGGACATGGCAAGTGTTGGTAAGAATGCAGAGAAACAGGATTATCATACACTGCTAGCAGGATTGTAAAATGGTGTGGCCACTTTGAAAAAGTTTGGTGGTTCCTCAAAACGTTGAATATGGAGTTACCATATGATCCAGCAGTTCTGCTCCTAGGTAAACACTCAAGGGCATGAAACCACATATCTATACAAAAACTCATACAAGAATATTTATAGCAGCATTAGTCACAATAGCCAAAAAGTGGAAACAACCCAAATGTTCATCAGCTGATGAATGGATAAACAAAATGTGCTGTATCCTTATAATCGACTATTGTATTCAGCACAAAAAGGAATGAAGTACTGATACATGCTACAACATGAATGAACCTTGAAAACATGCTAGGTGAAAGAAGTCAGACACAAAAGACAACATAGTACATGATTTCATTTATGTGGAATGTCCCAAATAGGCAATTTTTTATTTTTTAATTGTTTTAGACAGAGTCTCGCTCTGTCACCACGCTGGAGTGCAGTGGCGCAATTTTGGCTCACTGCAACCTCCACCTCCTGGGTTCAAGCGATTCTACTGCCTCAGCCTCCTGCGCAGCTGGGACTACAGGCATGTGCCACCATGCCCAGCTAATTTTTTATATTTTAGTAGAAACGGGTTTTCACCATGTTGGCCAGGATGGTCTCAATCTCCTGACCTCGTGATCCTTCCGTCTCGGCCTCCCAATGTGCCGGGATTATCGATGTAAGCCACCGTGCTTGGCCCAGAATAGGCAATTTTATAAGGAAAGAAAATTAGTGGTTGCCAGTGGTAGAAGGAAGGGGGCATGGGGAGTGACTGCTAATGGGAATGGGGTTTATTTTTCAGCTGATGATATGTTCTGGAATTAGTCTGTACAATCTTGTGACTATACTAAAACAACTAAATTATACACTTTAAATGGTGAATTTTATGGTGTATGAACTCTACCTTAATTAAAAAAAAGCAGAGCATTGCAGCCGCAGTGCATGGGCATCTAGTAACGTATGCCAATTTTTTATGACAATTAATGCCAACAGCTTATGAACAGAGTACACTGGGAAGACATCGGCCTTCGTTGCATCCCCGAACTGTTCTTTTTTTTTTTTTTTTTTTGAGAGCAGGAGTCTCGCTTCCCTGTCAGCCACAGGCTGGAGTGCAGTGTCAACGATCATCGGCTCACTGCAAGCTCCGCTCCCGGGTTTACGCCATTCTCCTCCTGCCTCAGCCTCCCCGAGTAGCTGGGACTACAGCGCCCCACCATCTCGCCCACTAGTTGGTTTTTTTTTTTTTTTGTATTTTTTAGTAGAGACGGGCGCGTTTCAGCCCGTGTAACGCAGGATGGTCTCGATCTCCTGACCTCGTGATCCACCCGTCTCTGGCCCAAAGTGCTGGGATTACAGGCTTTGAGCCACCGCGCCCGGCCTCATTCCCGAACTTTCATAATTTTTAAGCATCGTTAAATCACCTCAACTTGATATTGCTTGAAAAAATCTGTGCCACAGTAAATCCATAATCTGTTTAGAGGAAGTCTGGAGCCAACACAAACATTCAGCATTTTTCCAGAGTATATTTTCCTACAACATTTAGAAAACGTGTTTATTATAAATGCAGTTATTGCTCTGAATTTGAGTAATACATGCTAATATCTAGCCTCCCGAACCCAATTTCATGCTGACCTTCTAGGCTGAATAATAAAAGCAGTAATCATCCTCAGGGAGCTTTCTGTACATCTCGGCACCTATCTCAGTGTTCCACATACGTGTGTGTGTGTACAAGTGTATATATGAGAACATTTCTGTGCACAAGCACCTGTCTCTCCCCTGCTTCTTAAGAGATGGAGCTCTGTCTCACAGACTTGTGCATCTCCAATGCCTGGAATGCTTTGGGAAGGACCAGATCAATGTTTATTGAATAAATTAATAAACCTCATTATGTAATTAATCCTCCATGTACATGCTCTTTCTCTCTCTTATCTGTCTCTCTCTCTCTCTTTAAATCACTTTCCTAAATGTTGTTTCTACAGACTCCCCCAACAGTTGTCTGGGAAAGATGGGAGGGTGTTACAACTGGAAAACGACAGGCATACCCTACATCATGCAGCTATTTAGTAACTGAGTTTTGGTACAAAAAAGCAGAGTACTCTGCAGTGTTATTTTTATTTTTTATTTTTTAAACAGACTGTCACCCAGGCTGGAGTACAGTGGTATGATCACAGCTCACCGCAGCCTGGAACTCCTGGGCTCAAGTCATCCTCCCACCTCAGCCTCCTGAGTGGCTGGGACCACAGGTGCACACCACCATGCCCAGCTAATTTTTATATATTTTTTTAAGAGATGGGGTCTTGCTGTGCTGCCCAGGCTGGTCTTGAACTCCTGGGCTCAAGTGATCTGCCGGCCTCAGCCTCCCCAAGTGCTGGGATTATGGGATTACAGGCATGAGTCACCACGCCCCACCAGATGTTTCAACTCTTAGGGTGAATAAATCAGAAAAAAAACAAAAACAAAAACAAAAAACCAAGGTTTCAGACTCTACTTAGGGTTGTCTGAAATCCAGCAGCATTACCTGACAGAGATAAAATCTGACATACCTCCAGATCCAACTGTTTCACCACTGCAGTCTATGTTGATCTCCCCTGAGGGTTCGGAATGGTTAGATGTCCGCCTTTGGTAGGAAAGAGCTTTAAAAAAAAAAGTACAGTCATTAAGCTAAAATGTGTTGTACTTTTAATAACATTAGCAGGGCACGTTACTCATTTAAGTTACAACATTATTACTGAAACGAGTTTCAACTTCTCTGATGAAAAAAGTACAATGTTAAAGTAGGTAAATAAGGAGGTAGGAGAAACATTTTAAATATTCCACAAAATTTTAAAAGATAATCATTCAATATTTGAAAACGTATTGAACCATTACCTGATGAATTTCTCAGTAAGGTACCAGAGTGACTCTCTATTCCTGAAAACGTAGGACCTAAAAACAAGAAGAAAGATAAGGAAGAAAGTCAGTATCACAAACTGAGTAAATATCCACAGAGGAACCAAAATCAAGATAATTAGGCTCAAAGACAAGGCAGACGGATTCTAAATTGCTGACAACTGATAACGTTCTCCTTGGGTATGCATTGAAATGGAGATTCATCCTAGCACGACCAATGCCCACCTATGCAAAGCAACAGTAAAGGTAGCCTTTTAAAAGGCCTTGCAAATGTATCAGGCTCGCCTATTTAAAAAGTTGACAATAAAATATACTAAAAATGGTTTTAAGGGTAACAACAGATCATACCATACCTATTACTTTTGCCAAAGAAAAGAACGATTCCCTTGCAGTCTATTTCTCAATGAGCACAAGACTAGTTTCCTGTCCCAGCAGTCACCATACTCACTGTTCATCAGGAGCTCCAGAATACTCTCCGATGCACTGGTAACAGTCAGCTCCAGACAGTGTGCAAAGCTGGACAGTGCCTTGCTGCGGACAGTAGGTGCCTTGTCTAAGCAACGATCAAACATAATTTCCTGCACCAAGAACTTATGCTTTAAGAACTTCTGATGCTCCAAGGAGAGGGTGTTATCCACCTCTCTTTCAGGCAGTTCTAACAGAGCTAAGACAACATCAAGAGTAAAAACCCGGTGTGGGATCTGGTAAAGCAAGATCATAAGAATTGCCATCAGATAGGAGTAAGAACCAAAGAACCCTCCTCATTCAGACCTAGAAAAGAGACCCTTTTATTAAAAGAGTTTAAAAGGACCCAAGGTTTTATGCAGAGCTATCTCCTACCTTGGAACTTCGGGAGTATTTGTAAAGCCAGGCAATGAACATAGCGTATTCCCCACAAGGAAGTTTACTGAGCAGCTGGACTAGGGACTGGGCTGCAAAAGTACGATACTCTGATTTATCTACCACCTGAGGAGCAAAAACAGAAGTTGACCAACCAATATTCACCTGCAGGATGGCTGAAACATATTTTGTAAAACAAATTGAAAATCAGTGAGTGTAACTAGCTCAATGATCTTTAAATGCTAGGTAAATGACTAATAAATTTTAGGTTTGAGATCCCTTGAAAACTAATCTAAAGGAAATCTATAAACCATCTCTCCAGAAAAACACACATACAAATTTAGTATACAATTTCAGAGAGTTTTTAGTTCCCCAGGTTTCATAAGGTTCAAATTAAGAATCATTTGTCTAAATGGTTATAAAAATGTAAGAGCTCATCATGGAAATTTGAACACTGGATGTTTGATAATATTAAGGAATTACTGTGAATGATGGAATTTGCTTCAAAACACAATCCAGTACACACATGTTGGGGGTGTGGGGTAGGGTTTAAGGGACACAAAACTGTGGAAGGCGCTGATGGGTGTGTGGTGGTTTACCATCCTGTTCTCCCTGTTTCTGTGTGTATGTTCAACATTTTTCCAAAATAAAGTGTTTTTTTTAATAGAATACTTTTGTCTAGAGGACCATCTAGTGAACATTAAATAAAACCACTTTAAGTAACAATGCAGACTCATTCCCAAGAACAAACACACACACACACACACACACACACACACATTTATCGTCACACGTGATACACTTCTATGTTATTAACATTACTAAGGCAAACGGTACCTTGGCACAGATGTGCTGCAGTAAGATACGGAGGACTGGGAATATACTCTCCTTTAACTCATCCACAAGGGAGCTTTTTAAAAGAAAAACACAACTACTGTTCACAATACAGTCACTGACTGTCCTCAAAAACCACTCCTATATTTAGAAATCCCAGTTATTAAAACACTCTACCCTCACACTACAAGAGTGGTTACAGTAGAACAAAGAGGGAACACACAAAATGTCACCGTAGAAAACTGTTAAGTAGTTCCCGTGCAGTTTTGAGAGCTGCTGCAGAGTAGCTAAGTCATCAGGAAAGAACAAAAATGCAATCTTCATACAATTCTTTTGACTACTTACTAAATTTTGTATTAAGATGTAAAATATATCCTTTTGGGATAAATACAAAAATTGACTAAGACACAGTACCACCTCATGGTTGCTCAGTGAAATGCATTATTAGTAACATTGCTTCTCCAAACTTTAACCCAACAAGAAATTTCTTTTTTTTGGAGATGGAGTTTTCCTCTTGCTGCCCAGGCTGGAGCGCAATGGTGTGATCTTGGCTCACTGCAACTTCCCCCTCCCGGGGTTCAAGAGTTTCTCCTGCCTCAGCCTCCCAGGTAGCTGCGATTATAGGTGCCCGCCACCACACCCGGTTTCTGTGTATCAACAGGGTTTCACCAGGTTGGCCAGGCTGGTCTTCAACTCCTGACCTCAGGTGATCCGCCTGCCTTGGCCTCCCAAAGTGCCAGGATTACAGGCATGAGCCACCGCCCCCGGCCTCAAGAAGAAATTTCTACAATGCCCAGACTTGATCCACTTTTAGTGATGTTTATCTGTAACATTACATGAAGACTATTGAGACTGGTGTATGAGAAACTCTCATGGAAAAAACAAAATGACAGTGTTTTCACTTAGAACATTTTAGTTACTTAATGTTTTAAAAAGTCCTTAGTGAGAGACATTTGCTCAGTCACAAGATGACATCATCTGCACCCCATGTCTCCAACTAAACTGCATGCTGTGCACACCTAAGGATGCACACACTTGCACATACGTACCACGTCTCGGCACCACCTCCATGCTGCACGCCAAAAATTAGTGAAGGAGGGAAAGAAAAGCCAATGACACAGCAAACATGTCCTTGCCAATGAAGCTAAGGCATGCGAGTTTTTAAGTGAAGCTGAGTGATCCAAGAGGGGAAAAGCAGTCTAATGATCATTGCTATGGAGGTAAGAAGCAACTCAACCCTTTCCTTCAAGTCATTTCTATGGGGGAAAGGAATAGAAAAGTGCAAAGAAACAAGAAAAAAGTGGCAAAGAACGAAAGCAAAGAGCTACCACATAGAGAGCAACAGAAAAGGCGGACTGGCTGCAGTAAAGCAGACAAGGGAGAGGAGGAGAGGCCACTATCCTGTCTCTGAAGGTGACCCACAGATTGAGTGCAAACAAGCTGGAGGCTGGCTCCGGCTGGTGCTCTGCAGATTCCTATCTCTTTAACAGCGTCCCAGCTGGGAGCCTACCAACAGAGACCCAGACACAGAAAGCACATTAGCTACGAAGTGCTTGGTTTTCACCCCCAAAACCACCATCAGGCCGAAAATTTTAACTCTACGTGTATCAGAAATCTCCGTGCAGGGCCCAGAGTACTGAGGGAGACTGACACGGCAAAAATTCACAATTTGTGTGCTTCACCTGATAAACTGGACCGCCTGGTTTCTACAATTGATGACTTGGGAGGTAATAGCAAGGGGGACACGATGGGATCCTTCACCAACTTCTAACATTAATATTACACTGAGCATTTGATGGAAAACACAACTGATAACCTAGAATAGAAAAGAAAATTCAATTTAAGATCGGATAGAGAACGCAAGGGTCCCAAACATAGTGATGCAGACTGTAGTAAACCATTTCAAGCCATCTGAAGGTAGGTCAGGTTGGCATAATTGCTGGCCGAACACCAGGGATATATTTCTTAAACAATGAGCAGGTATACAGTAAACGCACAAGGTAAACAATGTGAAAGAATGGCTGACAGATAATACGTCTGATAAAAACAATACCTAATCTCCCTCCCCACCCACTGCATATCATAACCCAGAATTTAGGACAAATAGGAAATTAACGGTCATTTACAAATGGCAAAGAATGCTACTAATGTTCCTCTATTTAAAAGGGGAAAGAATGATACTTTACAGCTGCTTTTTGCCTTCAGTTTACAAAGCACTTTCCAACATATCATCTAACACAGTCACTCATTAATTTATTCATCCAGTAAATAAAACATTTACTGAAAACCAAGTGGTAGGTATTGCATTAAGCACTTTCACCTACATAGCTAGATTTTACTCTATATATATATGAAATATACATTTAATTTTAAATCTTACAACAATTCCATGAGGTAAGCAGGACATGTATAATTTCCACTTCACAGATAATTAAAAAAAGCTCCAAACGTGAGCTGTCCAAGATCAAATAATTAAAGATAAGGCTAAAACCAAGACTGCCTGACATCAAGTCAATACTTTCACAATTAAAAAACAAATACCGGCCAGGCATGGTGGCTCATGCCTGTAATTCCAGCACTTTGGGAAACCGAGGTGGGTGGATCACGAGGTCAAGAGATCAAGACCATTCTGGCTAACATGGTGAAACCCCGTCTCTAAAAATACAAAAATTAGCTGGGCGTGGTGGTGTGCACCTGGGAGGCAGAGGCTGCAGTGAGCCAAGGCCGTGCCACTGCACTCCAGCCTGGCGACAGAGCAAGACTGCGTCCCCCCCAAAAAAAAAAAAACCATCTTTGGAGACACGGTAGACCTAAAGGGATGAATTTTCCCATCTATTTTATTGTTTAAAATATTTAAAAGGGCATGGGAATTAAAAACATTACCACAAATGTTATCACATTCATATTTCAAGCACACAGAAGTGATAAAGATATAAAACTTATAAAATACCGAATGTTTCTAAACAACAGGCATTGTGCTCGGCATGTGACATGCTCAACTTCATTTAATTCTGTGACAAATCTATAAGGAAGGTAAGACTTTGGTCCTTTTTGTCCACAAGTGAAATCTGACACTTTAGCAAGGTTGAATGACTCATTCCAGGACTCCCAGCTAGTAAGCGGTGGAGTCAGAATTCAAACACAGACGTGCAGAGCCCCAAGTCTCCCCCAAAACATCTTCTGAACCACGTTACCATCTCTGCAAGTTAACTGGGTCACAGATACCAAAAGCCACCTGACCTTGGTCCACCACACTTTTTGCAAAATCTTATTGTTTACTTTAAGACGTTTAAGTTTAGTAACACCATAATGCACAACTAACTCTAACTCCAAAGTTTACAGTAGTGATAATACTGAGGTAACTTGAGGCAAAACCCAGTTATCAATGCTAACCAGGGATGACAACCTACAAAATTTCTGTAGAATATCAACAAAAATAATACAACTACTAATAGAAATACTGAAGCACACATGAATTGCCAAGGGAAACCGGAAAATTCTGACTATTCCACTTTTTAAAATGATTTGGGAAATATTCCTAAAGAAGTAACTGTTCAGCAGCTTATCTGTTCCTCCTATTTTATTCACAGCAGAACCATTTTTTCTAACTGGAGCCTAACAATAATTTGCTGCAGCCACCAAGTATTCTGACATAAACTTGGCAATAAAGAACAGAGAGCAAATAGAAATAGTGACACTTTTTATTATGCAAATGTCATGAAAAAGAGCTAGTAAATTGAAATGGCATTATATCAAATGCTTTTCATATATTTCCATCATATGATTGGTGTGCCTTCGATTCAACTAGTAACCAAATTAGGTTCTCATCTCCTTTACCTTATCTCCTTCTCCATGAATGGGAGAGCACAGCAAATACAATCCATAATAAGCCAGTTCTGGTATGTATTTTGCTTGGTTAAGGTCTCTAAAGAAAAAAGACAAAATCTTAGTTAATGGAAATGATTTTACTTGGAATATTTCTTAGTCCTACAAGCCATGTTTAAATGAATAAATTCTACCTGTGTGCCAATTAGGATAAAATGGCATTTCCATTTCTGCTGGAGCAAAAATTAGTATACTCTACTTAAATTGTAGCACTGGAAGATTTAATGGCTCACCTGGCTTGTATAACATGATATTCATGAAGAACTGGCTCAAAATTAGTTAATGAAACAAAGACCTAGAAAACAGATATGAAGAAAAGGCCTGATTTTTTCTGCTCATTATTAGCCATAGTCTATATCCTTTGAAGTTGCCCTAAGGTTCCTGGAATTTTCACTTACCTCTATACAATTCTGTACACATTGTGGCTTTTCTTTCAAGGAAAACTTTGGCAGAAGCCTTAAAAAATTCTTTAAAAGGTGAAAGATGGCACTTCGAATTTGAGAAAGGTCCTGGGCAGAAAAACAAATGTTCTCATCTTCTGGTTCTTCTATAATTTCATCCATCTAGATGATGAAGAAATAAATGTACAGGTGACTGTAATAAATGCCAAACACTTTGTCCCATGGTTTTCAATCTACCCAAACCAAGTCCAGATAAACTCCAGGCAGGAGCTGACGTTGAGGTGATATGACTTTGACCAGGTGGCATGACTGCTCTAGGTCTCCTTGGCCACAACAGTAAATCACTGGACTAGATGACTGCTACAGTAGTTTCTAGTTTTGTGTCAATGAGGAATCCTATTTTTCAGAATTTTTGCTGTCTATGAACTTCTGTCATCCTACAGTGTCGCATAAGAATACGGAATTAGGCTGGGTGTTGTGGCTCATGCCTGTAACCCCAGCGCAAGGCCAAGGTGAGATCACTCGAGGCCAGGAGTTCGAGACCGGCCTGGCCAACATGGTGAAACCCCATCTCTCAAAAAAAAAAAAAAAAAAAATGCAAAACTTGGCTGGGTGTGGTGGCACACACCTGTAGCCCTAACTACTTGGGAGGCTGCAGCAGGAGAATCACTTGAACCCGTGAAGCGGAGGTTGCAGTGAGCTGAGACTGCACCACTGCACTCCACCTGGGTGACACAGCAAGACTCTGTCTCAAAAGAAAAGAAAAAAAAAAAAAGAAAGAAAGAAAAATTATATGAAGCCCAAGAGACAAAGCAGTATTGGATAGCTTATGATGGTTTAGGACCGTTTGCCTATTATCATGATGCAGAAACCATATTTAGTAAAAAGTCAATCCTTCAATAAGCCAAATCGTGTGTTAGTATATATGTTTTATTACTCGACTTACTTCTTACCTCAATATCTTCTTTCCTGGGTGGCTTTCCCCTTTTTCTATGCCTGCCAGGATTAGCCTGAGAGCTCCTAGGCTGTTCTTTCTTTCTTTTCCGATTCAAGTTAGATTCCTGAGGCCAGCTCTTCTTTAGAGTCTGAATGCATTTGTCAAACATCACTGGGTGGAATACTTGATTGGCTACACTGCCTATTCACAAGGAATAAAGAGTAAGCAGGTTAGATTTAATTGTCTTGACATGTCTACAACAACAGACGAAAAGTTACAAAGCAAAACACAGGCTTTTCATGACTGTGAATAATAATGAACCTGTAGCAAGAGTACCATTTCTAACGTCAGCCTTAGTAGGGGAGCAACAGTGCTGCATCAGAGGTAAGTAACAAGATTTCTGCATCTGGTCAGGACAGAGTAATTGGCTTTACACTTGTTAACAACTAGAAAACTGGGCAACAATTTATAAAAAAACCATTTTAAGACACTGGGCATGAGGCAGCATAAGAAGGGCAATCTCTGAAAAAAGGGAAACAAAGAGGTAAACCCTAAAGTTGCCCCAGTAGTGTATCCAGAGGCAATTTCTGGACAACAGCAGATAAATGGTAAATCCACACAAATTATAATGGTCTTACTATGTTGGAAAAGCAGAGTCAGAAACACAGGGTAGATGGAATTTATAGAACAGAAGAACCTACACAGAAAAAGAGTTCTAAGAATCTGCCCAGGGCTGAACATAAGCTATGCATGCACAGGGGAAAATTCTAAGACAGAGAGCAAAGAAGTATTTCCAAGGAGCAAGAAGATGAATTATTTTCACAACTCACACAAGGCTCAGATACATTTGAGCTGTGGCCAGCCAGAATGGAGTGACCTTGTGAAGCACCGAGAGCATTCAGTAGAGACCTCAGAACAAACACACCTTGACAGTAGAGCTAAACCAGATGTAGTGTAAAGGCTCCTTTATAACTGCCCTAATAAAGCTTTGAAACAAGCCTCAAAAGGATCAAGTTGATCCACCAACAGCTGCCTATCAAAACATACTTCAATAGTATTTAAAGGAAAACAACAAAATCCAGACACTCAACAACATTCCAAATGCCCAACATCCTGGCTGAGGGCAGTGGCTCACGCCTGTCATCCCAACATGTAGGGAGGCTGAGGCAGGCGGATCACTTGAGCCCAGGAGTTTGAGACCAGTCTGGGCAACACAGCAAAACCCTGTCTTTACAAAAAATACAGGGGGTAAAAAAACAGCAAATGTCCAGCATCTGGTAAAAAAATTACGGGGAATGCTAAGAAGCAGGAAAATGTGCCCCACAGGAAAAATCAATCAATAAAAACAGCCCAGGAAAGGACAGAGATAATGAAACCAGCTGACAACAACCTTAAAGCAGCTCAAGAATTAAAACATTATCATGAGGAGAGAAATGAAAAAAAAAAAAAAATGTAAAGAAGCAAATAGAAGTTTCTTGATGTGAAAAAGAAACATTCACTAGATGGGCTTAATCGTGGCTTGGTTGTTACTGAAACAAAGATGAGTGAACTTGAAGATACAGCAGGAGCATAGACACCAAAAAGCTAATGAAGACTCAGTGGCCCATGGGAGAGCACCATGCAGAGTCTAGCACAGGAGTCACCGAAGTCCCAAAAAGGGGAAGGAAGACATTTGAAGAAAGAGTCACTGAAAAATTTCCAAGTTTGTTGAAACGATGAAGTCCACAGATCCAAGAAACTCAATGAACCCAATCGCAATAAACACAGAGGAAATCACAACAAAGCATAGATAATCCAATCAAAAGGCAAAACAAAGTTAACTCAGAATTTTATACTCAGCAAAAAGATTCTTGAAGGTGAAATAAATACAATCAAAACCTGATAGGGTTTATGACTTGCAGACCTGCACTAAAAGAAATGTTTAAAAATAAAAAGTTCTTCAGGCTGAAGGAAAATTACATGAGATTAATCTTTCAAATATAAAAGCTGTTTATCTTGTTTCTAAAAAAATTCCATAAAAGACAGTTAAAGAAGTATTAATGAAATGTAGGCTTTATAACATGTAGAAAAAATAACACACAAAGAACAGGAGAGGAGAAAGGAAAATATGCTTTGTTTTGGTTGTTGTTGTGTGTGTGTGTGTTTGTGTGTGTGAGATGGAGTCTCGCTCTGGTGCCCAGGGTGGAGTGCAGTGGTGTGGATCTCAGCTCACTGCAACCTCTACCTCCCAGGTTCAAGTGGTTCTCCTGCCTCAGCCTCCTAAGTAATACGCGTTACCACACTGGGCTAATTTTTGTATTTTGTTTTTCTCTTTTTTTGTAGAGATGGGTTTCACCACGTTGGCCAGGTTGGTCTAGAACTCCTGACTTCAAGCAATCTGCCCACAGCAGCCTCCCAAAGTCCTGGGATTACAAGCATGAGCCACCTCGCCCAACCTAGGAAAATACACTGTTTTAAGGTTGTTCTTACATCATATATAAATTGGGAGAATATTATCTGAAGATAAACTGTGAGAAGTGCCTACTGCATACACAAAGCAAGCACATAAAACATACGCACACATGCAAAACAGTATAGCTAATACACCAAAAAGAGACAAGGGATACTAAAATCCAAAACAAGGCAGGAAGAGGAAAAAACTGAGCAAAAAACAGATTAAAAAAATAGAAAATAAATAGAAAAATGGCAGAAACCCAACTATATTGATAATTACTCTAAATGTAATCAGCTAAACAATTTAAACATTCTGATATAAAAGCAAACATTGTCAGAAAGAATTATGACCAAATGAGCTGGGATTTCACCATGTTGGCCAGGCTGGTCTTAAATGCCTGACCTCAAGTGATCTGCCCGCCTCGGCCTCCCAAAGTGCTGGGATTACAGGTGTGAGCCACCGTGTACAGCTCCGTCTCTCTTAAAAAAAAAAAAAAAAAAAAAAGAAAGAAAGAAAAAGAAAAACCATGACCACATAATAGGCAGTCTACAAGAAAACCTTTAAATATAAACATATGGATAGGTTACAAATAAAAGCATGAGAAATGATGTACCAACCAAGGAGGAATCTTAAAATAACTATAGTGGCTATCTTAATATTAGACAAAGTAGACTTCAAGACAAGGAATATAACCAGACAAACAAGGATATAACATAATACTAAAAGGACCAATCTACCAGGAAGACATGACAATCATAAATACATCCATATCTGTCAGATTTTCCCAATATCTTAAGTTAAAAGAATTGAGAGGAGAAATAGACAAACCGATAATTATTCTTAGAGATTCCAACATTCCTCTCTCAATAACAGATAGAACAAATAAGCAGAACATCAGGAAGCATATATAACCCTTGAATAACACTTGCAACCAACTTGACCTAACTGACATTTACAGAATACTAGATCCAACAAAGGCAAGGTATGCATTCTGCTAAAAGTGCAAATAGAAGATTCACCAAATTAGACTCTAGGTCCATTAAAAAAAAAGGCACAAATAAATAATTTAAAAGTATCATAATCATATAATGTTCTCTGATCCCACCAATTAAAAATCAATTACAATAAGATTTCAGTAAAGTTCAAATATTTGGAAAATAAACTCAATTTACTAAACAACTCAGAGATGTAAGAAATGACAAGAAAAATTACAAAATCACTTTGGCCTGCACAGCAGTAAAAACATATCATCAAAATTTGTAGGATGCAGATGAAGCTGTACTTGGAGGGACATTTATAGTATTAAATGCTTGTATGAGAAACAAAGAAATGTACATGAGAACAAATATCTAAGCGTCTACCTTAAAAAGTCAGAATAAGAGCAAATTAAACCCAAAGTAAGAAGAAAGGAAATCACAGCCATAAGACCAGAAATCAATGAGACAAGAAAGGGACAAACAACAGAATTCAATTAATGACATCAAAAGGGGGTTCTCCAAAGTGAACAGTAAAATGAATAAATCTCGATCTAGATTGATCAAGAAAAAAATACAAATCACCAACATCAGGCATAAGAGGAGATCACCAGAAATTTGACAATCATAAACCTCTTTCAAAAAACTCCAGGCCCAGATGACTTCACTAGTGGGTTCTACCAAACATCTGAGGAAAAAAGAAAACTCAAAATCTTCCAAAATACAGAAGAGAAGAGAATACTATGTAACTTATTCTATGAGAATGGTATTACCAAGATACCGATTCCCAAACCAGACAAAAATATATCAAAAAAAGAATATCCCTTATGAATACAGACAGAAAAACCTTCAACAAAATATTAGCAAACACTCTGACATATAAACACCATGACCAAGGTCATACAAAATTGGTTTAATATGTGAAAATCAATCAATGTAATATACTATATTAGAATAAGAAACAAAAACCACATGATCACTTCACAAGTGCAGAAAAGCAAATGACAAAATCCAACAGCCTTTCACAATGAAACACTCAGTAAAACAGGAATAATAACTTAACAAAGGCCATCCTGAGAAACCCACAGATAACATCATATCTAAAGGCAAGACTAGATGCTTTCCCCTTAAGATCAGGAATAGATAAGGATCCCCACGCTCCCCTTCTATTCAACATTGTACTGGAGGTTCTAGCCAGGGCAAATAAGTAAGAAAAACAAAGAGAAAGAACCCAGACTAGAAAGAAAGAAGTAAACCTGTGTCTAGTTACGGATGACATGATCTTACACAAAGAAAACCCTGTTGGAACCAACAGATGAGTTTCGCAAGGTTCTAGGATACAAGAGAATCAAAATCAGTTTTGGTTCTATATGCTACTAATACACAATCCAAAATACAATTAAGAGAACAATTTCATTTACACTAGCATTGAAAATAATACTTAAGAATAAATTTTAAAGAGGAGATGCAAGAGTTGCACCCCGAAAATTATAGAGCATTATTGAAACAAATTAAAGAAGATCTACAATAAATGGAAAGACATTCTACAGCCAGGGATTAGAAGACCTAACGTTGTTAAATTGGTAATACTTCACAAACTCATCTATAGTTTCAATGCAATCCTTGTCAAAACCGCAGCTGGCTTTTTTGTTGTTGCAGAAATTCACATGCAATGCAAGGGAGGCAGAACAACCAAAATGATCTTGAAAAAGAAGAATATACTGTGATCGAATATTAAGTATTGACAGCATCTCAATCATAAACCCAAAACATTTAAAAACAGAACTGCAAGAATACGGCTTGCTGGAAAGCTGCAAGTGGCCCACGCAATCAGTAACAGCCACCTCTTTGCTCTGGCATAAATCTCAACCTTAATCAGAAGAAACTGCTTCTGGCAAGATAAGAGTGAAACTGGGTTTCTAAAACCACTACTTTTTTGAGAAAGGGCCTGGTTACAACTGAGACACTGCTTAGCAACAAAATCCTGTAGGAACTTACTCATTTCCAAAGTCATTATGGGAGCATTAACAACAACACAAACCAACGTTCAAGGCTTTAAATATAATACCTTTTTGTCCATTCCCAGATCATATGGAATAAACCCTGAGCATGAATTACAAATGCTAATGTAAACAAAGAGAAGCAGCAAGGTGACTGACCTTGTCATTTTCTCTTCCATATGAACTTTGGGTTATCCAGCTCAATCTCTACGTTCCACTCTCTCTCACCCTGGGTTTGGAGTAGGGAAGAGAATGGATTTCACCGTCTTAGGAGGAAAGGCCTCCTCAGTGCTCTGACAATAAAGTAAAACAGTGCTCGAAAACAGACTCCTGGTCAGTGCTCTCCTTCAGGTATTACTAGCTGCTTTCCTGCTTTCTTGATTAGAATGGTTTTAACCTATTTTTCAACACCAACATCGGAGAGGTAAAAACAATGACTCCTCACAGCAGTATTTCTCAGTCTAGACAAGGAATCATGAGGAGAAAGGGCAATATCAGAACTGTAGACGGCGATGGCGGAGGGCGATGGCGGCGGGCGATGGCGGGGGTGGGCGTGGAGCTCTCGCGGTCCTCCTCAGATTATTTTTATTCGTTTATAGATAGCATAATTTTGGATATAAAAAAAAAAAGGAAGGTTTTCAAAGACCTACAACATGCCATGTACTTTACAGACTTGCTCCTCAGAACAACTCTCTGCCATGGGTTAGCACTGCCCCATTTATAAGTGAAGAAACAAGAAACAAAGTATAAGAATTGAAAACTGTAGAAAGAAAAAAGTGACAGAAGATTTATCCTATCATATCAGGTCTACATACCTGGTACTTCTAGCAGCAAAAAGTAAAGCCCAGCGGCGTGAAGGCCGTATTCTCGATACTGTACACTGACATTCGTCTTATGAACTATTTGAACAAAATGATAGAACAATGCCACCAGTGTACTGTGGGAAACATTGTTCTCAATGAAGAAGGTCCAGACACTCTGTGGGGAGATGGCAAATCACAAAAGCCAGTCATCAGAGAAATGGAAACATCAATTATTTGATTTTTTTAAGTTCTTGGTGCCTTACAAAAAGAGGAATAGACTAGCCTGGTTCCTATTGCTAAATGTTTACCATCTTCAAAGGGACTGAAACAAAGTATCAAAATTAAAAATACATTATCCAAAATTACAAAGATAAATATGTATATAACATATTTAAATAATTAAACTTTCAAAAGAATTTTTGGTTAAGTTTGTAGCATATATACTTCAGAAATTACAGTTTAAAACTATACTAAAACTTTTGGGACAACCATATATTAGTGATTATTCAGAAAAGTTAATCCCTCTATTTATATTAAAAGGAACTCAAATCCGTTAACCAATAATCACTAACTGAGGAAATCAGAGCCCTTTATCTAAATTTAAATGTTCCGCAGATTGCAGGCAATGGGAACAGGAAATGAAAGAGATCTCGAAAATAGCCCAGGTAAAGGAGATACACCCTAGGAAAGAAACTACAATTTTACTAATTTTATCATCATTCCATGTCTTCTCCTACTAAACACATGAAGAAGAAATGGATTATTTTAATAACTTAAACATAGCAGAAACTAAATATGGTTTATCCTTGAGTACCGTAACAAAAAAAGGCCCACAAAATTCAAGTGAGCAGAACACTCTTTTTTCCTTAACTAAAAAACCTGTGGGAGAAATCATCTCCACGGGGCACAATGGCTCATGCCTGTAATCCCAGCACTTTGAGAGGCCAGGGCAGGAGGATTGCTTGAGCCCAGGAGTTTGAGACCAGCCAGGGCAACAAAGAAAGACCTTGTCTCCACAAAAAATAAAAAAGTAGCTGGGCACGGTGGCGCACACCTATAGTCCCAGCTACTCAGAAGGGTGAGGGGGGAGGCTTGTTTGAGCCCAGTAAGTTGAGGCTGCAGTAAGCTGTAACTGTGCCACTGCATTCCAGCCTGGGTGACACAGCAAGACGCTGGTTTCAAAAAAAAAGGAAAAAAGAAATCATCTCCTGCCTTCACGTCCTCATTCCTAACGCCACCTGCACCTCCACTTCACTCACCAGGCTGATCCACGACCCTAAACCCTCTGGCTCACCAGAGCTCTCTTTCACACAGGGCTGCTTGTGAGGATTAAATGAGTTAATCCATGCAGGAAGCTCAGAACAAAACCTCATACACACTCTACCAAATATGTTCAAACTCCACTGCTGAACCTCACGTAAAGCTGCCCATGACCTATCCTCACTCTACCTTACTGTCCCACCCCACCACACACTTTTTCTGTATGACCTACCCTCACTCTACCCTACTGTCCCACCCCACCACACACTTTTTCTGTGTGCCTCTTGACAATTCCTGCGTGTTCCCATTGGGTGGCTCCTTCACTGGGACTGCCTTACAACCCAAGCTTCTGCTAGTCATCTGTGAAGCTTCACTGCTGGCCACTTTCTTTCTGGAACCTTCCCAATTCTACCATGCTCCCTTTTTCACACCCTATGCAACAAATCTGCACCTCTCTTGGAGCATTTTTCACAGTGTGGTTCGTAGAATATTTCCAGGCGCCCAAATGCCCAGTGGCACTGCACTCTCCACCCCCTGCAGCTGCATGTGGCTGCTGGACCTAATCTGGCTAGTGTTCAAATGTCCACTCTTCCTCCCTGAGGTCCCTCGGGGGGACCGCAACCTAGGGAGATTGTTTCTTAATCCCTCCTGTCAGCTCAGGCACTTAGGCAGTGCTTCGCGTCATGCTGAAGGAATGTTTAATTAGATGATTTAATTTCGTGATGTGAAACTTGGAAGTGAAATTTTTTTTGTTCATTTAAATATTTCAGAGATGTTAATATCCAATTAGCTTTTGTTCTGTTTCCCAACCCTTTGGTTTTTTTGAAAACTAACAACCTAAATAATAATTTATATTTCTATGTATTGGATATAACTCAATATTTACAGGAACTTTTTGGACAAACCTGTTAATTCAACTAGTCATTCCTCAGTTTAGTAATATCAGATTTTCTTTTTTTTTTTGAGACAGAGTCTCGCTCTGGCGTCCAGGCTGGAGTGAAGTGGCGCGATCTTGGCTCACTGCAACCTCTGCCTCCTGGGTTCAAGCCATTCTCTGCCTCAGCCTCCCAAGTAGCTGGGATTCCAGACGCATGCCACCACGACCGGCTAATTTTTGTATTTTTAGTAGAGATGGGGTTTCAGCACCTTGGTTAGGCTGGTCTTGAATTCCTGACCTCGTGATCCACCTGCCTCGGCCTTCCAAAGTGTTGGGATTACAGGCGTGAGCCACTGTGCCTGGCTGCAGATTTTCTTAAAGTTAAGGTTAAGGGCATGTCTGAATTGTTATTTGCATTTTCCAAGGTCTAGTTTTCTTGTTTGTGCCTTTATATTTTTCCTTTTTTTTCGTCTGAGATGGGGTTTTGCCATGTTGCCCAGGCTAGTCTCAACCTGAGCTCAAGCAATTGGCCAGCCTCACCCCTTAAACTGCTGTGATTAGACGTGAGCCACCACACCTGGCCTTATACTTTTCCTTTAATTTGCTATTGTAAAAAACGGTTGTGTCGTAAAAAAAAAAAAAAATCAGACGAGTACCTTGAACCTTCTGGAGGAAAGTTCTTAGAATTTTCAATAAATTAACCATATTCTTTATGTTACTCATATTGTACTCCCTGCGAATTGTACACCAAGAAAGCTAAGCTTTAGATTATAATGACTTTCACCTTCTACTGCTAACACCAAAATTTGGCTAGTTTGTTTTTATTTTTTTACCTCCATAGATCCATGTTCTCCAGTAGCAAAGGGTAAAAGGCTTTCATAGAGTTTTGTGAATGCATCCAATCCAGTCTCTATGATCTCTGCTTCTATGCTGGGATCCAAAGGCTCAGTCTCTGTGAAATCCAGTTCCCACACTGTGTCAACCCATTCTAGGGGAAAATGCAATGAAATTTGTAAGTACTCTGTAACAAGTAAAAAAACTAATCACTTTAGATTCCAGGTATGTTCAAGAGGAAAAAAGTTTATGAGTCACAGTTCACATTTAACTTGTTTTAATAATATAGGTGTACCATAATAAAAGAAAACCAGAAAAGGTTAAGAGAATCTTAAATCACAACTGACACTAGCTATTAAGCTAATCATCTTCTAAGAATATAAAGAAGGAAACACTTTTAAGATATAAGAATTTTGGGAAAGGACACTTCAAAACATTTAGTGATCAGGCTTTCCCATTTGTTCAATCTAGAGAAGAAACAGAGGTTAATCAGATTGCCCAAGATGTTCCTTTGTGAAAATATCATAACCAAGTTAATAAGTGGAAATAAAATATATAGCACTTTATTGGGCCCTTGGACAATAATGTAGCATTTAAAAAACAGACATAATTTCCCCAGGAAGTTTAAAATAGAGGAGGCAAGCCAGATTCAGACTCACAGAAATCCTTGGTGACTTTAAAATACACTGATTGAAAGAATGTACATTGAGAGGAGGGATATTAAGACGGCATGCTGGCTGGATTCCTTATCAATCTCTTTTAACTCTAAATCTTCCCATTCTTTTCTTTTCTTTTTTTGGATAAACAATTTTTTTTTAAACTTACACTTTAAGTTCTTGGGTACAGGTGCACAACATGCAGGTTTGTTACATAGGTATACACGTACCATGGTGGTTTGCTGTACCCATCAACCCATCATCTACATTAGTTATTTCTCCTAATGGTATCCCTCCCCTATCCATCCACCTCTCCTTCCCACTCTTTTCTAATAAACTATATTTCTTCAGTGTTTTCATTGTTATTTTCCCAAACTAAAATTAGGACTAGATGGAAATGTGGACATCTCAAATTATTAATCAGGTGTTCCTTCAAATTAGCATTAAAAGTATTTGCTCACCGCTGATTTAGAGAAGTTGGGCAAGGTATAAATAAAGAAAAAACAGAGATGGGAGCATCACAATGCACTCAGCAAATGAAAATAAAAGGCCTTACACTCAACTAGATCCATCCCTAGAATACAATCTGCTCATCATCTTTTGTCACTTGAACTTGACCCTGGAGGAGGGAGTCTCTGTACCCTAAGTGGCTGTGCACAGCATTCCTTCCAAAGACAGGCAATATGCTGCCTGAAAGAAGATCTGAAAAACACAGTTTTATCTTTCTAAATTTCCAATAATGTTTTAAAGGTCATTATAGACCACAGCAAAAGTTATCTCACTCCTTCTCTTGGTTTTGCTTATAATCGTTCCCTACTGTAAATACCATCGAATCTAATTTGGATGGCAGTAACTGGCCCTGTTATCTACCATTTGGTCACAGAAGTCTTCAGTGTTGATTGCTGACTGAGAGTACAGGAGACACTGAGTTAGATTTTTTTCCTCAATATCTTTACACTATTCAAATCCCTCACTACCTATTTTCTCAGTTGTCGAATGCAGGTAACTTCTGCTCCACTACTTCACTTAGGATGGAAGAAGAGGAAGAAATATATCACGTACTTACTCAACAAACACCTTGAGAAAATACTAGGGAAGCCACTTACACTTCTAGGGATACAAAGATGAATACTAGAGGGTTCTTGTCCACAAAGATCTCAACATTTCACACTTAGGATACCAAAAAAAGCAGCCTATGATAGAAAAGAGAGCACTGAATTTTGAGACAGAACAAGGCAGATATCCTGACTTGATCACTTACACGTAATTAGTCTCTCCTTCATCATTGGAAATACAAGATTTTTGTGAAAGATAATGTGTATAAAGGCCCTAACAATGTGCTAGCCACATAAAAAGCAGTCAATAGATGATGTTTATTATTTTTGCAATGGATGAGTGTTAAAATAATAGATATGTAAAATGTAAAACGCTACAGAGCTTAATAGGGAATATTACTGGAGGAGGAGGAAGAGGCAGAGGAATAAGATGATTCTTCAATTGGACCTGAATGTGAAGAGTTTTGCTAGGCAAATAAATGCAGAAAAGTGCATCCCAGCAAGCACAGTGTAACAAAGCACAAAGGGAAAGAAATTAAAGTGTTTTGAAATGAACAAAATTGTTATAACACAGTTTGCTCGTGGGTATTAGTATCTATTCTGCAGTTATTATGTGGCAGGTACAAAATTCATCTTTACAAAAATCCCTGTGAGGTAGATAATGTACTCCCCATTTGACAAATCAGAAAACAGGGGTTTAGCAAGGAGAAGTAACTTGCACGGTAATACATGGATGCTATGGGGTACAGCCAAGGGAGCAATCCCAGTGCGTCTGATTCCAAAGGTTACGCTCTAGAAAAATCAAACTGGAGAGAATGGCAAAGACTTACAAAGTATGCCAAGGATCTGGTCATTTATTTAGGAAACAAAGGAGAAACATTAAAGCTGTACAGGCTTGACACATTCAAAGCTGTGTTTTCAAAAGTCGGTCTGCAAACGTGTGGGGGATGGGCTGGCACAGTTAACATCAGAAAGCAGCTAAAATACTCCTGCAATTGCTCGAGGCTGACTATGATGAAGGCAGTAGCACCAGGAATGGAGCGTGTCGGCCCTGAGACACCTCGGAGGCAGGACAGTGGTGGCAGGCATGAAAGGGGAAGCAGAAATGCCATGACTCCTGGGTTGGTGGCTTGGATGGTGCCATTAGCAGGCTTTGGGAATCCCATTTTCACTCGTGTGACGTTTGATGATGTCTGCATGTGAGACATCCAGTTGAACTTATGAACATGAAGTTCAAAAAATAAGTCTGGCCGAAGAAAAAGATTTGCAATTTAAAACCATCTGAATAGGTAAGAATAGATAGGTGCACAGGAAGAAGGGGAAGGCCGAGAAAACAGATGCACAAGCGCTAGAAGAGACTGGCCAACATTCGTTTATACTAAGCGTGGCCTGGCCGGCTTGAACCCCCACGGGAAACCTGGCTGGCCGTAATCCTGGCGCGGCACGGCCCCGGGGACCCCAGGCACCGCCGACAGCCGAGCGCCCCCACCCCGCCCCCACCCGCACCATGGCCCGGGCTTAGGCATCGTTGGGGACGCAAAGGACCCCCGCCCTGGCCCCCGGGCCTCGCGGCTGCGTCTGCTCACCGAGTCTAAGATCCAGCGGACACCAGGGCTGCAGGCCGCTACCGAGGCCCCGCAGCGCCACCATGATCCCCAGGCCACCGGCTCGCCGCCGCCGTGCTCAACTTTCAAAGCTCGCTCCCGCGCGCGCGCCGAGTCGTTCCTGCGGACCAATCACAACGTACAGAATTTCCCACCAGCCAATCACCGCACGGAGCCGTTTCCATTCGCTCAACCAATCACCTGCGTCGTCGGCCACACGCTCAGTGAACTGGGCGGGCCGAAAAGTGGAAGCCAAACAAGGCTCCAGCGGGTGACTTTTCCGCTAATTCGTTCCAGGAGCCAGGGCCTGAGTTAAACCCTAACAGCGTTTTCCCGCTTCGTTTTCTTTAGTGGGGAATCTAAAGGGTATCCGAGACAGGGTACTTCCGGTAGTAACTGTCACCTTTGCCCTCGTCAGGCGACATTTCGCGTGCGTGTCAAAGGGCTGCCTTTCGTGTCAGACAGCACTGGAACCGCGTAATATCCGAATGGGAAAGGCAGCCCAACGTGTATCGAGCTAAAGCAATAAGGGAAAAGTAGCCGAAAGCACTCCGAGAAGACGACTGCAGTTCTGTGGACTGCGCGGCACGCGTGGGCCGAGAGCCTGTCCCAGCGAAGTAACAGCTGCGGTGCCGACGGCGGGAGCGCCGGCCGCGCTCTCCCTGCGCATGCGCAGCGAGCTGTCCTCCTGGAGGCCGGGAGGCTCAGGAGCGGAGAACGGGGGTGCGCATGCGCGCCGCCGCTCCAGCGCATCCGGGCTGGAGCTCGCCCGCCCCCTCCCCCGCCCGAAGCCGCCGAAGCGCCTCGGTGGGTTGCAGCTCTCAGCGCTGCTCGGCGCTGGACCCCACCCGGCCCGCGGCCCGCGCAGGCCAAGCACACCTGGCCCTGTGCGGCTGCCCTCCCGCAGCATTGCACGGCCGACCCTCGCCCGCCCACTGCCACCGTCTGCTGGACTGGCTGGGACTGCGCTCGGCGCAGGGCACTGCTCCTCGTGCCATTGGCTGCTTCGGGCGCCGAGCCCGCAGCCGCCTACCTCCCCGGCCAGCTGGCCCCCTCCCCCGTGAGCCGGCTTGGTCGGTCGGCCGCCCCTGCCCGGCGCCAGCGGCTGAGCCAGGGCAAGCGCCGCGGCGGACCGAGCGCGCTCGCGGCGTAGGGCCCTCTGGCCTTCCTTACCTAGGGCAGCCCGCGGGCCCGTGCGCAGGGAGCGGTCCTTACCGAGACCCGGCCCCGCCCGGCGGTTGCCATGAAAAGCTTTTTTCTTTTTTTTTCGGCTTGGGCAGAGCGTGGAGGTGGAAATCCTTCTGAACGATCGGAGGGAGTGGGAAGCGGGCCGGAGCACAAGACGGAGGACCCCGGCAAGAGAGGAGAAATATTTCCTCTTCTACGACGGGGAGACTGTCTCCGGGAAGGTGAGCCTTGCCCTCAAGAACCCCAACAAGCGGCTGGAGCACCAGGGCATCAAAATCGAGTTCATCGGGCAGATCGGTGAGTCGACCCCGGGGACCCCGTCCCCCAGCGCCGACAGCCGGCCGGGGAGCAGGGTGATTCAGGGCCCAGCTCCGGCGAGGCCTGTCACAGTCGCTTGTCAACTGCAGTCTGAGGCCTGGGGTTCAGCTACAAGTCCCGCCCGTGGGCGACTCCCCCTGCGTTACTGTCCTCCTGCCAAAAGTGACAGCGCGCTGCCAGGGAGATGGGGACTGCGAAGGCGGGAGGAAGCACCCTGCTGTGCCTCGTGGGATGGGTGCCTTGCCTGTGGGTTCTCCCCATTGTCTCCAGCGTGCACTTGGCTTTGCTTCTTGTCCCCAGGATTTCTGAGTGAGGTGCTCTGGCCGTAGCCTGCAGGTGGGTTTGTTAGGGGGAGACCGCTCTGCCAATACTGGCTTTCCCATCGCCCGTCATCTGCAACTGCCAGACGCAAAGTGAGGCTGGTCCACCGAGCCCCACTTCCCGGCGCCCCCACCAACCCGTTTTTCTCTTTAGATGTGTTGTATGAGAGCTAACCAGTTCTCTCTTACCTCACCTCAGCCCTGAACTACCTATGCTTGTACATGTTTCCAGAAAGAAGACCCGTAATCTTCAGTCTACATCTGACTACCTAGCTGCGTTTCTTAGACTTCTTTATTAGAATGCGAGTTTTCAGTTACCACATTTTCTCTTTAAAGACAAAGAAACGGTGTTTCCAAAAACCACAAGGGATCAGAGTTTCTCAATGCTTTAAACATGATTATTAGTCATTAGAACTAGACAGCGGCAGGCACAGTGGCTAATGCCTGCAATCCCAGCATTTTGGGAGGCTGAAGTGGGAGGATTGCTTGAGGCCAGGAGTTGGAGACCAGCCTGGGCAATATAGCAAGACCTGTCTCTACCCCCGAAAAATTTTCCTAGTTAGCTGGGCTTGGTGGTGCATACCTGTAGTCCTAGCTCCTCGGGAGGCTAAGATGGGAGGATTGCTTGAAACCGGGAGTTCCAGGCAGCAGTGAGCTGTGATGACAGCACAGCACTCCAGCCTGGGTGACAACCAGCAAGACCCTGTCTCAAAAAAATAAACAAACAAATAAGAACTAGACAGTAAAAGGCAGTAATAGCAAAGTGATTTGGGGAGCTCCCAGTCAAGACTGGGTTGTCTCCAATTTTAAGCCTTATTTAGACTCTTGTGTATTATTAAAATGCGTGGGTACTTTTAAAGTAAGTGTTTTTGTGGTTAGGTTAGGAGTAGAATCACAATAAATACTCTGTGAGCTACACAGCTCTGGTAGAGAATCCATACCTAGACCACATGCTGCATGCATAACTCTGTTCTTAGAGACTTCCTTGGGGAATCTTTGTTAAACTCTCTCTCATATCCTGAGAGTTTAGCAAAGAATTTGCCCTCTCCTTTTCAGAGTCAGGAAACACTGAGACACAGGTAGGGGAAACCCTGGGAAAAGGAGGCCTTGTGGCCTGGCTCTTGGGTTCACTGCTCAGCCTCAAGCATTTTGCCTCTGGTATTTAAGAACATGAAATCAGGTTGAAGACTGACTGATCCTATAGGGAGCTCTTTGTTGTTACTTTAAAGCCAGAATATGAAAGACCTGTTAGTGTACCAGAAAAGGGGCTGAAGAGTGAGTTCCATGCCTGCTGCTTTCCTACTTCTGGGTTCAGTGGTGGGGTAGATGGCAAGGTTCCTCAGTAGCAGCACTGTGATGTCCGGCGTCATTTGTCACATTGTCCTAGATGTTTAGCAGCATTCCTAGCCTCTACTGAGCAGACAACCGTAGCATCCCCCACTCGTGACCACAGAAATGTCTTGAGATATTGCTATATATCCCCTGGAGGGTAAAATCATCTCTAATAAAGAACCCTGGGATAAACAGGATGAGTCCAAAGCATATTATGCTAAGCATAGTAACTAGTGGAGAAATCCTTGCCTACTGAGAAAGGGTATTTTTTAGTGGCAGTTTTAAAGTTATTGCATTGATTCTTTGGCTCCATAATAATAGTGTTGGCCGGGCGCGGTGGCTCAAGCCTGTAATCCCAGCACTTTGGGAGGCCGAGACGGGCGGATCACGAGGTCAGGAGATCGTAGACCATCCTGGCTAACACGGTGAAACCCCGTCTCTACTAAAAAAAAAAAAAAAATACTCCTCGGGAGGCTGAGGCAGGAGAATGGCGTAAATCCGGGAGGTGGAGCTTGCAGTGAGCTGAGATCTGGCCACTGCACTCCAGTCCGGGCGACAGAGTGAGACTCCCGCTCAAAAAAAAATAAAAATAAAAAATAATAGTGTTGACAGGCATGTTTAATCTGTGTCTACACCATCACTCCCAGGTGGTGGTACCTTGCCAGTATGTGAAAGATAATCCAGAATGTCTTCTGCCCCAGACAGTGTGAAATGAGCTGTTCTACGAATGGTGTCCAGGCCTTCCTCCGGTCTAAATGAAAGGGAGTTGAAGAAGCTGCTTGCTGTGCCTGCCCCACCTGATTTCTTGTCTAACTCCTTACTCCCGAGACATCCATCATCCCTGCTGAATTTTCTCAGAACCTTTTGTTGCTTCCACTGGTAACTCTTCCTGGGCCCTTGGGCACCCTGGGTTGAGGTGACCATGAGACTTTGGGGGAATTTAGCCACTCTCTGGGCCTCAGCTTTCTCAGCTATCAAGCAAGGAAAATAAAATCACTTGATGAGAATGTTGGGCATGCCAGGGGATCATGCATGACCCTTGTAGAGGGTTCCTTTATAAAATTATGGTAGTTGATGTAGTAAAATGTTTCCATTTCACAAATTGAGTTATCACTCACTGGCTTGCTGCTCTTCCTCCTATACCTGTTTTACCTGAATAAGATCGCCCTGTCTACTGATAGGGAGTGCATGTTTCAACCCTTTGCCTTAAATCTCTTACTTTGACCACATGGCCAGTCTCAGTTGGTGTTGTAGATGGAACCAATCCCAGCTTTGTGCTAAAGTATATTGTTCACGCACAATTATCCATGGTTACATAAGGGCGTGGAAATAGAATAACACAGAATGATGGACAATATGTTTCTTCTTATTTGGCTTTGGAATGTATTTCTTGATCAAGAACAAGGCATTAGAATAACCTTTGTAGTTCTATTTGATGTAAAAGGGAGTTTGTGTTCCTAAATGCACATATTGACAGGGAGTAAAGATGTACCAGTCTATTTGGAAGCACAGAGTGACTTTTCTTAGACTGTTACATTCCTCCTATTTTATCTTCCTGGTTCCCCGAAAGAAGCATGTTGTGAAGCATTTGTGTCATACACCTATGTCAGTCATTGTGAACTGAACTTGGGGCACCAGAGCAAGGCCAGTGAGTGAGTTTGCTGAAGTTGCGGTTATGTGGTTTTCTCCTTCATTGCATTCTGTGATTATGTGCGAAATGGGTGGAACTTCGGTCTGTTCTGAGGTCTGGCTGACAGGGTGGCATATGGCAGTAATCAGGTTGATAGCACTGAGCTCTGTCCCTCTTCCTTGTTAATTTGGAGGCAGGCAGGCAGAGGTGTCACTTTTATCCTGTCACTTGCTGTGGCAGTCTCATCTGTACCGATGACTTATTTTCTTTGTTTTTTATTTAAAATAATTTTTGAGACACGGTCTCACTCCATCACCCAGGGTAGAGTACAGTGCCATGATCACAGCTCACTGCAGCCTCAACCTCCTGGGCTTAAGCAATCCTCCCATCTCTGCCTCCCAAGTAGCTGAGACTACAGGTGCATGCCACCACACCCAGCTAATTTTTTAAATTTTATGTAGAGACAGGGTCTTTCGTTATTGCCCAGGCTGGTCTGGAACTCAAGCAATCCTCCTGCCTTGGCTTTACATACATGCTGCTGGGATTACATACATGAGTCACTGTGCTGAGCCCCATGAATTATATTCTGATGACTCCCAGACTGTTTCTTTGTCCTGACCCGACCTCTCTTCCGAGTTTCACACGTCTTTACAGCTGTCTGCTAGACATGTCCACTGGGATACCCCACAGGTGTCTCAGAAACACATGCAAACACAGACCCCTCTCTCTGCCTCTGCCCCAGCCACAGCCCCACTACTTCTCCTTTTCTCCCATTTCGGCCTATGTCGCCTGGGATCATTTAGCCTCAGAAATCTAGAAGTCATTTTGAAGTCTTGGCTTCTCCTCCCACACGTGCAGTTGGCTGCTAAGTTTTGACCTTCTCTGCTAGCTCTGCAGTATATCTCAAACCAGCGGTCTCCTCTCTATTCTCAATGCCACTGCCTTTTATTTTTTGTATGTAGCAGCTTCCTAACTGCTCTTCCTGCCTTTGTCTTCCTCCTCTTTCAGGTCATTTTCTGTGAGGATGAAGTTTCTTAAAGGCAGTTCTGTCGTTGTCAGTCCTTAAAATTCTTCTTGCCTCCCTATTGGTTAATGGGGGAAAGTATATCCAAATCCCTCCTGCTCTGGCCCTGCCTCTCTTTCCAGTCTTGTCTCCCCCTAGCCCTTCACTCCCACCACTTGTAGGTTCCAGAAACTATCCTTTTCTTCTAGAATCTTGGTATTTTCCCTTTGTATAGTAACATCTTTCTGCAAGATATAACCTTCCACGCAAGCTCTTACTCCTGCAAAGCCTAGCTAACATCACATCCATCAGAAAGTCTTCTCTGACTTCCCCAGGCTGACTTAAGTGCTTCCTCCACTGTTCTTCCAGAGGCCTCGTTAATACCTCTTTTCAAGCAGGGTATGACAAGGTTGCAACTTCTTTTTCAACTTGTCTGTCTTTCTTACTAATTTCTGAGCACCTGAGATCCAGGGACTGCCTTTAGCCCATCGTTAGTGCAATGGCTAGCACGTAGAAGCTGCCTAGTAAATATTTGCCGAATGGATATATTGGTCAGATCTAAGAATTTACAGAAACTATTCTTTGTTTTTTGTTTTTTTTTTCCCTCATCTCCTCCCAGATAAGCAAGAGTTATTTTAATGAAAAAAAGACAGAATTCAGGTTTGCTTTGGTGGTTGAGCGGCTGAGCTTCCTGCCTTGGTTACGGAGGAGGCACTGATGAGCAACATGTAGCTGTCCATCAAGGCCACTCAGAACTCGGTGACTCACCAGCTGGCGTGTCCCCACTGGGGCTGCATCCTCACTGGGGGAACAAGGATAAGGAAGCCAATGTCAGTTTACCTGCCTTTACATCTTTCTTTCCGCACACTCTCCTGTGCCAAGTTGAAACTGATTTCCCCTTGCATGTAAGAACGTGGTTGTCAGACCTCTGGTCCATTTGGTCCTGCATCACTGCTCAGATGCGGCAGTTTGAACATTGCCCCCTGAGACTGTAAGACCTTATTTATTCCCTTATGTGGTGGACGTTTTTCTGTAATCCTCTGCAAGTTGTTGAGCCACACTGGGATGCTTCCTGTGCCTAGGACACTTCTCCAGTGGCTTGGTCTGTGTTCTCACAGTGGCAGCAAACATGGTGAGGGCATCTCTCAGGTCAGGCCCATGGGATAGAAAGGTCTAAGACTAGTCACCCTAATGGCCCACGGTTTTAGAAAGATGCAGTAGTCTGTGAAGATCGCTGCAAGGAAAAGCTGTAATTGTGAGAAGAAGAGACCACTGTTGAGCTGGAATCCTTTGGGGAGCACCGGTGAAGGTTAGAAAGCAGACCTGGGCCGCCTTGGAGACTAATGGGGTTAAATAAACCAAACGTAATTAGAAGGTCAGACATGGCGGAGGAGGGCAGACAGGAACATCCTTGTACTCCAAAGCCAACAGACATCATCTGGATTTTGTTTTTTTTAAGGTTTTAATAAGCCCATTAATACCAATCAAGCCTATACTTTTAAAAACTCCAGGGGCTTTCTGTGTTTTAATTCATTAGCCCTTGAAACACTAAAGTAAAGGCACGTTAAGATGAGGAGGGTTGATTCTGGCCTCCTTGACAAGCTGCTGGTGGGACTGGAGCAGAGCTGTGCCTGGCAACGTGTGGGCCGCCCAGAGGTGCCAGCGCTTGCAGGTTTCACAGGGTTGGCAGACAGGAGTAGGGTGTGGCAAGCACGAATCCTGACAGTGACCAGCCAGCAGACAGTGGCTGGGAGGGTCAGATGGAGAGAAGGCTCTTTGGAGGGCTTTTTTTTTTTTTTTTTTTTTTTGAGATAGAATCTTGCTCTGTCGCCCAGGCTAGAGTGCAGTGGCACATTCTCAGCTCACCGCAACCTCCGCCTCCCAGATTCAAGCGATTCTCCTGCCTCAACCTCCTGAGTAGCTGGGATTACAGACGCCCATCCCCGCATCTGGCTAATTTGTGTATTTTTAGTAGTGACAGGGTTTCACCATCTTGGCCAGGCTGGTCTCAATCCTGACCTCATTATCCACCTGCCTTGGCCTCCCAAAGTGCTGGGATTACAGGCATGAGCCACTAAGCCTGGTCTTTGGAGGTCTTTTTACGCTTTGCTGACTTAGGTTTCTTCCAAAACTGCACGAGGCCTAGACTAAACATGGCCTCAGCGAAGCAGCAAAGCTCAGGGCAGCTGTCATGAGTTACCTGTGATGCAAAGCTGGCTCCGTTTCCTTCCAGAATGGCAAATTCACTTCTCAACTGTTGGTGGCAAGTTTCACCATGAAAACATCCTGAGTACAGAAGTTATTTCCTCCTGTTGGACTGAGAGGGAAACCAAAGACAGGATAGTTATCTTAACCAAAAACTTAACTCAGTTCCTACTTCTAGCCTGACACGTCTGATCTCTGAGGACTGCTGGTTGGGAAGAATGAAAGATGATTTATGGTTGCTTCTGTGGGATGGAATAGAGGCTATTTACAGTCTCTTCAGGGCCCAGACCTCTTGTGAGAACAGCCTTGGATATTTGATTTAATTTATGCAAGAGGAAACCAAACTTTCTGGCAAATAGGAAGCACCGCTGTGTCTGCCCCTTTGCCCCACAGTGTTTGCAGAAGTATTGCAGATGGCTTATAAAGGACAGATTTAAAAGGCTGGGCCAGCCCTGCTCTGACTGCACACTGACCACTCTTCCATGACATTCGATGTCAGAGCTGATATGAATGTGTGTCCAGGAGGAAGGGCACTAGGGAGAACATGATGCTATGCAGGGAATGACTTCTCCTGCTCCGGGTCCCCTGCAGGGGCCGGGGGAACCTTCTGCACTGTTGCTGGGCTCCACGATGCTGGCAGCCTGAGTGCTCTCTATGCCTTCTCTGTTTTGTTTATTTCTGATGTTGCCTTTGGGCTATGTGATCACATTTGTGTATTTTTCCATCCTTTTCTTCTCCGCTTCCTCTTGACTCTGGACCATTGATTCTGGACATTGGGACCTTGCTCTGCCTGCTTCTGTCCCCTGAAACTATGGCCAGAATCTAGTACTTAGAAACTGAGATACCAGGTTCCCAAGTCAAGGTTTCGGTTTCCACGTGGACGCCAACACCATCAACCAGGACTCATGCAGCCACAGTGAGCAGAGGAGTCCCTGTCCCTGGGGCTGGCCGCGGCTCCGCTTCCACCTGTTGTGCACTTCTGACTTTTACTGGGGGGCACAATTACTGGATTGCTCACTTTCCACCCATAGTTTGGAACTGCCATCTCCTACTCTGATGCTTTGTGGATTATCACTCACTAACCAGAATGCTGCCTACTATTGAAACCACGAGTGTTTGGAAGGGAAGGTCATTGTTTGTAATAAAAGACTGTGGCTGATTGTAGTTACACGGGAAGTCAGCCACAAGCCACAGCCACACAATACATTGTGAATTCATACAGAATTGTCATCACTAGTGTGGGATCCCACAGACTCCAATCTATGGACTTGCCTCATCCTCCCCAAGCAGCAAACAACAGAGGCAATGAGTGTGCTCTGCCTGCTCTGTGTTCCCAATTCATCTGCCCTGCTGCAAGTTGCAGTCTAGCGTGGGACTTGAACACAGAATCCTTGAGTGGTGGTGGCTTGAACTGTAATGTGGCCATGCGTAGCCACAGTCAATATTAAGAGCTTACCTCGGCCGGGCACGGTAGCTCACGCCTATAATCCCAGCACTTTGGGAGGCCAAGGCAGGCAGATCACGAGGTGAGGAGAACGAGACCATCCTGGCTAACACGGTGAAACCCCGTCTTACTAAAAATACAGAAAAATTAGCTGGACCTGGTGGCGTGTCAGCTGAGACTGACTCCAGGCCAGTCAGTCTCAGCTACTTGGGAGGCTGAGGCAGGAGAATTGCTTGAACCCAGGAGGCGGAGGTTGCAGTGAGTCGAGATCATGCTACTGCACTCCAGCCTGGGCGACAGAGCGAGACTCTGTCTCAAAAAACAAACAAAACAAAGCTCACTTCTGCAGGGCCAGGTTCTAGGAAGCACCAGGGAGCTGGGGATGTGGGCCTTACCTTTAAAGGGCCTGCAGTCCAAAGTGGGAGTGGGGGAGACCATGTATATAGCAAAACTTAAATAGAATATAAGCAAACATAAAATAATATAGGACAAATGGGTGGCATGAACTTATCATCGACAAATACCAGAACTATTTCCTGAAGAGGATAAATTTAGAGCAATGCTTCTCAAAGTGTGGTAGCAGCAGTCCTGGGGAGCTTATTAGAAATGTCAGTTCTCAGGCCCCACCCCAGACCCCTGAATCAGAAACACTAGGGTGGGACCCAGCGATCCGTGTGCTAACCAGCCCTCTCAGTGGCTCTGGTGCACACTGAAGTTTGACACTCCCTGATTTCAGTGGAGGGAATAACATGAAAATGTCCATGTTTGGCCACATGCCTGCCTTTTGGAGTAATAACAGCAGCTAGTAATGATGTTTCTGGGTGTTTGCTGTGTACTAGATACTGTTCTAAGTCTTTTACCTGTATCACCCTTGCTACTTCACACAGAGCCTTGTGAAGTAGGTTGTGTCATGACCACATTATACCAGCTGATAGAAATAGACGCAGTCTAGAAGGAGACCTGCTCTAGTCTCAGCTCTGCACCAACTCTGCGACTCCAGACCAGTCGGTTAACCATGTACCTGGGTTTCCATCATTTTCAATTGGGGTGATAAGACCTGTCTTAGCTGTCTCAGAAGATTTTTATTATAAGGATGATATGATTAAATAGCTATGTCCTTTCAGAAGTTGGAAGTGTTAAATGCTGTTTAAAGAAGCGTGGCATTTCTTATATTGGCTCCCATGACTTGTCCCTTATTAAAGATGGTGTCCAGGTGTCTTGGAGCAGGATTATTTTGGGTTCCTTTCCTGCCACAGGATTTCACTATGTAAGACAGAAGAGCCTTTGGAGAAGAAGGAGAGAGTGAAAGAGCAGAGGTCAAGGAAACAAAGCTAGAAGGGGTCTGTTCTACAGGGAGATCCTTCCGAAAAGCGATGCCTCCAACCCAGAGCCCCCTTACTTAGCCCGGCGTAGCTCAGGGTCTGATAAAGAAGGGCATTGCTCTCTCTCACCAGAACTCTACTACGATCGTGGGAACCACCATGAATTTGTGTCCCTGGTGAAGGACCTGGCCCGGCCTGGAGAGATCACCCAGTCGCAGGCCTTCGACTTTGAATTTACCCACGTGGAGAAGCCGTATGAGTCCTACACGGGGCAGAATGTGAAGCTACGGTAAGTTATGTCTGCTGGTTCCCCACTGTGCCCTAGAACCTGCCCCATGTGGACGAGGACCTGTGGCTGTTCCTTCACAGGGATCCTGAGGAGGAGGAGTGTTGTGAGCTGTAGCGTGCTGGTAAACCATTAACTGTGGGCCTTCTAGGAGGAAAGTGCCCTAGTTTGTAGCATGTGTCAGTTTCTGTAGTGTAAGTAGCCCCACCGCGGCCAACTTCAAGCTGCCTAATGTTCCTAAAGGTAGAAGTAGGGGAGATGTGCTGTCGCATCATCTGGAGACTCATGCCCTCAAGAGCAGAGAGTATTGTAAAGGGCCGGAAAATAGGAAGTGATGAGATTTTAGCATGTCTTACCTTTGTTTTTAATAGGACTCATCTAGTTGTGAGTTTACATAATTTAAATTTAAATAATTGCTGTGTTTAACAGCCAGCTCATAAAATTTCTGAAAGTTCAACAGTCAGCCAGCCCCAGCACACTCCTGCTGGCTGGGTGTCGGGAGATCCTGACCTGCTGTCCAGCTCTGCCACACAGCTGCCGTGTGATCTTGAGCTCTGTAACTCAGCTTTCTCACTTCAAAAGTGGGTAATAGATTTAGATTCTCATTCTAGATGTCCTCTTCTTTTGGGGGTCATAAGACAATAAAATTCTTAAAATGTTGACACATAGGTACACGAATTGTTTTTACTGTTACAGTGTTGGAAACTCTGAGAATAGGGACTGATGCCGAGGTCTCTTGGGTGAAAAAAATCCACAGCAGATATAGACTGTTAGGTGTAACCTTGAGGCTATGTGATGCTACTGGGATAGAGCAGTCCCCCCTGTCGCTCTGAACACCTGATTCCAGGTCTTGATACCATCTCATAAGATCAGCTTGTCTCCTCACCCGAGGACCTGAGTTTAGGATGGTACACACCACAGCAAGATCTTTAACTTCTTTTCTTTCTCTATCCTCCCTTCTTGCATCAGAAGAGTAAAGGCTCTTTTTAAATCTTTGCAGAGGTGGTGGCTCGCGCCTGTAATCCTGGCACTTCAGCCAGGAATTCGATACCAGCCTGGGCAACATATTGAGACCCCATCTCTACCAGACAAAAATTTTTTTTAATTTTTTTAAAAGAAAAACGTCTTTGCAGAGGGATGTAAGGCTGACATTACACCCAGTAAAGACAGGGTTTCATAATTGCACCCAGAGAATGCAGCAACAGCGAGGATTGTCTAGTCATCATTTAAGTTTGACCAAGGGATTTATTATTTAATTTTTTTTTCTTTTGCAGTCGATTTGTCTTAAGTGTTTGTACGGCAGAAAGAAAGGTGTTGAAAACAGTACAGTGGTGCCTTGAAAAATTAAACAGAATTACCACATGATCTAGCAATTCCACTTTTGGATCCACTTCTGGATCCAAAAAATGGAAAACAAGATCTCGAACGGATGTTTGTACACCCATATTCACAGCAGCATTATTCACAACCACCAAAAGGTAGAAACAACCCAGATGTCCCTCAGTGGGTGAATGGGTAAAGGAAATGTGTTTCGTCCATGCGGTGGACTATTATACAGCCTTCAAAAGGAAGGACATTCTGTCCTATGCTACACCATGGGTGAACCAAAAGGACATTATGCTATGGAAACAAGCCAGTCACAAAAGGACAAATACCGTCTGATTCTATGTCTATGAGGTACCCAGAGCAGTCAAATTCATAGAGACCGAAAGTAGAAAGGTAGAGGCCCAGGGCTGAGGGGAGGAGGAAATGGGGTTTGGTGTTTAATGAGTGGAGTTTCGGGGGTGGAAGGTGGAAAAGTTCTGGAGACCGATGGTGATGTTTGCACAACAATATGAATATCGTTAATGCCACTGAACTGTCTAATTAAAAGTTGTTAAAGTGGTAAATTTTATGTTATGTGTATTTTGCCACAATCAAATAGAAGCGTTGACATCCAAATCATGTGAAGACTTTAGGATTCATGTTGTGAAAGAGAGGAGATAAAGATGGGAAAATTAGTTGAGGACGGTTTAAAGATGTAACTTCCAGATGAAAAGCTTTTTCTTATTACACAGGCAGAGGGAAAACATGAAGAGATTATTGTGGACTTCTTTTTTGTCTTTAGGCAGGGAAAAGGTTATTTTGGAAGATTAGAGTCCATATATAGCATTTGGTGGATGGGAAAAGTCTAGAGACAAAACTCTCAGAAGGCTATTGTGAGGTCCTCAGAGGATGATTTTGGTGGCTGTAATGGGAACAGAGAGAAAGTGAGGAATGTGATAGACACCAGCAGAGATTACCAGTGAGTGGAGGCATGCAGAGGGAGACAGAGGGCTATCAGGAGGAAGAAATGATCTGGAGATAGGGTGATTCATCCAGCTCTAGAGGGCAGGCTGAAGTACTGGCAAAACAGAGAAAGCATAAAAGTTTACCAGACAATTGGAAGTGCAAACCTGGCGCTAAGGACAGAGGGGACACTTAGAAATGTGCGTTCAGGACTGATCCGCTCCGAGGTCATAACTGATATGTTTTTGAAGAAAGGGAGCGCAGGGAGAGGAGAACCAGGACACACTGGAGGATGGCAGGAGGAGGAGAGGGGGTGCATCAGGGCAGCGCCCCTGCGGAACCACGGGAAGAGTGTTTCAGGCAAGACATATTTCATAGGACGCAGAATCAAGGGCTGCTGGATTTGGCACCTGGGAGGCCATGGGTTACTGACTCGAGGTGAGCGGTTTCTGTTGGGTGGTGGAGACAGAAGCAAGGGGTTAGGAGGAGTGGTTCGTGGAGAAGCCTCAGCCGCTGGTGCAGAACCTGCCTTGTGACAGTTGTCTCTGAAGAAAGAAAGGGGAAGTATGGTAGGTCAAGAGGGTAAGGCCTGGAGAGGGTTCTTGGGATTGGTGACTTTGGAAACCAATTTTTTCAATCAGCTCAGAGGATAAAACCTTTAGCTAGAGGGAGATTGATGATCTTGGGGAAATCAGAATATGTAGAAGGATCCAGATGCTGGACCAAGGCTTCCACATTAGAAAATCATGTGGGAAGCTTTTCAAAATGCGAATGCCTGTGTCCCTTTCCAGGGCAATCACATATCAGGTGTGCCCAGGCAACAGGATTCTTCAAGCTGTCCTTTCCAGATTTCACTGTGCATCCATATGGAGGGGTCTTGTGACGGAGTGGGGAGGAGAGGTCTTGAGAGGGAGAGGTGCTGTTGGAGAGAGGATTGGTGAAGATGCACAGACATGTTTAGGCCCTAAGTGAGGAACAAAGCAGAGAAAGGAGCACATTGTAAGCCTTGACTGGGAAGGCCTTCATATTCTTAGTGGAGTAAAAGTCAGTGTCTTCCCAGACAGCGGGATGGGGAGTCTCGGGAGCCTGAGCAGTTAGAGGAGGGCTAGGGACAGATGTCTTAGGCAGTGTGATGGAGGGTACTGAGGTGAACCGAAAGGATCCCCAAGCAGCAGCCAGTGCCACACAGCGGATAGTAGCCGAAATGTGTAGTTGGTCTGGTTAGGATATCTTTATAACTTTATCTGGTAATGCTTGACAGGTGGTGGGGATTATCTAAGCTTTATTTAAAAGAAAATACAATTTATTACATTACATTAGATTAGATTAAAATAATGTTTTATGGAGAAGGAAATACAACTAAAGAGCTCTTCCTCGTTGAGTGTTAGCACAGGTGCTGGGAATGACAGTGCTGCACTGGCGGGCCGCAGAGGGCAGCTTGTTAAACCCTTCAGGACTGCGTCTCTGTCTTCTCTCTCATCCCCTCCACAGCAACGTCCTCCCCCAGGATCCTAGGTTCAGCCAGAGACTTGTTATCCAACAGACCAGGTCCTCTCTGCTTCTATTGCATATAAAGTTTGCTTTTCTGGAATGCCCTTTTCTCCCTCCACACAGCACTGGATCACACATCTCAATTAGCCCTCTCCATGTGTTCCCATCTCTCTGTTTGCCCATCTGCCCTCTGAACTGTGAGCTTCCCATCAGACTGTATCTTATTCATCCTGTGCTTAGCCCAGTGCTTAGCTCAATCAGTGTTTGTGGAATGAATAGCTGACTTAATTTCTCTCTTTCCTAGTCCCCTCTTTTAATTTAAAAAAGGTTTATTGGGACACTTTACAAAGGTTTGTTGATTGAATATTGTTCAGTGAACAAACAGGCAAAGATAAAAGTACGAGACAGACTCCTTTGCCCCAAAAACCAGGAGTTAGATGATGAAATAAAACCTGTACACAAACACATCGTCAGTAGTGGTAAGGGCCATGAAAGGCCCAAGAATAGCCAGTGATTGGGGTACAAGGCAGAGAAATCACTTTCCCTTACAGCAAGATTCTTGACCTGGGGACATGAGCTCCATAAAGGGATTTGGGGGAAGGGTCTTTGAACTCCCTAGAATTGTGGTTGAAAAGTTCTCTGTATAGGTACATATGTGTAGCTTTCCCTGGAAGAGGGTCTGTAACTTCTTAAAGGGATACAAAGCCCTCGAGGGTTAAGAACCTTTGTACAGGCTTCTCTCAAGTGGGCCAATTTGGTACCTATATCAGGTAGCATCTGGAGAATGGGAGTGTTTATTCCTGACAGTTCCGTCTCCTACAGCTATTTCCTTCGAGCTACCATCAGCCGCCGCCTCAATGATGTTGTCAAAGAGATGGACATTGTAGTTCACACACTCAGCACATACCCGGAGCTGAACTCTTCCATCAAGATGGAGGTTGGGATCGAGGACTGTCTGCACATTGAATTTGAGTACAATAAATCCAAGTAAGTGTCTCAGTGCCAAGGTTGTGAAATGATTATTTAAGGAGGTTGAGATGGGACTTGATCCAAATGCAAACTGATGGCACTCCGTGACTCAACTGCTTGGTGGTGGCATGCGGTGGGGGAAGACTGTGGGGGCAATCCAGTGAGTGTATATGGCAGGCTGGCTGCAGCTAGACCGACCACGACGTAAACACTTCATTTACCTAAACTAAACTATATTCAACTAAGGTGGTGTATTTAAGTCAAACATCCTGTGATGCCTCTCAAAGTCAAGCTAAACTAACTTGAGGTTATTTGTTTTGGAATTCTAGCTTCAGCTATTTCCTGCTACTGATAAGAACAATTCAGAATACCATTCCATTATCATGTGTTCCCTCCATCTATGTCTTCAGAAATCAAAGCGAGGAAACCAAAGTTTGGCCATGATTTGCTGCTTCCTCCCTGAACTAAAATGGATTGTAGCAAAGAATATTGGATTTTTTTTTTCAAGATGGGGTCTTGCTTTGTCACCCAGCCTGGGATGCAGTGGCACAGTCATGGCTTACTGCAGCCTTGACCTCCTGGACTCATGCATTTCTCCCACCTCCGCCCTTACAAGTAGCTAGGAGCACAGACATGCACCACCACACCCAGCTAATTTGTGTCCGTGTGTGTGTGTGTGTGTGTGTGTGTGTAGATCTAAGGTTTTGTAATGTTTCCCAGGCTGGTCTTGAACTACTGAACTTAAGTGATCTGCCTGCCTTGGCTTCCCAAAGTGCTGGGACTACAGGCATGAGCCACCATGCCCAGCCCTGATGTATTTTTTATAAAGGTCTTATAATCATGAGGTCTTATAATCATGATATAATCTTATATCTTATAAATCTTTATAATCTTATAAAGGTCTTATAGTCATGATATAATCTTATATCATGAGGTCAGGAGATTGAGACCATCCTGGCTAACATGGTGAAACCCCGTCTCTACTAAAAAAATACAAACAAAATTAGCCGGGCGTGGCGGGCGCCTGTAGTCCCAGCTACTCGGGAGGCTGAGGCAGGAGAATGGCATGAACCCGGGAGGCAGAGCTCGCAGTGAGCCGAGATGGCACCACTGCACTCCAGCCTGGGTGACAGAACGAGACTCCATCTCAAACAAAACACAACAAAAGCCACAAAGTTTCTAAGTAGGATTTTCATTGTGGCATCCCCTGGATCCACTGTCATCCGGAGGCTGGGAGCAGTGGGAGCTGCACCAGGTGGCTCACCTTTGAAGTGTCAGGAACAGAACTTTTTTTTTTTTTTTTGAGACGGAGTCTGGCTCTGTCGCCCAGGCTGGAGTGCAGTGGCAGATCTCAGCTCACTGCAAACTCCGCCTCCCAGGTTCATGCCATTCTCCTGCCTCAGCCTCCCGAGTAGCTGGGACTACAGGCGCCCGCCACCTCGCCCGGCTAGTTTTTTGTATTTTTAGTAGAGACGGGGTTTCACCGTGTTAGGCAGGATGGTCTCAATCTCCTGACCTCGTGATCCACCCGTCTCGGCCTCCCAAAGTGCTGGGATTACAGGCTTGAGCCACCGCGCCCGGCCGGTTTCTCTTTTTCTTTCTTGCATTCCTTTTTCTTTGGCAAATTAAATATAATTGAATAGGCCAGGCATGGTGGTTCATGCCTGTAATCCCAGCACTTTGGGAGACCAAGGCAGTAGGATTGCTTGAGGCCAGGAGTAGTTCAGGACTAAGCTGGCCAACATAGGGAGCCTCTGTTTCTAGAAGAAAAAAAAAATTGTTTGAATAGCTAGTCACACAGTTCAAAAGTCAAAATAATATTATAAAAAGGTAAATGTGGAGGAATTTCTCTCCCAACTCTGGTGCTGTCCTTCCCATTCTGTCCCTCTACCCCTCCACCTGCTCGTGGGGAACCACTTTATCAGT